>NW_008804548.1:1995016-2105630 GCF_000145635.1 Gaeumannomyces tritici R3-111a-1 | reverse complement strand
GCTTGCACTGTATTTAACTTTGATGCTGCGATATGACTCTCACGCATGCTTTTCGAATCTCTTGCAGCTAATATCTGAATTGATATTTTCCATCAAAAAAGCCATTTGAAATGGCTATAAAAGAAATGGACGGAGCGAACCTGGAGTGCCAGGATCATGCCACATTCATTCCCTCAAAGAAGTGAATAAAGTGTTTGGTACAGAAGGGTAGGTTGAAAAGAATTCCCGAAACCGGGGTCGTGACTTCGTGCGATGTTATCTTGGAAAGAAAATCGGAAAAGGGTAATCTGCAAGAAGTGAAGAAACCAAAAAAAAAAAAACCAGAACCCAGGCGTTCGCTGACGCACTCGCTGCTGCGCCTTCCCAACAAGTCACTCCGACTGTTTTTATCTATGCGCTACCGCCCTAGGATGATCAAGAAAGAAGGCAAAAAAGGCAATCAAATGAGAATGGCTGGCACGTGTTGGCCCCTTCACCTCCGGCGAGGGTGCTTGTTGCGGTGGTGGAGCATGTGGTTGTGCATATGGCGCTTGGCGTGAACGTCAGGGGTGGGCGTGGGCGCGTCGCGCCCGTAGACGTATACCGTCTCCCAGGCCGTGACAGTCTCATACACAGTAACCATGGTGGGGTGGCCGGCGGCATCGGTAGTCTTGATCACCTTGGTGGCGACAGCGGCAGGCTCTTGGTGCTGCTGGACCGGCTGGGTCAGCGCGGGAGGGGACGCGGCTTGCTGCTGTTGCTCCTTGGAGCTGGGGCTAGGGCTAGGGCTGGGCTTCGGGCTAGGGTCCTGGTTCGCGTTCTTGGCTGGGGACGAGGGCGCCGAGGCAGCCTTGTTGTCCGCAGGCTTGCTGGGCGCAGAGCCAGCACCATTGGCAGGAGCGGCCGGGGCGGCGGGGGCAGGGTTAGGCATGGGAGCCACGTTGACGTCGCCGATGCCCCAGCCGGCCAAGGGGTTATTGCCAGGAAGCGAAGACAGGGCGCCCTTGGCCTGCACTCCGGTAGAGTCCGCAATGGTGCACTGTTTACCCTTGTCGTTCAGTTGCACACCGGGGCACTTGTCCATACCGGCGGAGCCAGCATCGCACGTGTCGATGATGTTCTGCAGCACCTTCTCGTCCCATGCGGACAGGAAGTCGCCGTGCATGGAGAAGCCGGTGCGGTCGCCGTTGGAGAGCACAAAGGGCTGCGAGTTGCCGCCAGGGGTCCAGCGGTCCTTGAACATGGGGGTGTTCCAGTAAACCTCGAAAAAGAGATGGGGTACGTGGATCCAGCCCTGAGGGCAGTCCTGCATGCCATTGCCAGTGTTGGTGGGGAAGGCCATGTTCGTCTTCCAGTTGCTCAGACCGGCAGCCGGGTTGTAGCACGAGGGAAAGTGCAGGTCGGCGCGCAGGGGCGAAGCGTAGCCATCACACTCGGCGAATGGGAAGCCCACACCCTCACCCTTGTTGTTCTTGCTACCCATGCCGGCCACGGAGCCGTCCGAGTTCGCAGGCCACGAGGGCGGGTCAAAGCTGGAACGGGGGCAAGTCCACGACGCCGGCTGGGGGTTCTCGGGCGTGAGCTTGGTATCGCCGCCAGAGGCGGGGGCGGTGCGCAGATTGGAGTTGCCGGCAACCATCTGAAGGCCGTGGGGGAAGGCCTTGATTTGGTCATTGGTGCCCTCGAAGAAGTAGTAGACGTTCATGTAGAACATCTCGACTGGCTCGAAGGTGTTGGCAGCCTTGTCATGGAAGTAGAGCTTGGGGGTCCAGTAGGCGCTCATGTCGCCCTTGATCATGGCGGTTGTGCAGCTGGACTTGGCAAGGTCGTCGGCTGTGGAGTTGATGCCGAAGTTGCTGGCGCCCTGGACGGTGTGCACGTGGGCGCTGGTTCGTCCGGGCTCGACAATAGGGTCCATGCGCCCTTCGACGAGGGGGCCGGCGCCGTTGAAGCGCAGGACACAAAATGTCCTACCCTTCTTAGCCGAGACGGCGCCGATCAGGGCCGCCGCCGCGGAGAAGAAGATGGAAGATTTCATGGTTTCGGACTCGATCTGGTGGGATTGATATGCTTGTGTGCGTCACAAATGATGAAACGAAACTGAACGCTATTGAGCGTTGTTGGATGTGGTTGTCGAGGGCCTGTCTCTGAAAAAGGGGGGTATATATTCGTTGGCCGTTTGCGGTCAAGATGGGTATCTCTGCGTCTGAATCTGGCACAATGCAGTGTAACCAAAAAAAGAAGTGCTGTTCCGGAGCACCAGGAGTGAATGTGTAGCAAGGATGAGCTGGCAGGGGGACGGTGAAGTCTTAAGGCCGCTGGCTCGATGCTGGGATGAAAGAATGACAGTTAAGAACAAAGGTCCTTTGGTCTAAAAGGAGAGGACGGTGCTTGGGATCGGCAGCTGGGCCGAGTGGCGGGTGAAAGGAGTGCGAGGCTGGAACTGAAGATTGCCAGCAAGAAACGAAACAAGGACGAAGCGAAGGACGGACAAAGGCCAAAGGGAGAGTGATCAGAGACGGTGGTGACGAGAAGGAGAAAACATCACCAGCTGGGGCGGGCGACGAGGCCATTAATACGAGGGAGGGGAGGGAGGCCCAGCCGTGCCAGCCGCGGAGCCCCCCCTGGACCTGTCCGTACCGACTTGGTAAGCGTCTGGGCATGCATCCGGCAGCCTAACACGCCTAGGCGCCAGGTACGCGCTCCTGCGGGGAGGGCAGCCGATTTGAGACCTCGGGCGCTTCGCCGCGAGGGTCGGCGGGCTTGTCATCCCCCCCTCCTTACAGGCAGGCAGGCGGTCAGGGGCACCACCACTACCACCACCCAGAGCCGTTTGTGTTTGCGCTTTGCGCTAGGGCGGTGCGTGTGTTGGGGTGGGCGTTTGCACCGTGCGCCGCGCGAAAGAACATGAGGGAGGGGGGAAGAACGAAAGCATCCGCTGCATCTAAAGTGCTGGCGTCTGTGCCTTTGCTAGCGCGGCACACACGCTAGTGCAAGGGACAGGCCCCTCGCCACTTCCGGCCACCCGACCAACGGCAAGCTGCGAACGACAGTGGGTGAGTGCGTGCGTGCGCTGCCGTCATCCCTTGTCTGTGCTTTTGTTTTTCTCTCCCGCTCCAACCTGCTTTGGGGTAGCACCAGAGTCGCCAAGCCCGGCTGCGTCGGCGTTGAAAAAGACGCAGGCCAAAGCTGAATCGCGTAGACTGGATATTGGTGAGCTTTGAACATGGAGGGTGGACAGTAATGGACAGTAATGGACAGCCAGCCTTTGCAATTGACGCGTTTTTGTTTGCCCAGGGAAGATGCCAGCTCCAAAATCCAGGCACAGGCACTCACCACCCACGCCCTCAGCCCCTCAATTGAATTGGGATTGGAAGGAACGGCGTGGCTCGGGTGGGGTCTCGCACTGTCTGTCTGCCGTGCCCTCACATCACCCCTTCCGTCTTTTTCTGCCCCGATGCGCCCAGAATGCGACGCTCCTGCTTCGTGCAGCCAGACCTGCCATATTCCTCCCGCAAGGGCAGCCCCTCCATTGGAACATGAAACGCGCTAGCCCGTGTTAAAAAAAGAAAGGATGCGATAAAAGGAAGAAAGAGTGAGAGGAAATGGCTGACACTCCACTTTGGCCGCTTGGGTATTTTGTCACAAAGCCATCCCTCGTCTTTGGAGTGATTTTTCTGAGGGGTCCAGAATGCAAGGAATGAAGGAATACGTCAGCCTTTCGGCAGAGACGACTGGTGAATGTCATGTTGGTCACGTTGATCACGTTCGTCTCTTTCTAGCCTTTGGCAGAGGTCGTCTGAGTTGATGCGATCAAGTTGATGTAATCAAATTGATACGGCTCCTGTCGGTGACGGGCCGTTTGTTTCGTTCTGTTTCCAGCTGTTCCCCATGGTTGCCCCCCTTTTTGTTTGGTGGCTCGCGCGCGGCTGAGTGAAACAAGACACTCTCTTCTTCTTTCCTTTTCTGAGCCCGTGCGCCCGCCATGAAATGCCCTCAATTTTGTCCTGGGCCACCAAGAACCAACCAAGCCGCGAGCAACGGCTGGCCTCGGACCCTGGCTGCTGGGATCCGGCGCTAGGGTTTCCAGACATGCTGCTCAACGCAATATTCTTGATCAGATTGCAGGAGAGCAAGCACACGGCTGACTGGCTGGCCCTGTCTTCCCGAAGGCTGCACCACCAACGACAACCTCGCTGGCAGTACCCCCATGAGTGTGCGGTGCGTCATGCCCTAGACGGCCGGGCGCGCAACCCTCTCCCGCCAGACGGCCCCGGAGAAATGAGCTCTTGAGCAGCCTCCCGTCCGCTTTCGTCGCACAGCTGCGTCTTTCCCCCTTCTTTCCGTCCTCTGTTCTCCGTCGGCCGGAGGAGAGCGGGGGTATGGGCTGCCCTCCGCTCTCCGCTAGAGGGTCCAAAATAGAGTCGCAGTGGATGGATGACGCCCCGTTATAGCAGGTTGGTTGGTTGGAACTGCCCTTGTCGCATGCACGCGGCACGGAAACCCGGGTAAAAATGGAACCGACGTCATCACCTCAGCCCTCTCCTGTCTCCTGTCTTCTGCCTGTCTCTCCGCTGTCTGACTGTCATCGCCTGTCATCGTCTGTCCCCGTGTATCTCGGCCAATGCAGCAGACAATACCTTACCTATCTCCCCGCCCGTGGGACTACGCCTCCATCCGTACCTCGGGACTTCGTGTGCATGTGTGTGACGCGGCCGTGTGCGACAGATACACCACCCGACCTGCAGACAGCGCCCGCGTCGACCATGATGCCGAGACCCTTCTTCTGTCCCATCCATCTCCTTCGGCTGCTACCGCCCGCCCTGGCCTGGCAGCACGTGGCCGAGTCCGAACTAGCGACTGTTGTTGAGCAGCACCAACTTGCCCTGGTCGCCCGTGCGTAGACTGATCTTTGATACCACCTCCCCTCGACGGCCTGCTGACGCGCGTGTGCTAATGTTGGTTGCATGCAGTCGTGCTTGTGAGGAACTCCCAAAAGTTGCATACAGTCAGCCAGCTGGCACCGAAAGATGCTGACACCACCGTCATACCAGCCCCTTGAGTGAGACACCCTCCATACCCACCCGCTCCCTCCCTGCAGGCTCAGACTCCCGACCACACCATCGTCGGGCGACTGGATGCTGAACCGAGCCCCCAACAGGCCTAAATCCCGGTGGTTGGAAGCACAATGGGACGCAGCCGGCAGCCTCCGCCACCGCCGACGAGGCACTGATGAGCATTGACTGCTCAGCTGCTGTTAGCGGTGAGGTCTGCGCTCTCGCCGCCCCCGACTTCCCCGCCATCCGCGTTTTCCGCCCCGGCAGCCACGGCCCGCCTGCTGCATACCAGGGGTCCATGACTGCGGCCGCGTAAGTCCGACCCCCAACCAACCAACCTCGCCTACAATGATACCATACCATACCATACCATACCTACCCATCAAACGTCGTGTGAGCTGAGAAGAAGTGGCTTTGCGACACTGCTGCCGCCCTCGCCTCAAAACAACCAACCCACAGCATATCCCAGTACCTGGCCCGCCACAGGCGTCCCAAGGTGTCGGAGCTGGTCACGGCCGAGGCGCTAGCGTCGTTCCAGACCGTCGACCGGGTCGTGTTCGTCGCCTTTGTGCCGCCCCAGGGCGGGGTTGTCGTTGGCGCCACGGCCCATGACCCCAGGGCCCTGTCCTACCGCCGTGCCGCGCTGCGGTACCGGGACGAGTTCTCGTTTGGTATCGTGACGGACCATGCGCTCGCTAGTAGCCTAGAGGGCGGCGACGGCGAAGGCTCCGGGAGCGCCTTCGTCGTCGTCTGCCACAGGCCCGGCGACAGCCACACGTCCCGCTTCGTGTTCCCTGAGTTGAAGGATGGGGTCGACAGCACTGCCGACGCCGCTCCCGCTCTTGAGGCCTTCATCAGGGATGGCGGCAGGCCTGATATTGCCCAATTGACGCCATTAAACCATCAGAGATACCTTGGTGTTAGTCTTGGCGCCCAAGTGATTCTCATGTTCCTCATTCCTTTGTCTTGTTTTCTCGACTCACAAACCTAGCAACTAATACCACCCACCACCCCAGCTCGACTGGCCCGTGGCCTACCTCTTCGCCTGCACGGAGCCCGAGCGGGACACGCTGCGCGCCTTACTGGCCAGGCTGGCCAAAAGCTACCGTGACTCCCTGACCGTCGTGGTGGCTAACCCCTTCGACCTCCCGGGCCTGCCCGAGAGGCTCGGCCTGGGCCCGCCGTCGCCGTCGTGCCCGCCGTCGGGGGCGCTTCACCAGCTATCCAGTGACCGCATGTACCCGTGCCCGGCCGGCCGCCCCGTCGACGCCAGGTCCGTCCAGCAGTGGGGGCTCGACGTCTTCCAGGTCCGCGTCCTCCCGTGGCTGCCGCCCGGGGCCGACGACACCGCCGCCACCACATCCTTCGCCGACCCCGGCCCGACCCGCGTGGCTTCGAGGAGGATCTCCGTCGCCTCGATCCCCGGCGTGAAGATCAGGATCGCCGGTCGCGCGCACGACGAGCTGTAAAATGGGACGGTCGGGCTAAGCAGGTTGGAAAAGAGGGGAATGTTTGGAGGATGGATGATGTTAATATTTATGCTCTACGCGCGCTCGCGTATGCATTAAAATAAATTTTACGTTCAAAGCCTCACAGAAAAAGAAGAATAAAGAAAAAAAGAAAAAAAGAAAAGAAAAAGAATGTTAGTAAGGGAAGCCCCGGGTTCCAGTGGCGGACCTTACACTTGTGAAGTCCTAACCACTTAGACCACGCACATTTCCCGGGAACGAAAGCTGCTGCACCAAACCAACTTTATCAGGGGAGAGGTCACTGCCTTTTCGTTTCCTGGGGGTGTCCCGGGGGACGGCTGACTGCCAGTTGACCGGGAACTCAGATAGCCATAAGGTCTTTGGGTTGAGTTGAGCGACATGAAAGTTTGTAGTATATGTAGCCGGTAGGTACGTAAATACCTGGTATATAAATAAAAGCGGGAGAGAACAAGATGTATCTACTAAATGTTAAAAGCCAGCCTTTTGTGTAAATAAGCGTCCAACGAAGGAATCTAGTGGGTATCGCCAAGGTTTCAGTCTAAGGACATAGCCGTACTTAGTCCCGCTACAGAGTAGACGTTCTTAAAAATAAGGAAATGAAGGACGGGAATGAATATTTAACACCCAGTTTTGGGCATTCTTGTCTCCTTTAGGGCTAAATGTTGTCGCGCAGCCAACGACTTCATATTTCAAGATGAAGAGCGGCATGACCTGGCCAAAGGCGAGTCACGGTAAGAAAACACTTTTACGCCAAACTTGAACCGGGCACGCAAAGAATAAAAACACATGTCGTTATATTGTAACATGTGGACACGGCTTGTTAAATCTCATAGCAACTCTCTAAGACAGTCCGTTCCCCATTCCCGCCGGTCCGTTTCCGTCCCTGCTGTTGTCGCAGCTGCAATGTTGTCGCCCGAGTGTCCCCGGTGGCTATCATAATGAGGTCATCAGGCCTCCCACATGTTTTCCCCCCTTCCAATTAGATACGCGGTTGATATGGATTTCTGCATGTACAGATACTTGGAGCAAATGGGCGCGAGTACATGGCGCTGATAAGCCATGCCCTGCAAATTCAGGGCCCCCAGGAAGCTACAGCTAGGGCTACCCGCTAACTAGCCTAGCGATGGTTTGCTCAGAAGTTGTATCTGGTACCCTGGCGACTCAGGGGCTTCTTCTTTTCGGGGACAGCAGCGGCATCGGCCGCCTCCTTTTTTCGGCTCGGCTTCTTGACACGCGGCGGCGGCGGATGCGCACTGTGGAGGTGGCCCAGCTCGTTGATGGCCGTCAGATTCTCCCACTCGAGACACCGGTACTGGGGCGGCTCTGGCGTCTGCACGGCCCGACTGCGTGTGCTTGCGCGCTTGCTGCTAGCGCCGCCCGATGGCGCGCTCTTCTTCTCCGCCGTTTCCTCGCGCGGCTGCTCGCCCGCCTCGAGGTACGCCTTGCGGTTCCGCATGTGCGTCTCAATCTTATCCCTGAACTGCACCAGTTCCTTCCTGAGCTTCAGCTCGTTGAATCCCCGAGGATCGAGCCATTCTATCAGCTTTGTGAAGTCTTCGGGCTCTGAGATAAAGCCCCACTGCCTTGCGTTGAAAAGGCTGGTAGGTGCTTCCTCCTTGTTCTTGCGCTCCGGGACGGTTATTCCGAATTTGGCCTTGTACTCGGCCTGCAGATCCGCCGGCATGTCGATGTAGCCCTCCCGTTCCAGCTCGTCCGGCCCCTGGACCCATATGCATCCGTTTGCGTACCCGGCCGAGGCCGTCGAACTGTCCGGAAGGCCGCCGTAAGGCATGCCGTTGCGCTCAAACCAGTAGTACCGGTTCCAGAACCTGTCCTTACCCAGGACTCGTGTTCTAGGGCAGTCAGCCTCGCGAAGGTCGTTATCTATCACGGCGATCTCTGCCTCGCACTTCTTGATCTCCTCCTCTTTCTTCTCGATCTCCTTCAGCACTTTGAGGAACTGCTTGGACGGTTTAGGAGCCTTTGCGGCTGCCTCGGCTTCCCTCTTGCGCTCCGCCTCCAGCTCACGCTTGCGCTGTCGTTGTGCTGCCCTGTCTTGTGCTCTCCTGAGCCCCCGGCCAACGGGCGCTTCGTCCTCTGCCTCGGCCATTGTGTCGTCCTCCACGGTAGGGGTCGATCCTTCGCGATCTGTCGATTTGGCATCCCCCCCGTTCAGCTTCACTGGTTCTGGCTGTGGCGACGGCGGCATGTTGTCTGGCAAGAGGATCTTGCGTTCCTCGTTGAGCGCCTTGAGCTCCTCAATTCTGCGGGTATCACAACTGTCAGTTTCGGCGTGAACCCCTTTTGCACGCTGAACGGCACACGGGGCCGAACCAAGAGCACGACTTACGCTTGCTTCCTCTGTCGCTGAAACTCAATCTTGTTCTTCCGGTACTCGGTCATGGTTTCACTGCACTCCTCCATGTAGGCGCGCACAGCCTTGGTGTCGGCTGTCAGCATGCATATGATCTGCAGGGCCGCCACTCGGAGGTTAACGTCCATCGTGGCGTAGTGCTGTCGGATAGTCTCCTTGGTCGGCTCGACATTGGCAGGGACGAGATGCGACAGCAGATCCTCACATGAGGGCTTGTGCCGCTCCTCCTTGGAAAGCTGATGGAGTAGCCCAACCATGATGTGCTCCCAGCCGCCATCCTGGAAATTCCGTTTTGCTAGTTGTTCGATCCAGTCAAAATCGGCCAAGACGTCCTCTGCCCTGTGGCGCACAGCTGGCTCCTCTTCGACCTCCTTCTCCGCAGCAGCTGCTTCGTTTGCCAGCCTCTCAGCCTCGAGCTTCGCCAAGCTACTTCTTGTGGCCCGTCCGGTCGGCTGAGGCTGGGGCTCGGGCGTTGGTTCCGCACTCTGCTCTTCCTCATCCTCGCCGTCCTCGTCATCATCCAACTCTGGAAGGGGCACCTGGGGCTTGCCGCCGTCCTTTTCCGAGCTGACCAGGATCGAGAGCACCGCGCAGTGGATTTCGTCGTACAGCTGCGGGCGAACCTCCTCCGAGGCCACAATCAGAGATTCCACATACGACTCGAACGTGAACGAGTCCAGCTTAAACACCTCGCAGTAAACGTTCAACGCGTCCCAAGTTTCCAGCAGCGGTCCCACAGACTTCATGAGAATCTTCTCGGCCAGCGCAACCGGTGCTGGCGAGGAAGCCTCCTGAACGCCCGCCGGCGCATCATGGCACAGGAAGTTCAACCGCGGTCGCGTGCGGCCCTGTGGCTCGAGCTGCAGATCTTCGATCGGATACTTCGGCGGCGGGGGCGGCGGCGGTGGTTCTGGTATGACGTACATCGGCGGCGGGACCGGTGCTTGGCTGCGGAGGGGAAACTGGAAAGGGTTTCCGGGTGTGGGGAGGTGATGCGAGAAGTCTTGGCCGTGGCCGAGGTGATCCACGAAACCGTTCTGCTTCCCCTTGACCATGTGCGGTGGCGGCTGCTGCGGCTGCTGGAGGTGCTTGGCTTTGTGGCTCTTCGGTGCTGGCTTGAGCTCTGGGAGTCGCATGGGACCGGTGGCAGTGAAAGGGTTGACGCCGTCGATGCCGTTTGGCCTGTTGGTTCCGTGGCTACCGTTCGTATCGACGCCTGGTTGCAATCCTTTCTTCTGCGCCAGGAGCTGCTTCCGCTCGAGAAGCTTGTTATCGTAACGCAGCTGTGGTGGTACCCTGATCTCGATATGGTAGCGCGCCGCAACATCATGCTTTACGAGCCACGGGGCACCGTTCCAGGCTTCCCTTGTCACCGTCTTCTTGATGAAGGAGCGCAGCACCGATTTGGTGAATATCTTGCGGTCACGCCAAATATGCTCGCTATCCACCTGGGTCTCCTCGCCGCCCCGGTCGTCCAGGCTCACAAGATAGAGGGTGTATGGTTGGGTCAAA
The DNA here is from genome assembly GCF_000145635.1 of Gaeumannomyces tritici R3-111a-1. Taxonomy (NCBI): domain Eukaryota; kingdom Fungi; phylum Ascomycota; class Sordariomycetes; order Magnaporthales; family Magnaporthaceae; genus Gaeumannomyces; species Gaeumannomyces tritici. The sequence continues at coordinate 2,095,218 of NW_008804548.1, read as the reverse complement.
GTGCCGTCGGGGAGGACCTTACTACCGAACTTGGCCTTCTCGCGGACCAGGCCTTGGTGGCGGTCGCCTTGGGAGAGTTGGACACCGACAGACTCGCCGGGGTAGTAATCGGCCTTGAACTCCTCGAAAACCATGTCGACCAGATGGTCTATCCTAGACACGGTCTGGAACTGAACGCGGCGCAAAACAGGGCCTTTGAGGGCCTCGGGAAACGCCTGGTCGACCTCCTGAGCACCAGCGAGCTGCAGCAGAACTTGGGTCAGCGGGTACACTCGAGCCAGGGGCTAAGGGCGAAGGGGCTGCGCCATGCGCCAACACGCTTGCATACCTCGCTTCGTAGAGCGTCGAAGAATGTGAGGTTGGAGTGACCGGTGATCTGGCAAATGAAGCGTGACTACATGCGGAACCTATATGAGCAAGCGCGACTTATACCGAAAGGGGCGGAGGGGCCCCGGTTTGGGACAGGATGCCTGCTATGCGCCCACCTGCTTATAAAAGTCCATGCTAGAGAGAATGGTTAGACTAATATACTACTCGATAGGTTGGCGATCTTGGGTCCTGACATACCGGTTCAGATATTCTTCGTACGTGGAGAATATCTCTCCTGTCTGGGGAATGTGCCAGACCTGTGCATAGCGGTTAGTGCCTGCGCAAAGGGACTGGTCGTCCAGAATCAGAAAAATGGGGGGTTGACAAAACCAACCTCGGCTGAGTCGTCGAGATCTCGGGGCGGGTGGAGGAACCGCACCGGCTTCCGCTTGAACAGTACCTGCACATGACAGTCAGCAAGAGGAGAACGGATGGGTGTATGAGGGGAGAGACGAAGGGTGCAGCGAATATTACCATGGTTGCGTTGTGAGCGGATGCTCAGGAGAAGGTGTCGGGGTGGGCCAGGTCCGGGTATCGGGCGGGTGGGTGGGAAAGCCCAGCGGCGGCGGCTGGGGGAGGTGCCAGCAGGATTGCGGGCTGCAAAGCCTATCGCGAGGGTCGAGGAGCCTCAAATGGGGGACCGTGGCCGAGGGGGCCAGGCGCGCCGCGGGCCAGGAAAGCCGAGTGGCCGTGGCGGAGCAAATGAAAGCGGTCGAATCGGGCTTGCGCAGCGGGAGTCAGTCGCGTCGGCTGGGCAGGGGCGAGGTGGTTGAGGGCGGTGCAGGCGGGCTCAGGTCGGCGGGCGGGTTTCAGTCGCCCTCGGCAGGCGTGACGCGAAAGATTTGAGGTTCGGGGCGAGCGGGCTAAGGTTGCATGGGCACCAGGCACGGTGGCTGCCGGGACCCGCGCAGGCTGTCGAATCGAGGGAGCTACTGTCGCGGTGGCCAAGGCCGCAGCAGCTGGTGCTGGATGTCCCTGCAGGTCGAGGTAGTGGTCGCGTTTGGTGGTTGTGGTCGAGGCTGGACGCGGGCGGCATGTTTCGTTGGAGGACGCGAGGGGAGAAAAAAAAGGAGGAGAAGGAGTCGAGCCAGCAGGAGGAGGAGAAAAAAAAATCCAGGCGGAGGGTCAACACGGGAAGGGGGTTTGGGCCGCTTGTGAGGTGGGCAAGGTGCAGGGAGGGATGTGGTACCAGCAGGCAAGCTCCGGCGAGGTGGGCCGTCCGTCCCAATTCGCATCGCGCATCCAATCGTGCGCCTTCCAAGACGGGACCAGAGACTCAGCAAAACAACACACCCCGGGGCCTCGACTGCTCGACCGCCAATCCAATTGCCGCCAGCACGCGCTTCCGCCCACATTCTTATACTCGTTCTGCTCCCCACGACCGTGCCGTCACGCCGAGTACACGTATGTGCCGCCTCCGCCGCCGCTCGTGACATTGCGGTCCGGTCTGCACATTCAATCATGCCCTTCCCAAGGGGTAGCCCACTAACACTACAAGCGCCGATCGCCCCTCCGTCGCCAGCACCGCCGTCCCGTCCCGGACACTTGCTGGCCACCCCCTCGCCCGCATAGCCGCACCACGACGTTCAATTGCATGCACGGAGACGGGCATGTCTCGTTCTGGGGCCCTATTGTCTGCAAGGCCACCTTGGGGGCCTCGAGGGCTCAATATCAGAGGCCTGCCAGCTGAGCAACCCATGTGGCCGATCCGCGGTTGAGGCTGAAAACCCCGGGCCCTCCAAACCACATGGCAACAGCTATGCAATCAATGAGGGTGCACGGGGGCGCATTTGCCCATTTTGCCGGCTGCTAGGCGCCGAATAGAATCGCGGTCACGTATACTCAATCTGGGGCTGGAGCTGGGGCTGTTGGGAGGCGGTGCCCCTTTGAAATGACCTGTGAAACTTGTTGTCTCGCTGTGCTTATTGGAAAAGGTTTCGACTCGGGGGTCCTGGGACCCCAGAACAACCAGGTTTATTTTTCCTATTTCGGCCTTGCAAGCCAGGGTCCTAGTGCTCTGTGATCCAACCATTAAGGAAGTGTGGGTCCGTCAAGGTTCGGTGGTCGGACCGTCGGCTACGACAACACCACCAGAACTAACAGTGCTGACTCATTCTATCCAATCATATGCGCCCGTTGATGGAATCAGGAGCCACATCCACCTCCTACCGCCTGGATCGGTACCTCACCACCTCACCACATCGTGTGCACACTCACATTACCTGCACCAAATTCCAACATGACATATGGACTGAGTGAAGAGAGCGCCGTGTGTGTATTACGATCAAGCTGATTTGTTCTACAAAGCCCCCGTAGACATTACGGGGTAAAGTAAACGACGCTGAACCCAACCCAGCTGCCCACAACGCCTACGGCCGAGTACGAGCTAGTAAACATCAGAGGCAAGAACTCGTACCTCTTGCCAAACACCACTTGGTGGAGCAGGGAGCAGTAGAGTATCAGCGGTATGCTGACCGCAATGTACAGGGTGCTGAACCTGTCGAACAGGAAAAACCTGGGCCTGCTCGACGCGGGAGCTAGGCGGTCAAATGCCACCAGAAACAGGATCAACCAGAAGACCGTGTATACCGTCTTGATCGGGAACTCGGCTGGCGTAAATAGTAGCGGGAATAGAGACACATGGCCCGAAACGGCCAGGGGTCGGAAAGCGCCCAGGTACCGCCGGTTCTTGAGTGCGATCAGGCTGAACGGGATTATGACCAGCAAGATGGCCTTCTCGTGAACGTGCCAGCCGAAGAGAAAAGAGGCATAGCCACATAGCGTCACCGCCCCGATAAAGTTCTCCCAGGTCGGCTGCGCGAACAGCTTGACAAGTGGTACCGCCTGGCAAATTAGCGTGAGAATAAAGCACACGCGCGGGCTTATGTTGGGAAGCACTGCGAAGGACGTGTCACCAACTAGTCCGCGAGTGACGCTGGTGAGTGCTTCCGCTTTCACAGGAAGTCCGAGTTTGGGGGCAGCTTTTGCACAATACCGGTCAGCACAGCCCTGTCGACAACCCCTCGGCCAGGCCAATGAACGGATGCGGGGTATTTAAGTCATAGTGGCTAATATCAGAGTGACGAATGACTCACCAATAATCAGCATCCTGTCCATGAAGGAGTATATAGCCCAGACGTTGGGCGCCCAGTACGCATGGCAAAGACCTCGCGCAAAGGGGAAGAGCCGGCTAAGGATCTGTGGTATCTGCTTCTTGGCTGCGAAGGGGCCAAAAGCGGCGGCGACAATGGCCCCGATCCCGGCTCCGAGTTTGATGCAGTTCAACCACTGAATCCGGAACACTGATTGCGGAGAGAGGCAATATGCTCGTAGTAGGAAGACGAAATAGGCCGGCGCGAGGTAGGCGTAGATGTGTTTCAGGCACAGCAGAGCAGCGAAGACCAGGCCGCTCGCCAGCAAGCCAGACTTGCGACGTGCCAAGACCAGCGATGCAACCAGGATGCCGTATAGAAAGCCGTTGTACTGGAAGTGGATGTGATCTATGATCAAGAGGCCTGGCGACAGTAGAATCGAGATGGCAGCGGTCTGAGCGGCGCGTTTGGGTACCCCGGAGGTAGAATCAACGAACCTTGATTGGGTTGGGCTCGAGGTTAGCAAGCAGTCAGGCCAAGGGCGCCGGGCGCACCGTGGCCAAGCGAGATAGGGTACGTACATCTGCAATGCATATACTAGAAGCAGCTCAGTGACGATGACGGTGAAGCGCTGGAAGTAGATCGTCTGCCAGGTATCATGTCCTAGGTTGAAGACTCGCAGCATGGCCGGGTCTACCAGCCTGGCGACCTGCGACAGGGTCCATTCGAAATAGGCGAAGAAAGGAGGGTAGTCGAGAGTCCATTCCGACGTCTTCTCGTAGTACCAGTCCCATATTGGCAGACTGTGGGTGATGGCAAGCCAGTTTCGATGGACTTCGAAGTCGGTGGATTTGCTGTAGCCGGCAAACGACGGTTGGTTTCTGGTTAGTCGCCATCACTTCCTGTCGAGCTTGGTCCAGGTACAGCGGCACACATGCATCAGTGGCCAGCGTAGTGGGCTTGCGGCGAGCGAACTTACTATGCTGGGAAGAGGAGAATCTTCAAGGCGCCCGCCACGACGGCGACCTGAGAAATCGAGGGATAGATTTCGGTTGCCATTGTTGCGGTTGTCCGAGGCCGCGCCAGCAAAGCTACGCTCGCTCCCTCGATCCAAGTCGGGGTAGCTCGCGGTTTCTGGTTGATTGGAGGTCCTGGGGGTTCTGGCTGGCCTGCGGGCTGTGTGCTTCAGCAGCTCGAGCTGCTGTTGAGCTCAGGCGGCCGAAGCACGGCTTGAGGTCTGTGGGTGGTGTTTGTGGGGCCGCAGCTCAGGCGAGGCTGTTCCCCACACGCCCATGCGCGTGCGCCATGGAAGCAGAGCCTTCCATTTGACCCCTGTCTCATTCTTCTCCCAGCGGGGCGGTATGACCCGACTGCCCGAATCCAGAGCATCCATGTCGCAGCTCCAAATAGCCCGCTAGCTACTCAGTGCCTTGCAGGATCTGACGCGTGAGCGAGAAGGAGGTGGGTGAGGGTGGGTGGTATGGTAAGGGTCCATTCTACGCTTCGCTGTCAACACGACTTTCGAAACTGTGTCCTTTGACGAGCACCTGCCGGCATCGCGCTGTCCCCCAAGGAAGACATTACAGGAGGGGTAGGGAAAAGCTGGTCTGAGCCCCAAAATATTTAACCTTTGTTGACGCTGTTTGCCTCGACACACATTTTCGGGCTTCATTCTGTCCAATTGGCCTTTGCGCAGCCCTGCATTCTTGTTGTACTGCTCCCTGTCGAGCCATTGGATATCTTCTCCTTGTCCATTTCGTTCTTGCGTCGAGTTACAAGAGGAATCCGACTCCTTTTCTCCTTTTGTTTCTTTCTCTTTCGATTTTCCTCTGGGGCACAGCCTTTTCCTTTTCTTCTCTTGTGATACCCATTTTGTCCTGCGAAAATGCGTCTCCGGTCGTCTCTCGCGCTGGCTGCGATCGCAAGCGTCGCCCGGGCCCAGTATCTTCTCAACGAGCTGAGCTTTGGATTTGGCAGCAAGTAAGTCGGGATTTTGCTCCAATGCGCTCGTGGAAATCGTTTCGTTACCTGACCGTGAGCCTCTCCAAACAGAATCTCGGAAAATGGCCAGATGATACCGCACTACTCGCTTCAGGGCCAGCCGTACCTCCCCGAAGTCATGTCGAACAAGGTGGTTCTGACACCTCCAGCGCCGGGCAACCTGCGCGGAGCGATCTGGGCCGACAACCCGTTGGAGTACGACGAGTGGACGGCCGACGTCAGCTTCCGGGTCAACGGGCCTGAGCGCGGTGGCGGCAACGTGAATATCTGGCTTGTGCGCGACGGCTCCCACGAAGTTCGGTCCGGCGGCGTCTACACCGTCGCGCATTTCCAGGGTCTCGTGCTCGCCATTGACCAATACGGCGGCTCAGGTGGCATGATCAGGGGCTTTCTCAACGACGGTTCCACCGACTTCAAGGCGTCACATGTTGACGGTCTCTCTTTCGGTCACTGCAACTATGCGTACCGCAATCTCGGGCGCCCTTCTGAGATCAAGATCAGCCAGAGCCACGCGCTCTTCAAGGTCGAAGTTGACGGGCACCCCTGCTTCCAGAGCGACCAGATCGAGATTCCCCGCGGCTATCGGTTTGGTGTCACGGCCGCCTCAGCCGAGAACCCAGACTCGGTCGAGCTGTTCAAGCTTGTCGTCCTCTCTGACAAGCACGACAACCACCATGAGCCAGAGCACTATGACCAACACCACGACGAGCACCACGACCAAAAGTCCCAGTACCATGAGGATGGCGACCACGCACCGCCATCCAAGTTTACGCGAGGCCATGGCCATCATGATGCCCACCACGACGACGAGACCTACTCGTACGAAGCCGACATTCCGGACCAGGACGCGGGCAAGCTCACCAGCTCGCTGGCGCAGTTTGAGGATCTACACAACAGGCTGCAGAGTGTGAACCATCACCTGTCCACCATCTTCCGCTCGATCTCGCACCAGAGCACCATGGACGAACGGCGACACGAAGAGATATCGACCATGATCCATAGCGTGAAGGTTGCCCTCGACAAGTTGACGGACCTCGACAACCGCCTACAGAGCGTGGAGCGGGAGGTGCGCAGCGTCAAGTCCGATATCACCCACAAGGTCCAGTCCACCGAGAACAACATCAAGAGCATTGTTGGCGATACGCACTCCTACCTGGCCAAGAAGGTCGAGCAGCACGCAGCCCCAGGCCATGGTCGCCTTATCTTTGTTATTGTTGGCAGCCAGGTCATACTCATTAGCGCGTTTATCGTCTACAAGCGACGAAAGTCGTCCATGCCGAAGAAGTATCTGTAGTCGTATTGGCGGTGGTCTAGACATTTGAATGTTTGATAGTTTACCTACGTTACTAGAGGTTTGGGAGGAATAAAACTTTTGTTTTGCGTATGTTCAAATGTCAGCCAGAAAATCTTTCCTAGTGAATTTGTGAATATATCACAAACCTGTCTAGGTAGACGTGGGACATAGAAGGCGAGGACCGATGGTGACGCGTTCGTCTTAGAAGCGTGCCCTTGAGATTATAAAACAGAGCCTTGACTTCCGGGTTTCAACGTCAAATCTCGATATCTCGAGGCAACATCTGTCAGCAGTTGGGATCGTCAGGGAAGCCCAACAGCAAACAACAATGTTGGCAGGATACTCTTCTCCGGCCAGAAACGTACAGGGGTAATAAGCCTCAGTATTTTAAAGCCACCCATACCCACCTCTCTCTATAAGGTGGCCATAGTGGCCATTCAATAATAGCGCGGCTGATTCCTGTCGGGTGTGTATCTAACATCTCCTGATCAAACAAAGAACCTATTTACGCCTAGGTTTAGCAACCCAAACCTCCCATCCAGGCAATACCAACCCATTATGTCTGGATCCGCCTTTTCTTGATGATTCTCCTTGCCGAAGGGCTACAGTCGCCTGCTCGATGCTGGAAACAATCCGAGGACGATCGTCTGCCTGAAAGGCTGCTAGAGGAGAGAGTGAATAGAGGATAGCGCATAGAAACGTGACTGCCATGGAATATCCTCGAGGAGGCATTGAGTGCAATGTAGCCTAGTTTGGTTTGAGAAGTTTGGTAGCACTTGGGAAGGACATCCTAGTGGTGGTGCTGACCAAATATTTTTCCTAACTGGCTGCTCACGATCCCCCCGAGATCGGGGGCCAGATGTGTAGCCCAGGAGGTGACGAGGCGAAATTCTATAGGACCCCAGAATGCCCAACGCCGTCGTCTCGTCCCAGCCCTCGGAGGGGTCCATATTCCTGCTCCTATTCAGAGAGACTACATGAGGTGTGCCCACAAAGGAGAATTTCGTCCTAAACTTGGGAGGGGTCCTGTGCTCTTCCCTAATTTGGTTTGCCTGCCTGCGCCGGGTCGAACGCACCTTCCCTGCTTTGCGTTGACTGGCACCACCCTGCCTTCCTCTCCCATCTCTCACCTCACCCTCACTTCGCACACCTAGGAAGGAGCAACACCACGGCTTCCTTGGATATTCGTATCTTCGTGCCTGTTTTCCACAGCCTTCCCTTCTTGGTCCTTGGTTATTCCAAGAAGAGAAACAGCACCCTGCCGTCTCAGCCAGCGCCGCGTGAGACTGTTGGATCTCCTGTACCCTTCTCTCCCACCTTCTTTCTGCCTCTTCTCGCCCATTCTATTCTCGTCATAGTTTCGCGGTCCCGCTCAACTTTTTCACACCAGACCTTCCTCCCAGCTCTTTGAGCGCTGAGCCAGCCATCAACTTCTTCTTTCTTTGACGACAGCGCTTCGGCCGAGAGGTGCTGTCTTTCCCTCCACAGATTTATCTGCGATCACAGCTTCTCCCTTCGAAGGTGTTCTTGCGTCGGCAATTCCTGAGCGAGCCTGTCGAGAGAATCTCTCCTGGCGCCTCGCAAGCCTGCCCACCATGGCCCAGACCCAGCCGAGAGAAGGGTCTCTGAACCCGCCTTCCCCTCACTCCTCGGTCGGCGGTGCAGATTCATACAAGCATGATGGCACCCCGGACACCCGTCTCACTGCATTCTCCCCCGAAGAGAACTCGGCCAAGTCGGCCAAGCTAATCAGGATCATCACTTCAAGCACATCGGACGGCGAGCAAGCCATCTACACTGCCCAGCAGCTTTCAGTCTCCCCTTACCGCAATGATCCAGCTCAGCTGGAGAAAGACCCGTTTGTTTCCACCAACACGCCTGTACGCAAGCAGGAGCAGAAACTCTCGGCAACAGCTTCCGCCTTCCGCCCTTTTGCGACGCCCTTGGCCGCTCAAGGCTCACCCGACTCGACGGTGGGCACAGTTTCCAAGACCCCAAGCCGCGCCAACCCTCAGCATGCCCTCTCTGTCTCGCCTATTCTCAGCACAGACCTGCACTATTCTCGCTGCCTGGTCTTCTCGTCGTCAACTCAGCCAGTCACCCTGGCCGACGTCGAGCTCCTTCTATCGGTAAGCCCTCCTGGAAGAGTTTGGACATCTCCAAGGCCATCCCAGAAGCTCTAACCACCTGAACAGAGACTTGAGGAGCACGGACTACCGTGCCAGGGAACGAAGCATATCGTCGTCAAAGGCCAGGCTTCGTACATCCGATTCTCCAACATCAGAGATGCTTGTTTGGTTCATCGCAACGTTCTCTTGGGCGGTGCCACTTGGATCGTTGCCTTTGTGTCGCCTACAGAGTTCGTTCAGGTATGAGTTCAACCTTTTAGTCTGGCACAGTCCTGCATCCTCTCTGCCATGAAGAATCCTCTGCTCATACCACATTTTGTCTGCTTACTTAGATCACTCAGAGCAACATCCATGCCCCCATCAACCATGAGGGCCAGCTCAGCGTGTTCGCCACTACTGGCGAGGGAGCGGGGAAGAATGAGCTGCATGTGGAGTCGATTGCTCTCAGGCCACTATGCTCGGAGGGTGACATCTTTGCTCTGCAAAAGGTGTCCAATGTGGAGCCGGGAACCTTTGAGGCGATCCTCGAGTACGCCGACATCAACACCTCACTCGCAGCCTTATCCAAGTACAACGGAGCCATCATCGAGGTGAGAGAGTCTATATGATAATTCCCAGCTCTGTGTGCGCATTTCTAACAACCACATCCAGGGAGTCACCATTTTAATCTCTTTCCACAAGGGCAACTCACATGCCGGGGTCGCGACACCCATTGTCACCCCACTCGCAACTCCTGTGAGGCAGTCTTCATTTCATGACTATGGCGGTGACAGCTACCAGGGAGCTCCACCGGCCAAGACACCACAGTCAACCTCTTCGATGGGAACTCCGGCTCAGCCTGCGACGCCCCATGTCGGTCTTCCGCTCAGCCCGCAGTATCCTCTGTTCCACCCTCTGGTATTCAGGCAGCTCCCGATGGCAAACCCATACATGCTCAATCGGCTTCCGTCGCAGAGTCCTCCGGCACCGAGCATGTCCAGTTACCAATGCCTCACACCGCTGTACACCAGTCCGGCGTCCTCTCAGACTGTCGTCTCTTCTCAGCAAGACCTCATGTCGCCGAGGCAGATGCATGGGCTTGCTCGACACGATGGCCGTCGCCAGAACGCAATGCGGGTGAACCGGTCATCCTACTACAATGCCGCCGGCCATCACAATCATGTCGATGTGAACCGGATCCGAGACGGTATTGATGTTCGCACAACGGTATGTACTGCTGAACACACCGAATTTGATTCCAATGACTCACAGTTATGATAGATCATGCTGCGCAACATTCCCAACAAGGTCGACCAGGCGATGTTGAAGCGTATTGTCGACGAGTCAAGCTGGGGAAAGTACGACTTCATGTATCTGCGCATCGACTTCGCCAACGACTGCAAGTAAGTTGACACGCTGGCTCGGGAACGCCACATCTCATGACTGACATCGTTTTGCTCTAGTGTCGGCTATGCCTTCATCAACTTCGTCGACGTAAGTTTTGGTCACCTTCTAGCTGTGAAAATGTGATCAAAAACGCACTTGCTAACAAACTCCTGCTATCAATAGCCCCTAGACATCATTGACGTTAGCCGCCCTATCTCTCGTGTTGACTCTTTTGCACTGTGGCACCGCGATTGACATTCGAAATTTTGCAGTTTGTCAACGCTCGCGGAAACCAACGCTGGTACGGTGTCTGCCCGTGAACCACCACGCCGTGTCAGATGCTGACCTTCACGTGCAACCCAGGAACTGCTTCAAGAGCGACAAGGTCGCGGAGATATCCTATGCCAGTGGGTAGCAATTCTTGATCGGTTTTCTCTTCCTGCAGCGCTAACAGTCAACCACTAGCCATCCAAGGCAAGGACTGTCTGGTGCAGAAGTTCCGCAACAGCTCGGTCATGCTCGAGGCCGCTCACTATAGGCCCAAGGTATGTGGGGCACCTTCAGTCGTCAAGTATGACATTACTGACCAGCCATGACAGCTGTATTTCACTTCCAACGGCCCAATGCCTGAGATGGCCGGAGACGAGGAGCAGTTCCCAGAGCCGGACAATCAGTCCAAGATGAAGAGAAGCTGCGAGAATGCAGAGCATGTCGGTATGTAGTATTTTGAAAACAGGACCAAGCCCTTCAGCTGACATATGCGCAGGACTCTTTACTCCAAACGCAGGCCAGCATTTCCGTGACGAGCAGCGCCGCCGCCGCTCTCAGTACGACCGCGGAACTAGGCTGGCGGCGCTTGAGGAGTACGACTTCGACAAGTCGATGCAGACATCGATGCAGCAACTCTATATGAACCAGTAACTCTCACCTAAGGACAATCTGCTCGGATCATCGCGTTCAACGACTCGATCGGGCACCTCCACAAGACACCCGCCTCGAGCCTCTTGAAGATCAGCATCTGGTATCAGATATGGCGCTTAGTTATCCTCCGATGCCCATAATCTCTAGCTTTCTGCCTTTGTTTCTCTCGCATACTCCTGCAGATCCCTGTGTCTGAAAATGGCTGCGTGCCCCCAGGGACTCGAGGAGGAAAAAAACATGAAAAAACACAAATTCAGCGTGTCGGCCGCTAATTGTCTGAAAGACACGACAACTGTTCATGGACAATCCTTCCCACGCAGACATCAGAGACCCTGACTAGCTTGCCATTTGTCTTTCTTTCTCCTTAACTTTCTGTTGTTCTTGGTCCACGTTGGCTGTGCGGATGTGCTGGCTGGCAGTGTCGTCACACATTGGGCTATGCCGTGGAGATATGCTGTTGAGGGCTTCGCGGTCTGGATGTCCCACGGAAAGTCGCCGCATACATTGACAATAATGGAGGAGTTGTGACGATGTATGTACCTAGATCTTTGCTCTAGAGCCAGGTTTCATTGCAGTCTCTTTTAGTTGATGGAATTCGATTCGGTTGTAGTTGATTTCGTTGACGATGAATCTCGGACTGATTGCGCAGTCGGAGTGAATGCTTGCTTCAGCTGTCTTCATGTAGGTCGGATGGGAACCACACATGGATTCTAGTGAGGTGATGTGCTGTACTCGGGCCAAGGCCTTGTAAAGAACCCTTATGAGGCATCGAGCTATGGTATTCCCAGAGTAGTTGACCATCCATCTGACACTTCTCTTTCAGCAGGCGTGGATGGCAGCCGCACTTGGCCGCAAGCACCATCCGTCGCCTCTTTTCCCGCCGTTCCCGTCGGCGGTTGTCGCGATGGCGCCACAACCCACGAGCTGGGCTGGTCCGACCTACTGTACATGCATATCTACGGGCAGCCCGACGCGGCATGTGGACTTCTGGTGCGCGGTCAACGGTGGCCCGCCGTGGACCGGCGGCTGAACCCTATCCGTCCAAACATGTGCTGGTGTCGACCCCCGCCTTGGTTGAGGAAGACGAGTGCGTGGTTGGATCACGCTGCTTTCGATGACGATATTATATGATAATGATCACTACAGGTAGATGAGGCGCGCAAAAAGCTCAGGCCAGAAAACATCTAGTCTTGGGTTGATACTAGGAGGCCCGTGCTCCCTGAGATTTTCGAGAATGAAACTATAGGTACAGCAGTTTGATAGCCAATAGGGCAAAGTTGTTTTGTTACAAAATGCCTTCCTCAAAGACCCCCGCTATGGGTATACGGTGCGTGCAGAAACAAGGCAGCGAAAACAGAATCATGAGTCGTCTAGGGTATACCTAGGTAGTTCAAGGGAGGAATGAGCCCTCCCCCCGCCTCGTACCCCTTCAGCTCGGGTCGGGGTCCTCAGGCAGAGCAGGCAACGGCTTGCGCGCATCCCCAAACTGAGCCATGCCGGTCCGCGTCAGGGGCGGGCCTGATTCTTCGTCGTCGCCGGATGCGTCAGGGGTCGGCTCTTGACCCACTGCAACAGCCTCGCCTTCCTGGCTGCCAGGAACGACGACCTCCTCCTCTGGCGGAGGCGTCCTCTCTTTGACTTCAATCCCAGGCTGGACCTCAGTGGCGGGCACGATGCCGTCGCTGCTGTAAAGTGATTCGGTTGACGTGTCTCCGTCCCTGTCGCCGTCCGACTTGTGTAGCAGCTCGAAGCTGGACGCGTCTTCAAAGAAACTGCTGGCACCGCTCTCGTCGACAACGTGGATGGAGGGGGTGGCATTGCCGCGACGGCCGTCGTCATCGCCGTACTCGGACGTGGGCGTCAGGGGCAGTGTCTTGTCTGAGTAGGCGATGCTGTGGAGGCGGATGTGGGCGGGAGTGCCACGTGGCCCGCGCGGGGTGCTAGGATCGTACCGCCCCGGAGTGCTCCCGCGCCTCGGCGGCGAGGGCGATGGCGATGGCAGCGGTGAGTCGTCTGCGCCCTCGCGCATGGGGGTCATGCCTGGGATGCCGGCCGACGGCGGCGGGGACGAGGGCCAGGCTGTCCATGGGCGGTAGGCGGACGAGGCGACGATGTTGGAGGACGTGGAGGCGCCGGGCCCGCCGAAACCGCGGGAAAAGACTATGAGGCCGAGACAGGCCAGCAGGAGGAGGGACTGCAGGATGGCCATGCGCTTCTGGAAGACTACCTCGTCGGCCAGAAGATTGAGGCGGGAGCTCAACGCGACTATCTCACGCTGGGACTGGTCGCGCTGGGACTCGAGGGCGATGACGGTGCTCTGCCAGATCTGGTCGTACTGCTGGCGGACGCTGCGCAGTTCGGCCAGGACGGTGCGGTTGAGACCGTCGAGGAAGGCGTCGACACGCGAGATCTGCTTGCGCTCCATCTTGATGAGGGCCTCCTGCAGAAACCGGGACTGGTCCTCGATGTACTGTAGCGATAGCGAGGTGTTGGACTCGAGCAGCTGCAGCCGCTTGGCCACTGTCTTAAAGAAGCTCTCCTGAACGGTCGGAGATGGCGCAGCGGCGGCACCTGTGTTGGTGCCGGTCCGGTTCCTAGACGACGACGGTACCGCGCCCGAGGCCTTCGCCGGCGCCGAGGCCCTGTTGGTCACCTGCGACGACGGTTTGGACACTGAGGTTGGGGCTTTGGGCTGGCCCGAATGCGGAGACTCGGGGCGGGCGCGGTGAGGGGCCGAGCCCGATTGTGGGGCGTCTCTTGGCCTCTGTGACGGTGATGACGACGATGAAGAGTGAAGTTGCGACGATGAGGATGCCGGGTCCGGGTAGGAAGATGCGGCAGGGTCGGCAAGCGATGCATTCGCCGGTGGCGAATAATGCTCCTTAAAGAGCGAGTCGGCTGCGGTGGATGCTGGCAAGGAAAGAGGGGATATGCCTGGATGGTCGTGGTCGCTGATAGATGCTGCATCGGAGAGGTGATCAAGATGGGATGATGCCAGGCGTGGCCGTTGCCCGTCGGCAGCCATGTTCTGACCCACCGTTTGCGTTGGCACCTCACAAACGTCCAGGCGAGTGAACTCATAAAAGACAGGGCGCCAGGGCGAGAGTCCCACCGCGGTGGTGACGGCTGTAGTGGTCGCTTTGGCGGCGTCGGCGACAGACCGGCGCGGACTCGGCGGCTGCGGCTCTTGCTCCCATGTAGGCGACACCGCCTCTTGCGGCTGCTGCGGTAACGTTGCGGGCTCTGCCGAATCGGGCTGGTTATGGGGCACCGAGTCGATGCCGGCCTCGTCGTCGTCGTCGCGGCCGCCCTGGGCCTCCTTCCATGAGTCGATCATGCGAGTGCCGTGAACGCGCACGAGTGAGATGGGGCAGTAGTACTCGCTGCCGTAGTGGGTCAAGAACTCGATGCGGATGTACTTTGCGAAGATCTGCGGGTGCTCGACCAGGAAGGCCTGAATGTCGCGCTGGTTCCGGGCCTCGAAGGTGCCCAGGTCCGTCCACCCCCCGAGCTTGACGGGGTAGAGGCCGCTGACGCTGACGCGAAAGGTGCGGACCATGCTTGAGAAGAACTCAAAGTTTGCCAGGACGACCGTGTCGACTTGGATATCGTCGCTCAGCTCGATGATAACGAACTTGTTCTTCTGCGAGCACTCGAGCAGCATGTACGAGTCCTTGTTCTCGACCAGGATGGCCTTTGCGTTCTTTGTGCGCGGGCCCGTCTTGAGCACGGCGGCGCCGGCGTCGAACGAGGCGAACGAAAAGCGCTCCTTGCACGTCTTGCCGGCGTCCTTGCTGCGTTTGTACCCGTCGTGCATAATGAGGTCCTCGTTGGCGTCGCGCGCTGTCTGCAGTTGCTGGTCGTGGCTGGCGACCGACGAGCCATCGCTGCGGCCACCCGAGACCGTGATCTCCGAGACCTTTTCTGAGAGGGCGACAAAGTCGAGGTTGATTTCGCCATCGTCGCCGATGCTGTCAAAGTCGTTGCGCGAAGACGCGTAATCGTCTCGGTCGCGTTCGTGGTGCTTGCGCCCCTTGAAATCGGCGGGGTCCTGCCCTGTCTTCTTCAGCTGCAGCTCCTTCCACTCCTCAAAGGACATGAAGGAGCTGGTGGCCAGGTCCTGCGAGTCGGCAGCGGCCTCGTCGCGCCGCCTCTTCTCGTGGAGGCGGGCATCGTCCGGGCTCTCGTCGGCGGCAGCGGCAGCGGCAGCGGCAGCGGCGTCGGAACCGGGTGCAGGTAGCGACGACGGGGCGCCTGCGGCGGGGAGGGGCGTGGCCGCGGTGGCAGACCAGGCGGTACGCAGGCACTGCTGGGGCAGGGAGTGTGTGATGTAGTTGACGGTCCTCGCCTCACACGACGCGGCGTCGCGGGCGAGGCATGGCTGGGGCAGCAGGCCCCATGCGGCGGTCAGGTAGAGCAGAGTGCGGCCTGTGGCCTGCAGCTGCATCGTGGGTGCCCAGCACAGGCCCTGGTGGCTTCAGCGGGGTGGTGCGGCGGGTGGTGGTTGGTCCATAGCCAACCGTGGGGAGCGCACGACGAGGAGGCGGGACGTTGGCGACGGGGACGACGAGCCAAAAACAACGGGGCTAGATACACTGTAGGACGGCAGAGCAGAGAAAGGCAAACGGCCCTTGATGAGTCTTTTAATGAGCCCTTTAATGAGCCTTTTAACCAAGTCAATTGCCCGGGCCGCTGCTGTGGTGATGCGTGTTGGGCGCAGTGGAGTGGATGGAGTTGCTGCTAAAATGTTGCCAGCTTGCTGCTGCCCGCCCATCTGACATCACCTGGTGAGGTGCATGCCTTGACCGCTGCTGGCCCCCTCCTTTTCTTCAAAAAAAAAAATCAATTTCCCTCTTTCCCTTCCTAGCGCCGGTCAGTTGATGCATGCAGGGGTTACACGGGCCATCGTTCCCCTCCATGTTCCCAACGGGCCTGCGCCCCACTCAATTGCCTAATGCAGCAACACATCACTTCGTGCATGCTCTAGCCAACGCCAATGCATTGAATCTTGGACGACGATCAGGCCAAGCCAACGTCAAATCCGCCTGACTGGAGAGAGCACCATCTTGTCACTCTCCTAGTCACAGCCATCCCACGCTTTCCACGTCTCCAGCTCGTGCGAGTAAACAGTCATGCACCTCGCAACAATCGTCTCCCACTCAACGACCGCGACCTGCAATTCCACCCGTGTCAGCGAGGTTGCTTCGCTTCGTTTGAGAACCAGAGACAAAGCGGGGCAGTTCGAGCATAGCGGCACGAGGCTGACCAGTGTGTGTGTGTGTGTGTGTGTGTGTGTACTCACGCCATTCTCGCTGTATGCTCCGAGAGCCTCGCGCGTCTCCACGGTCCATTGGTTCCCGCCCTGAGCCGGTGCTGCTGTGACAATGGCTCGAAACTTGAGACCTGACAGATGGCCGGGGAGCCCGGCATGTCAGTCGGCGCGCACAAGTGCTGTGAATATAAATGCTGCGCTCCTGAGACAGGAAACGACTACCACGTACACGTAGCTGGGGTCACTTGCTCCATTTAGAAGTTTTTGGTGTTAGAATGGCTCGTATCGAAACAGCAGCGGGCGTCGCCTGGAGTTGTCTCTCAGTAGGAGATGGAAACGACTCACCCATCAAGAAACCCTCAACCTTGTCTCCTACTTTGAACTTGGACGTCATTGCATCCAGCGATCGGCGATACCTCCGTGTGTATGTTGTTGTGTTGCTCTGTTGTTCTGTTGCTCTGTTGCTGGGATCTACATTTCTCGATTGTTGTCTGACCGAATTGTGGGAAATAGGTAGGTAGGTAGGTACCCACGCCCACCGCAAAAGAAATGGCAGTTCGTTCGAGGAATAGGAACAATAATAGGTACGGAACTGAAAAGAAAAACAAAGAGATACGAATAAAAATACAATAGCAATAAGGAATGATAACGAGAAAAAAAAGAACAGGACAGCTTACGGCATTAAAAATTTCACTGAATCTTTGGGACCTCCCGTGTAAGACCGCCGCCCTTTTTGTGGTGGGCGTGGTACCTACCTACCTAGGTAGGTAGTAACTCTTCGGACATCGGCGCTTGGAATATTCGGCATTCACAATGCAAAACATGAGTGAACGGGTGACATAGCCGGTAGAACAACGAACAGGTGACGCGTAACACAAACACACGCCCTCTGGATGGCAGTGGTTACCCGTGCGTGTTCGTCACTACCAGCATCAACGTAGTCATTGCCACTGGGCCCACGCGGGCATTTCACGTCCCATGAGAATCTAAGCGAGTGAATACAAGCTTGAAGATAATCAAGACAGCCACGCAAGGCAAGAAGGCAATGAATTCAAACCAGTAGGTATTAAACATCTCACTAGATACCACGGTTCTCTCTTGTCCAGCATGAAAATGGGAGTGAACCAAGCAATCTGCCGAGCGGCACTCAGCACCAACCACCCCTTGGTGTTGTACTCTATATCTATAATATGGAGGCCGCGTCCGCCCCAGGGCTCGTCGCCCCGTCGCGGCTGTCCTCGTCGCCCCTGAGCAGGCCCCTGTGCTCGCCGTCGCCATCCTCGCGCGTGATGCCCGTCTCGACGCCGGCGTCGCGCGGCAGCCTGCTGGTCCTGCGCGTCTCCTCGGCGCCGTTGAGCACGTACCAGACGTCCTTCTTGGTCAGGAGCCCCTGCAGGGCGCCGCGGTCGCTGAAGAGGATGTAGCGGAGCCCCAGCTTCTGGAAGTAGCTGACGGCCAGGTGCAGGCTGGAGCGCGACGAGAGCGTGAGGGGCGTCTGGTCCATCCACGGCCTCAGGTCCAGCGTCGCGCGCGGGTCCGCCATGGGCTGGTGCGAGAAGAAGGCCTCCGTCTCGGCCGGCAGCGACCGCGGCGGGCCCGTCGACGTGTGCAGGTTGTACGCCAGCTCCGCCCGCGATATGTAGCCCAGCAGGATCGCGTCGCGCGGGTCCGACACCACGGGGAACCCGCGGTACGGGTGCGTGTCCAGGATCCGCTGGAGGCTGCCGATGGTGTGGCCCGCCGCCGTGAGCACCACGAGGTCCTCGATCCGCGTCATGATCTGCGACGCCGGTATGTCGGGGATGAAGGTCTCCTCGCTGTTGTCGATGTAAGGGTACTCGTTGAAGTGGATCCACGACTCGTAGATGCCGCGCCGGGAGAAGGCGTCTCCCACCCACTTGGATAGCATGACGGCGACCATGATAGGGAGCACGTACGTCAGAGCACCCGTGAGTTCAAACATGATGACTACAATCGACACCGTCATCCTGGTCACCCCCGCAAGCGTCGCGGCCGCACCGACGATGGCATACGTGCCTGGGGTGATGCAGGGTATATCAGGCTCGCAGGACTGGAAGGGCAGGAAGTTGGGGTGGTTGTGCTGCCACGTCTCCATGATGATCCCAACCGCCCTGCCGGTGAGAGCGCCGATGGCCATGGACGGGAGAATGATGCCTGCGGGGATCTGCAGCCCAAAGGTGATGGCCGACAGCATGAAGCCGAGCATGGCAGCAAAGATGAGGAGAACGATGTTGGCAGCAGAGGCTGAGCCTGTTTTGCAAAGGCCAAACTGGTCGTCGAGGACCTTGGAGCACTCCATGAACAAGGATGACACGAGCTCCGAGTTCTGCGCCCGCATGTAGATGTTTGGGTAGTTGATGAGAGCTGTCAATAGTGCTACGACGAGAACCTGTGTGGTCGGGGTTGGTAACCAGGCTGTCGTCTTCTTCCACTGAGCGACCTTCATGTTGGCCTTGATGAAGAGGCCCCCGTATACCCCCTGCAGACGTCCATCTCCTTGTCAGCACGTGGTGTTGGCGCAGGTAGAGAGCCAGGAGCGCTTACCCCTATAATCCCAAGAAGGGCGAACGGGACCAGCTCAAAGGCATGCCACCCCGAGCTGTACTTGACCTGGTACATGACCAGCTTCCCAGACCGGAACGGATCGAGAGCCTGGAGTGTAACGGCAGCAGTCATGGCGCACACGAAGCTCTGCCACATGGTTTTATCGGGGAAGTAGTACGAAAGTTGCTATACCAGGTTAGCGAGGGATCCAGGCGCCGGATCAAGTGTAGGAAGCCTTTGACTACTCACTTCGAGACTGAACAGTACGCCGCCGATCGGCGAGCCAAACGCCACTGATATGCCCGACGATGCGGCCGCAGACAGCACCTCGCGCTTCCGGGCTTCGTTTTGGCTGATATTGGTAAAAGGCTTGCTGAGAATGTTTGCGCAGCAGCAGGCGACATGCACCAGGGGGCCTTCTTTGCCAAGCCACATGCCAGATGCAACAGCAAGGCACTATAGGGGCGCAAGATTGGTCAACAAATGCAGGCCATGATGTGGTATAGACCGCACAGAAGGGGCGCTTACAAGCCCAAGGGACTTGGTGATCAGAGTCCAGGTGCCCAGCAGCCTCCTGATGATGAAGCCTCCTAATACCGTCTTTATCTCGGGAATACCACTATGCTTGGCGTACATGGAGTATTCCTTGACAAGCACATGGGCGGCAAGCGCAAAGGTAGACTAGGTAGCGGGGTATCAGTCCTGGTCGCGAGCAATCGTCACGCAGGTGTGCCGTGCTAGGGGCGAGGGCGCAGGCTGCCATACGCACCGAGAACAGCAGGAAGAAAAAGTACTCGATGAACCACTTTCCGCCAGCCGAGCCAATGCCCAGGGCGGTGGCCCAGGGCCTCCAGCCGACGCACTTGGACCACTCGTCGTAGCCGAAGCAGCAGAAGCCCTTGTTCAGGTAGAAGGCGCCGCCGTCGGGCCCCGCGGCGCAGTAGCCCGTCTTGAGGTCGCCGAGCCAGTCGGTGGTGACGTCGATGGCGGCCGCGACGGCGCCGACGGCCATGCCCGTGGCGACCAGGATCACCCAGGCCTGGCTGGCGTCCAGCAGCTGCGGCATGTACCCGAGCAGCCCCGAGGACTGCGACGAGAGCACGCGCAGCCGCTGGCGCTCCTTTGTGTACTCGAAGATCCAGTCGATGGCCGTCAGGTCCTCGTACCCGACCCGGCGCCCGGGCCCTTCGGCGGCCCAGTGATCGTGGGGCCCCAGCGTGTCGGCGCTCTTGGGCCCGCCGCCGCCCCTGCCGCGGTCGCGCGGGGACCGGAAGCCCCCGATTGGGCTGCTGCCCCTGCTCGAGGAGGATGCGCCGCCCCGGCCAGACAGGCCGGGGATGAGGAGGGATGGCGGCGAGAACATGCCACCTTCTCGTTGTGTTTGCTGCTGTTGTTGCTGCCTGCGTCGGAAGGATATAGGCTCGTCCATGGTCTCGCGCGGCGGATCGTCGGCTGGGATGGTGGTGTCGTCGGCCAGGAGCTCCATATCGTCTGCAGCAGTCGGCCGCCCGCGAGGGGTTGCCGCGTTGCTGGGGCCGGCATTCAGGGTACGGGGCCGATCCATCATGAGCTATTACCCATTTTCAGTGCGGATTGTCGGCGTGGGATCGGCGGCGGTTTTGGTTTGGCTGGCGATTCTTGGGTGCGCCGTCTCGAGAGGTGCGCGTTTTCGAGGCGAATCGAACATGGACTCGCGGTTGAGCCTATTCGGGACAGCAAGCGGCGGGTCCATGTCACCTCGGAGGGACAATGCTGCCCGCGACTGGCCCAGTACGGGGTGGGCTTGACACAGTGGTTAACAGCCAGTATTGGTCAAGCAGGGGCAACGCTGAAAATGTGGGCACAGTGCGAATTCAACTATTCTTGCCAAGGCGCCAAGGCGAGAATGAGCTGGAAGCTGCAAGCCGTCGATCGCCCGTTCGGGAAGACGAGTCAACTGAGACTGTCAAATCCACTAGCGCTCAAACTCATGGATTATCACTGACCTGGATATCGACTTTTTTCTTCTTGCAATACATCTCACGGCATGGCCAGCTCTCCGCCGCCACAAGGCACAAGGAGCCTTCTTCCTGTCGTGACAGAAGACACACCGGCAGGCACAGCCGCAGACTCAGTCCAGGCTCATGTGCAGCGTATACAACAGCTTCTCAAAGCCAAGGACGACACATCGAGGTTCGTGGGACTTGCGCTTCTCAAGTCGGTCCTTGACAACACTCCTGAAATCCGGCAGGATGGAGAGACGGTCTGTCGACTGTGGGAGTCTATCCCCACCAAGTTCCTCGACCGGCTCCTCCGAACCGGCGCCACAGCTTCACAGAAGGATTCTAAGGAGATGCTAGATCTAGCCGTCTCCGTGGTCCATACATTCACCATTTTACTGCCAGAAGAACAGAGGCGTGATACGAGGCTTCTGGGAAGGATCCCGTTGCTCACCAGCACCCTGCTCCCGAGGTGCGTGTCCTATTGGAAAAGCTCATACCCTCTGCTCGCTTAGAATTCTTATCAGGTCAAGTTCTTTACAGCTCTGAGGAAACCACTATCCTCATCCTGCAGGCTCTTGTGGTGCTTGTCAGCTACGCCGAGGGCGCTCAAGCGTTTGTCCAGCTTCAGGACATAAGCAGCCTCATTGAGAATGCGCCCACTCAGCCTCTGGCTTTGGAGGTGCTTTCTCACGCCTTTCTCGCCTCGGCAGCTACTACACAGGACAAGAAGGCACTATCATTAAGGATTGAACATATGGTTTCTTCCCTCATAGCCACATATACCGGCACTGATGCTGTGACCCTCCTTGCCTTTTTGGCAGATTTCCTACGGCGGCTAGACAAAGATGTAGGTCCGCCATGTATACCCCTACTTAATTACCAACGGCTGTTGAGTCCAGGGCTGACTCTATCATCCCCAGCTTCTCCCACAAAAACCGCCATGGCTCACCACCCTCGTGGACTACATCGGGGGCCTCATCTCCAGCCGTCCCACACAGGCGGCTAGGTCGGCATACGTGAACCTGGCCACCACACTACTACAGGCATACCCCGTGCAAATGCCACACCTTCTATTTTCTGGTGCTCAGATGGTGGGCGAGAAGCCTGCCTCATACCTGCTCATCAATTTGCTCCTCATCGACCTTCGTACATCCTTCCCGTCGCTGCTTGAAAAGCTTAATGACACGCAATACCAAGCTACGGCGCGCCGGCTCGCATCTGACTTTGATGTGGTGTCCTGCTTCATTGGCTACCTCATGAGGTTTGTGGACGACGACAGCCCCGAGTCTGGATCTGGCCAAGGGTTTTCCATGCCACCCGACCTGCTCCTCAAGATCAGGAAAGCCATGTCCGAGACATTTTCCGTCGCCATGGAGTTCCTTCGCGACCGGTGGGACGCCTCAGTGGCTGGCGCTATGGGCTTGCACCCAGACGCGCGCGTGGGCGAGGCCAAGACTTCGCGGGGAGAGCGCTTCACCATCTCGTGGGACTCGATCGATGACAAGGTTAACGAAGACCCCCTGGTGCTCGCCTGTATCAGGTGTCTTGCGATATGGCTCAGAGAAGACGACAACGAAACCCTGCGGAAAGAAGCTGCGGGCCTGTGCGACATGTTTGCGGAGCTTTACAAAGCTAGCACAACCGGCGGCAGTGCTCTCGACTTCCGTCGCCCGGTCTTGGTGGCCTTGGAGGGAATCACCGTCTCGGAAGAAGGACCCGAGAACCTCCTGAGCCACGACGGCTGGAGGATCCTCATTGACGACCTTCTCGCTGTGGGTGCCTCAAGCGAGAGCGGCGACGAAGATTTCTCCAGGGGCGTTGAAATCGTCCGGATCCTACTCCCGATCGTCGAGAACGAGCGTCCGGGGAGCAAGGAAGCGTGGCTTGACGCCGCAACGGCTATGGCCACCTGGGACACGCCGGAGGATGGGCAGTCTCTACAGGCGATGGAGTTCCAGGTGGCGGCCCTGCAGCTCATCACCAGCGTCCTTGCGGGCGCACATCCAAGCGTGCGGAAACGCTACAAGCACACGATTGGCGCCATCAGGGGTCTGGCATCCCGACTCGGCGCGCAGGCTGGCAGCTCGAATGCCGATTTGCACGAATCACTGCAGGATGTTACCACCACGCTTGCGAGCTTGGGTTGGGCCCAATGACTGCTTGCGCTGGAGTCGAGCAGAAGCATGCAACAATGCGGATGGGCAACTGGCAGTTGCGCAGCGTGGGGGCGCAGCGCTCCCGTCTCGCTGCATGCGCTCCTCTCTGACCTACAGGAGCTAGATGAGAACTCCGGAGACGTGCAAAACTCGACGTCTTAGAATTTGCTTGTTGGGCGAGAGACGGCACGGGGTTGGTCTAAAACGAGCAACATCTGCGCGCTCGGTCATTCCACTGAAGTATCGGGAGCGAGCGCCTTCAAACCTCGTGGTAGGTAGGGTCATAGTGTTGGGGAAACCTTGAGGCGAAGGAGAGAATGAGGGTGGGGGAAAAAAAGCAAAGAAGGGCATGCAAATGGCGCGCATGGTGCGAGGTCAGACTGCGTGCCAAGCGTGTATATGAGCCTGCAATGATTTTAGATGAACTCGGTCCCTTACAGGCCGAGCACACAGGGCGTGCATGCATGGCGACGTTGGCGTGCGCTAAGACGCAGGACAAAGAGTGGGAGAAAAAGCAAAGAGTTGTCGGGTGAGGCCGCTTGTTGTTGCACAAGAAGCTAAGGTGTCGATTCGGGGTCAAAGCGGCCAAATAAGCGAATCAATGATAGCAAGGTAGCCTCTCCAGAATACTGCTGTGTAGTGTAGGTCGGTAGGTATGTACCTACCTGTACCTAAGCAGGTAATGGCCTGCCGCTGCCTGCCGGACATAGTGTATCTGCCGCAACGGAGGCAGTCGGCGGTCACCGCCGTCAGTCGGCAGCCGTCAAGACGGCGGAGTGTTTGTTCTATCTATATAGGAGAAGTGGAACAAAGGGCTGGCTAGCTGGCTAGCTGAGGGGTAACACAGGGCGCACAGAGGGTTGGGCATGGCGCGCCTGGAAACCGCCATGTTGCGCGGCTGGGAGGAAATCTTCTGGACAATTGTTTCTTTGACCCGGGGCCCTTGTCTCAGCCGGCAAGCCACATCGATACCGCGGGCTCCCACGTACGCACACGTCCCTGCAGCCCTGCCCCAGGGGACGGACGGCGGTTGGCTCGGCTGTCTGGGCCTTTTCCACAAAGGACAGAGGGAGGGGGGAGAGAGAGGACGATGAGCGGGCCGCCCGCCATCCCTTCCAAGCCCACAGCTGTACCTGCACAGAGAGATGGGTGGTGTGCAACGCTTCTGCAGCGAAGACGGATGGGGCCCATAAACAATGGGCGATAAGCACATGTCCGGCCAGGGCAGGGCGTCGGACATGAATGTTGACGAGACCGAAAACAGCTGGGCTGCGTGGATGGGCCGACAGGTCTAAATGGCCAATGCCCAGTGCCCCAAACCCCTGCTGGCGCCGCGCCTTTGCTGCACGTGTCATTGAGAATCAGAGCAAAGGCAAAGTCGGATCGAGGCGGGAATGTTCTTTGCCTAGAGAGGTTGGGTGTCGTCATGGCCGATGCGTGGGGGGGTCCTTCATTTCCTTTCTTTTTACTCCTGGAAGGAAATTTCGCCCTGACTTTGTGGCAATAACGTTGGCCGCACCAGCTTGGTGGGACTTCTCTGGCGCCACCTCCTAGCCTGGTCGATCCCGCGTTTTTCTTTTATCCTCTTCCTTGCTGCTGCGTTCAGGATCATGGGTGTTGGGGACCGAGGTGGCAACTGGTCGGCCCCATTTCCCGCACCCCCATCGAAGTGTTCGGTGCATGTTCTGGCGCGGCAGCTACAACACGCCGGCCTCTGGATGCTTTGCCCGCCAAGCTCGAGGACACCCGCTCAGGCTCGGAGATTCGGTGCCGGCTGGTGAGTCCGGCGTGCCAAGCTGGCGAATGGCGCCGAGAGACTAGAGCGCAGATCCGGTAGTTTCCCCCAGGGAGGGAGTTCAGGAGTGGTGTGGGCACTTCGGCCCAGGGCTAGCGGACGGCCGGCCTCAAAAAGTCGGAGCATTCGAAACGGCGGCCAGACTCGGGGCGAGCACAGTAGCGGGCAGCGCATCCCCAACGTCTAGCCGCTGTTCGATCGAGGTCTGTGCTATCATTGTGGTCGCTGTCGCGTGGAGCTGCCCCCATTTGCAGAGCGCAGGGTGGCACCCGTGTCGCCTGACGTGGCCCGCAGCCCCAGCGTGCCAGAAAAGCGTGCTGCCTTGACCAGGCATTTGAACATGAAGCCTCCACTCGGTGCTGGACCTGTCTGGCTGTCTGGCTGCCTGCCTACCACACTCCCTAGGGGTATCTGCCTCGGTGTCCTGCCTATATGATGCACATATCGGGAAAGCGGAAATCGGAGAGCCCTGGATCCTGCAAAAAGCCCTGCCAAATCTGTCAAGGATGGATGCTGGGTGCATTGTGTGGCCGAAAAAGGCAGGCGAGTCTGCTGCGAGGGTTTGTTGGCTAGCGCCGCCAGGTTCAGGTTCCCTCGCCTCCCCTAGACCTGAGCTTCCTCAGGTAGATGGCAAAAGATGGATACCCCGATGCTGTGCCGCCGGAGGAGGCATCTTTGTTGTTGGCGGTCGGCATCGGACGGTCGGGGCAAGATTAAGGAGGCTGAATAAAAAAAGAAGGAATTGGGAATGGCTAGTGTGAATTGCGTGAGGGTGACCTGTGCCTCGACCCAAGGCAGCACAGCGCGGCACATTGAGCATAGCACAGCACGAACAGCACGAACGGCACGAACAGCACAAACAGCTCAGCACCCGGCACCTACCTAACCACCAAATATCCACGCTACCAGCCAGGGGTTCCAGTGGCACGCCTAGAGTCACCTCGATTGGTACCTTCAGGGCGACTTCACCTCAACGAGACCCATTCCCCATTCCCCATTGCCCATTCTCAGCTGGCCGCTGCGTCGGCGGGTTCAATTGTTAGCACCAGAGGTGGCCCTGTGGGCCGCCGGCAGAAGTCGGCTGACGCCATTGCCCGCAGTGATTGGCTGGGCACGCGGCGGCGCGGCGGCATCAGCTCCAGGCGTGGTGGCCTGGTACCGCCCCCGTTAACAGCGCGCACACCCAGCTGGCAACGGCGGGCCCAGCGCCAGCTCTGCAGCACCAGACCAAGACCCAGACCCCAGGCCACCCACCGCCCTCACACCCCAGCTAAAAGCAGCCAAACGCAGCCAAACCAAACGCAGCCAAAAGGCCCGCCGCTGTAACGGTTGGCCGCCGCCGAACGAAGCCAGCAGCCCTCGCAACATTCTGATCGTCTCCGTGCCAGTGCCCTCCCACCCGCTCGTCACATTACAGGACTCCCTTCGCAGAAGCCAATCCTAACAAGGCTGAACCACATTTTCACCACCCCCTATTCACCCTATTCTGGTCCTAGCCTCTCCTGCTGCTGCCCTTGTCCGCATTTTTATTTTTCCTCGACCTTCTTGCCATTCCCATCCCCTTTCTCCCGCGCCTGTTCCTCCCAAGCGCCAGGCGTTGAGAGAAGCAGACCATAAACCGCAGGCCGTTGTTGGCTGTAAGCTCCGACAGGTTCACACTTGAGCACCGCTCCGTTGCGCACCTCTCCTTCCAGTTCCCTCCATCACTGCGACTCCCCAATCCACCCTCAACTCGCAAAGCCGAAACCCAAGACCCCAGTCCATCCTCCTTCTCGCTCAATCCCCCCGACAATAGGGAGAAAAAAATACCTACAACAAAACAACAACCCCTCGTAACCCATCCGGAACCACCAGCAACGCGACCTGGGAGGAGCAAGCTCCAGCGGTTCTCTCCTGCTGCACTTCTGCACGCCTCTCCACCGTCGACCCGCGGCATCCCCTCTTTGATTGCTGTTCCTGCCTGCGTGACGCGGCGTTCTCTCGCAAGCCTGAACAATGGTGGTCGCAACGATTAAGTAAGTTGCTCGCATACTCGTCTCCGTCCCCGTCGCCACCTGCTCGCTTCCTCGGCGGTGTATGCACTCATATCCGCTCGCCTGCCGGTCACCCAAAGAGACAAATACACAGCCCCAAGGCCTATCTACCGATTCTATTGTCACTGCCGTCGAGTCGACATCTACACTGAAAAACCCGAGCCGCCGAATGCCTGCGGAACAGCGACCCGCCCGCCTCTTCGGCACACCGACTTATCCTCTTCCCCCCTCTCCCGTCGGTCTTTCCTGCCGCCTGTCTTGGTGTTGCGGACCAGGCTCGATGCGGCCGGTTGATAGCCGCCGTCATGCACGCTGCTGTGGTTGCTTCTGCTAGCTCTTTGCCAAGTCCTGTCATTTGCTAACCTCCACCACGTCCTGCCGAACAGATGCGTTGTCGTCGGCGACGGTGCCGTTGGCAAGACCTGTCTCCTCATCAGCTACACCACCAACAAGTTCCCCTCGGAATACGTCCCAACAGTCTTCGACAACTATGCCGTCACCGTCATGTGAGTGATGTCCTCCCCGACCCGACACAAGGGGTTGCTGCGGGTCCCCAAACTCCTTGGCACTCACCTGCCCTCTGCCGCAACACGCCTACGCCGTCGCCGTGTCAAATCCTCTTAGCTGCGCAGCCTACCACGCCTCGATCCTTGATATTCCGCCGGCCGTCGTGCTAAGACCCCCATGTTCTACCTTTAGGATCGGTGACGAGCCATACACTCTGGGCCTATTCGATACCGCCGGACAAGAAGATTACGACCGACTGCGCCCGCTCTCGTACCCGCAAACCGACGTCTTCCTGGTCTGCTTCAGCGTGACCTCGCCCGCCTCGTTCGAGAACGTGAGGGAGAAGTGGTTCCCCGAGGTCCACCACCACTGCCCCGGCGTGCCCTGCCTCATCGTCGGCACCCAGGTTGATCTGAGGGACGACCCGAGCGTCAGGGAGAAGCTGAGCAAGCAGAAGATGCAGCCCGTCCGGAGGGAGGACGGCGAGCGCATGGCTAAAGATCTCGGCGCCGTGAAGTACGTTGAGTGCAGTGCGCTGACTCAGTACAAGCTTAAGGACGTATTTGACGAGGTAAGTCTCGCCCATATACGTTGACATTCATCAACGGCTCGTTTTTTGGCCCCTGATAAAGTTTGCTGGTATTGACAAGTCCAATCACCAAACGCAGGCCATCGTTGCGGCGCTTGAGCCGCCAGCGCCCAAGAGGAAATCCAAAAAGTGCCTCATCCTGTAACCGGGCCAGCACCTCGACCGTTCGCCTCGCTCCATATTCGAGACTGGCTTTTCAGAGCCCTCTTGGGTTGGGTTCGTTAGATGGGAGATACCGCGGCGAGGTAGCCGCCGTTGTCAGTCGGAGAATCGCCGTCTAGGGATGCACCTCTCCTTGTCTCCTTGGATATCTATCCCTTCACGTCGCAACTCGCGCCGTCAATGCCGTGGGGACTCTTGTTCTCTTCTTACTCGGCTGATCGGTTGGGATTTGCGGCCAATATGGAGCACAACACCGCCGCTGTTGGAGGCAACCATCTACCGAATAGGTACTTTACATACCCTGCGACAGCGGCAAACGGCAAGACCAGGAAGGACGGGATGGTTATCTGAACTTCCTGAACGTTAGATGGTCGTCCAGGCTGTAATGTTCCCTCGTCCTCGGACGGAAGGTTCCAGGGCCCGATTAGCCTACCGGTGTCAAACGCGCGTCCACCTCCTTGCCGTTTTTTTCTTCTCTCTTTGTGTGTGTGTTTCCTGTGTCCGCCTCAACCCCCAGCATCAAAGTACTAGCTGCATGCAAGTCAGCCCGGCTTTTTCTCATATCTATTTATTCCCCCTTCTCTTCTCGTTTTCGATTCTGCTCCATTGCCCTTGGCCCTAGCCCGCTGAATTTCCATTGCAACTTTCTGTTTCTCCTCTATTTCTTCTTGTTTGGGCGCGGAATATTGATAAACCCGGGCAGGAAACTTTGATAGGACAGTTCTGGCTATTTTGGAGTGCAATTGAACTTTCCAAGCTAGTACATAACATTTGGCATTGCACAGCATCCTTCAAAAGCCCCGCCCCTTAGCCCCCCAGCACACTCCACTCCTGCATCATGGCCGTGACGTTTGACGTTGCGGCTAAACAAGGCGAACCTGGACTATCGGATATATGTCCTCGAGAGGGAAGTAGACGCCGGTGAGGAGACGTCGAGGAGGCCTTGTCTTTGCCTCCTAAAATTAATGACGTTCGGTTTTTTTTTTTGGTTTTTTTTTGGTCTTGAACCCTGGCGACGGGGCCCAAACCTAAAACGCCTTGGTCAAAAGAACAAACGGCCTCCCTGTGTTGCCTCTGCTGCGCCACAGGAACTGGCCGTTGGGTTGGCGGTTTCCTTGGCGGCGAGTCGGGGCCGAGGCCTAGACGATGGTGCCTTGTGGCGTTCTGCGAGCTATCACAGCTCAGTTGCTGCTGGCCCGGGTATTAATACAAATAATCCTACCCGAATATCATCCAAGCCACCTTGATGTATGCACCGCTCTCGTATACCTTCTCTCTCCTGGGCTCACGAGCCGTGGTATACACTTAGAGCGCTCTTACCCCCCCTCCCGGAGTATGGCAGCACCCCCAGATGGACCCCACGCTGCGGGCGCGCCGCAGCAGCTCGCTGTTGGTGTGGACTTCCGACAACGGCGTCGCAGCCACGGGTAACCGACTACCGACTTTCTCGCACCGAATGCATAGGCGGGTACGAGTCGTCGCCTGCGTCCGTCCCCCCGCTCTTTATCTCAGTGTCCCCTCAAGTGAAGGGATCTTTTACGCAGGGAATCGCTGAGGATGACGGCACCGGTTTTTTCTCTCTCTGGTCGAATAGCGTTCCCGGATGGACTTGCCTGATACAGTCTCGTTTCCTCCCTGTCGTATGGAAAGCTGAATATATAATGCAATATGCCTTGCTGAGATTTACTCGCCCAACCCCTAGATTGTGCATTTTTCTCCTGGGTTGCATACGTGATACCACACCTTCAATATTACATCCTTTACCTGCCCGATTAACTTGTCTTGGCAGTCTCGTCGCCCGCAACCCATCGACATGAGGTCGTGTCTGTTCGTGTCGGCCGCGCTGGCGGTCTCGGCCGGCCTGGGCCTCGCCTGCGCCGGCGACAAGCACCACGACCAGGAAGAGTTCACGCAGGAGCAGCTCGACGAGCTGGAGAGGAAATGGGGCATGGAGGTAAGAATAAAGCAAGCTTCCGACTCCTGAACCGCTCGACTAGAGGGCTTTGGTGCAGATCAGCGAGGGAAGCAAACGAGGACATGGTAGAGGCAGTGATACGGCGGACAAGTTTCTCCCCTGATCACCAAAAGAGCCAGCGCCGGGTGTTGACAAGCTTGTTTCCCGACAAAGTGGCCCTTTGTAGGCATCGGGTCCTTTGCACATCTGAAGTACGTCAAGTGCCTCACGACGCCTAGCGAGCAGTTCGACATTGCCATTGTGGGAGCCCCGTTCGACACGGCCGTCAGTTATCGCCCTGGTACGTCCATAATGGATCTGTAGATGCCGGAAAAGAGAGTGTGTTGCTCTAACGCTTTGTTCCCAATCACCCCTCGTCGCCCTCACCTGGGTTAAAACGAGGAACAACAACCCAAAAAAAAACAAAAAAAACCAGGGGCTCGATTCGGTCCCAGGGCAATCAGGCAGGCGTCCAGCCGGCAGACGTCGTTCCGCGGCTTTAACCCGCGGGCCAACATCAATCCTTACCAGAACTGGGCCAAGATCATCGACTGCGGCGACATACCCGTCACGCCCATGGATAACGCCGTGGCGCTGCAGCAGATGACGGCCGCGTTCGGCGAGCTGGGCCGGCGCAGGCCCGTCTCGGCCCTGCAGCAGAAGCCCAAGCTCATCACCCTGGGCGGCGACCACTCGCTCGCCCTGGCGGCGCTCCGGGCGCTCAAGGAGGTCCACGGGAAGCCGGTTCGGGTTCTGCACTTTGACGGTGAGTCTTTTTTTTTCTCTCCCTCTCTCTCCTTTTCTCCTGGAACTCTGCATACTTTCCAGAACCAGAGCCCAGCTTCGCCGTTTCGCTAAGCCTAGAGGTGTATACACCCACACAGCGCACCTTGACACATGGCACCCGACAAAGTACCCCAACGCGTGGCCGTCGGACCAGGCCAGCTTCAACCACGGCTCCATGTTCTGGCTGGCGGGCAGCGAAGGGCTCATCGCCAACTCGTCGGCGGGGCCGTCGGTGCATGCGGGCCTGCGCACGCGGCTGAGCGGCAACGACCTGGCCGACTACGACGACGACACGGCGCAGAACTGGGTGCGCATCTCGGCCGACGACATCGACGACATCGGCGGCGCGCCCGGGGTGGCTCGCGAGATTGTGAGCCGCCTGGGCACCGAGGACCCCGTCTACCTGTCGGTCGACATCGACGTGCTGGACCCGGCCTTTGCGCCCGGCACGGGCACGCCCGAGCCGGGGGGCTGGACCACGCGCGAGCTGATCCGCATCCTGAGGGGCATCGAGGACCTCAACATAGTGGGCGCCGACGTCGTCGAGGTCTCGCCCGCGTACCAGGGCGCCGGCGAGGAGACGGCGCTGGCGGCCGCGCAGGTCGTGTACGAGATCATCTCGTCCATCGTCAAGAAGGGCATGGGCGGCATGGGTAAGGAGGGGGTCACGGTGGAGGCGAAGGCGGCGGCGAAGGCGGCGGCGGTGGTCAAGGATGAGCTGTGAGGGTTGGGTTTGGCATTTTGGCCTTCTATCGACCAAAGGATTTGGGTGACACGACTCTGCGGGCATGCATGTACTGTGTGAGGTATCAATCCTATAGAAGAACAAGATATGACACTATGGGCACTTTCAAGTTGCTTTTCCACCCCATCTTGTGACATGAACAGCACCCCTTCAAACTAGCCCCAGCCCTGCGCCAATGTTTGAAAAAGGCAACATGGCATCTGGTTTATCTCCAGTCGAGAAACAGCCATCACTGAGCGTCGTTTCGGGTGGACGGGGGCTCAACTCCCGGACGAGACAAAAGGGGCTGGAGAGTGACTCGAATTTGGGGGTGAGTCAATGGGTTGAATTCCCCCGCAGCGCAGCGATAGATAAGGCCAGACGCCGCCCAAGCGGAACCTCCAGCTATCAAATGCCCCTCCATAGGTACATAATTTCGGCCAAGCCCAGCTTGAACCACCCCTCCGCTCCCTTCCACGTCCAAACACCAGACCGCACCACATATTGCGTCCCAGGTTCGAGGTAGTGCCGGCCGCTGCAGACAAACCCCTCCCGTCTTCCTGCCCTCCACGCCTTCTCTCAATTGGCACTCAAAACAGCCACAACCCCCCGCCATGGCTGCCCTCCAGGAGCTCGCCGACCGGACAAAGTCGGACGACAAGACGTACGTCGACACGGACGTGGGCGTCGACGGCGACGCCGCCGACGGTTCCGAGTCCAAGCCCTACAAGAGCCTCGGCTATGCCTTCATTCAGAACCACGGCCAGACGGCCAAGACGTACCTAACGCGCGCCTCGACGACGGGCGCGCTGGGCCCCGACGAGGAGCCCTCGGTCCGGCTGATGTGGAAGGAGCCGGCCAAAAGCGCGGCCAAGAAGGCCCAGTCCATGCTGGACGCGCACAAGAAGAAGCTGCAGAAGCAGGAGCAGCTGGCGGCGGCCGAGGAGGAGACGCGCCAGAAGCGCCTCAAGAACCTCGAGGAGGCAAAGTCCATCGTCATAAAGGAGGACCCCGCCCTGCCCCCCGCGGCGCGCGTCGAGCTGTGGCAGAAGGACCTCGAGCTGGGTGAGGGCGAGGCCAAGGGCCCCCGGGTCAAGGTGTTTGGCCGCATCCACCACCTGCGCGCGCAGAAGCACGCCACCTTTGTGACGCTCAAGAGCGGCGCCGACTACCTGCAGTGCATCATGTCAGGCGACCTCACAAAGACGTACGAGGCGCTGCTCTTCGCCCAGGGCACCGCGCTCTTCGTCTACGGCGAGCTGCGCAAGGTGCTCGACGGCAAGTCGGCCCCCGACGGCCGCGAGCTGCAGGTGGACTACTTTGAGGTCACGGGCCGCGCGCCCGGCGACGCCGAGGCCCTGGCCAACAAGGTCTCGTGGTCGCAGGACATCTGGGAGTCGGACATGCTGGACAACAGGCACCTCGTGCTGCGCGGCGACACCACCACGTCGGTGCTCACCATCCGGGAGGCGGTCGAGCTCGCCTTCATCAAGACGTACGAGAGCATGAGGATCAAGAAGGTCTCGCCGCCCGCCATGGTGCAGACCCAAGTCGAGGGCGGCTCGACGCTGTTCCAGTTTGACTACTACGGCGAGCCGGCCTACCTCACGCAGTCGTCGCAGCTGTACCTGGAGACGGCGCTCCCCTCGCTCGGCAACGTGTACTGCATCGAGAAGTCGTTCCGGGCCGAGAAGAGCCTCACGCGCCGCCACCTGTCCGAGTACACGCACGTCGAGGCCGAGCTGGACGGCATCGTGTTCGAGGACCTGTTGAGCCACATCGAGGAGGTAATCTGCCGCGTCGTCGACGGCGTGCTGGAGAACCCCGAGGCGGCCAAGCACATCAAGGCGCTCAACCCCGAGTTCGTCAAGCCCTCGCGCCCCTTCATGCGCATGAGGTACTCGGACGCCATCGACTGGCTCAACGCGCAGGACCCCCCGATCCTCAACGAGGAGGGCCACCCGCACGCGTTTGGCGACGACATCGCCGAGGCCGCTGAGCGCAGGATGACCGACATTATCAACCGGCCCATCCTCCTGACGCACTTCCCGGTCGAGATCAAGGCCTTTTACATGAAGAAGGACCCGAGCGACCTGCGGGTGACGGAGAGCGTGGACGTGCTAATGCCGGGCGTGGGCGAGATCGTGGGCGGCTCCATGAGGATGGAGGGCCACGACGACCTCCTGGCGGCCTTCAAGAGGGAGGCCATCGACCCGGCCCCGTACTACTGGTACCTGGATCAGAGGAAGTACGGCACGTCGCCGCACGGCGGCTACGGCCTTGGGCTCGAGCGGTTCCTGGCGTGGATGGCGAAGCAACACACGGTGCGCACGTGCTGCCTGTATCCCCGCTTCATGAACCGCTGCAAGCCCTGAGAAGGGAGCGGTCTCTCTTTTTCGTGATGCATGGGTTGGGAAGGTGGAGGACTACTTTTCCCCGTTATTTTGCTCATTTTTCTTCCATTTCTTTCTTCTGTCTGTCCCTTTTTATCCTTTGAGCGGGCGTGGATAGACCGGGGAAACGAATCAGAGATGGGGCCATGCTCTGCTTTCTTGGCCGGGATAGAAGTAAAGAAGAGAAAAAAAAGCCTGAATCAGTATCTGGTGCTTCTTTTTTTATTCCGTGAAGAAACAGCACGACGTTGTGCGGCGCGGCGCTTGTGGACCGCCTATGCGCCTCGTCGGGACGCGCGGGAGACTGGCAGAGATGCACGGCATGTCGTAGGCGCCTACCTGGCCAGAGCTGACTGACGGTTGCTGCAGCTCGGGTGTGGGTTGCACAGCAAACGGTTGGGGAACCTTGGGTGAATGCGTATCGCGCGCGGCAAAGAACAAAGTGGTTCTGGTTTTTTTCTTCTTCGTTTGTTTGTTTGCCTGCGGCTCTACAGGAAGTGCATATGCATGTCCCACCGGGTGTCCGGTGGGAAGCGCGGCGGCAAGAGGACGAGAGTCATGAAAGTGGGCAAGTTGGGTTTGGTGTTTTCAGGCTCTTGCTTTTTTTTTTTTTTCTCTCCCTGCCTACCCGGGGAAACCAAGATCGAGGCGTGTCGGCGGCGCTAAAATCGGACATGCACGAGGGAGGGACAAGCCGGTCGGTCGAGCAAGATCTGAGCCGGGCCCCTCGAGCCGACACACCACAACCTATCTGATCGCGGGAGACATGGCAGATTGTGTGGGGAGGGAGGGAGGGAGACCAGCGCGGCACCACCCCTGGCTGGCTCCTGGGAAAGGGGTGGTGTGTGGGTCGCTTTCTGATGGGGAGTCTGGTCTACGGGGAACGAAGACTGGAGCGGAAAGTCTTGCCTGGCCTTGCCTCGCTCGGGGTTGGGTGCTCCGTTTTTGGAGAAATGTAACACCATCGAGAAGAAAAAGGACGAATGTGCTTCCCGAAAACGGCGCACCAAGAGACCCCTGCCTGCGTGGTGTGGTTGTGTGTGTGTGTGTGTGTGTGTGTGTGCGTGCCCCTGTGGTATCTATCCAGTGTGGGTGCGCATGGGAAGAGCAATGACTTGGGGGCCAACTGGGTGTACGCACACAAGGAGAGGGTAAAAGAGCGGCATAAAAGTGACTGACAATTTGAAATGGGCACGCGCCTTCGATTGGGGGGAAAACAGCCCGCCCCTTTTCCTCCTCCCCGCCGACGTCCCCGCTCGGCTGGTGTTGCACACCGCATTTCGATGGGAGGGCGGGCGTCCAAGGGCCGGGATTAAAGAATGGAAAATCGATATTGATGCTGAATGACCAAGGATGCAGGGGGAAAAAAGAACAGACGACGGAGGGAATCAGCCAGCTGAGACGCAAGGCATGGAAACCCGTAATGTTCACTGGTACGTGGGACGAATATCTTCAATAGTCGGTCTGTGCTTCCCACCAAAGGGCAACCATTGCCGCAGCTTCTTCGCGTGGCGAGTGTGTGTGTGTGTGGTGCCGCAGCACTTGTCCGGCATGGATGGTGGAGCAAAGGGGAGAGAAATCGAGTGTTGGACGCCCGCCGCGGCGCCCGACCTGGCGACTCTAGTAATTGATGGAATAAACACGTTTCATCAACATCCCTGGGACCTCCGCCAGCCTAGTGATGGCGATGACGGCGAACCCGGGCCAGGCCGGCTTCTCCCAGTCGACCGAATGCGAAGAAACGGAGAGGACGGGATGGCAAAGCTATGCGTGTGTGTTGTGTGCGTGTTGTGTGTGCGTGCGTGCCCTGCCCTGCCCTGCGTGCCAGAGGAGGGATCGGCCAGATTCAGCATGGACCCTTACCCTGCCCGTCATTCTGGAAGACTGGCAACCCAGCAGGCAGGCATGCGCGGGGGTCGCGATGATGATGGGCCACGGACCCCGGCTGGGGACAGGAACCAGCGCGCGGGATAATGAAGGGGAACGATAATAACAAACAAGAAAAAAAAGGGGGTGGGCTTAAACGACTGACGGGAAAAGACGCCGAGAGCACGGGCTGGCTGTGCGGGTGTTGGGCTTTGCGCTGCATGTAATTTGGTGGACGAGACTATCGAGATCTGGCTTTCGCAGCCCTGGAGTTCAGTCAGCTGCCGCTTTTTTGCTCGCCTGCTACAAGGTAGCCAAGGTAGCAGATGGCACCCCGTATAAACCGGGAGGAAAAGCGTGTTGGAAATGAGCCCTATAATGACACTGCGTAAGCAAATCTGGTTTTCGGTGGTGGGCAAGACAAAAAGGACACACACCTAGGGCCGTCAGTCAAGGGTCTCGTCCAATCAATCAGACTACTGGGTTGACGGCGTGTCGTACCTTGCATGCTAGCAGCCAGGACGTCCTTTTTTTTCTTTTTTTTTTCTGTCCAAGCCAACGGGTTTGGAGTCGGGTCTGGAACTTGGGTCGGCTCCCCCGTGGCAGATCGGCACACACAAGCTCTTGGTATTAGAGCCGACCCGACACACCAACACGTGCGCGTATTTGATTTCGTGATTTCATTTGATTTGATTGCGGAGACGACAAGAGACGAGAACATACAGCACCAAGTCTCTCAGCTCCAGCTCCAGCTCCAATTCCCAGCCTGAATATAAAAAAAAAAAAACCAGACGAGCATCCAGCGTCCCGGTGGTTCGCGTCGCTGTTGATCCATGCCCGTGTTCGTGGTCAGATCAATTGGCCCATTTTTTGCGGACTCCATCCATGCGATGTGCTGAGAAGGGAAGGCGGGCGGATCCTTGATGGGAACAGGGTCGCAGGGTGCCCTGGGCCCAGATGGGGAAGGGGAACAGGCCTAGATGGCGAATGGCAGCCGACCTACCCGCTGTCGGCTAGGCCTAGTCGGGCTCACCTCATGCGTGCCATCGCTTCGCGGCTGGAGATGGAATTGCAGCTCACGTCCGGATCCGGAACCATTTTCCTTTTTTATCAATTTTTTCTTTTTTCTTTTCTCGTCCCAGGCCAGCCAGCGTGGCCCAGCACAGCGCCACATAGCCAATTCCGCACAGTACCAGACCGCTTCGACTTGTCCGCGAAGCTTGAATCGACGGATTGACGCACGTCGACGAGCTCGCTCGAGTTGCCCGTACCTTGGGTAGACCACTGCCCATGTGCCTAGTATGCAGGAATGTAGGGCTCGCTGTCAGCTAGATCAATCGAATAGCACAGTCAAACCGGCGGTCGGCCAGTCGTGCGCAAAACGAAATAGAGAAGACAAAAAAAAAAACAGGCAGGTGCGCCAAGGTGTGCCTGCCTGCCCTGCTTGGTCATTCACAGACAGTGCGGCCCGCTCTCTCCCCTCCACCTCTGTCTCTTCCCACCACCTACCAGACCTGACCTGCTGTGCGCCCGCGCGCGGTGGGCAGCGCGAGGATGGATCCCTGGTTCCTCATTAAACTTAGCGCAGTTAATTCAACATCGTCCCTTAGCACCCCGGTCCACCCGTCCCCTTACAACGACTCCTCCCTCGGGCTGTTCAGCCAGGGCTGCACCTCATTTTTTTTTTCCCCTTCCCAAGTCGACTGCTCGCTGTCCTTCTTTTTGTCCCCTTTTTAACCCCCTCCTCCTCCTCCCCCCGTCCTCTTTCGGCCCCTTCTTTGTCGTGTCTTCCTTTGGATCCGACACTGCTTCGACTTCGTTTTTCTTCTTCTTCGCCTTCTGCTTCTTTTTCTTCTTTCGATATCGCTCGCTAGCCATCCTTTTGGCCCGTCCCTTTCTCTTCTTGGTGGACCACCCCGTTCCGTCGAGATCCCTGTGCCCGCCCGTCGGAGCCGACGCGACAGCAGCCAGGAGAAAGACCCCGACATTGCGCGTCTTCGGCCGTTGCCTCTCGGTGCCAACACGACCGCCCGCGCATCCCCGTCCTTTGTTATTACTTGTTGCCGGTGACCCTCTCGTTATAACATATATACGTCTTCTAATAACCCTTGGAAGCTGTGTCACCCAGCCCGCGGCCCCGGAGCATTCCTCGCGCCCCGCGACCCTGTTGCACGTCAAACTGCGACCTGCGCATCACGGACCGACCGCCCTTTTCGACAAAAAGGGGACTTCCAACCGCCAACCGTCGTGTCCGCGTTTTCAACGGCCTCCACCGGCTCCAGCCCCAACGGTCGACCGATTTGACACCGCCTATCCTTGGTGCGCAAGCCACATTGGCGTTCAAGCAAGCCTCCGGCACTTGGAGACTTATAACTTTGTCGAGTGGGCCAATTCCTACATACTAACTGCCTT
The DNA here is from genome assembly GCF_000145635.1 of Gaeumannomyces tritici R3-111a-1. Taxonomy (NCBI): domain Eukaryota; kingdom Fungi; phylum Ascomycota; class Sordariomycetes; order Magnaporthales; family Magnaporthaceae; genus Gaeumannomyces; species Gaeumannomyces tritici. The sequence goes on along the minus strand of NW_008804548.1, from coordinate 2,056,851 downwards.
GCTAAAAAGCAAGGCATCTTCCGCCGTATTTTTTTTTTTATCATTTTTTATTTTCTTCCCCGAAGCCCTTGTCGACCACCCGGCAGATCCCAGACCGCTGCAGCAGGAATTCTTGTACCTGCGCTACCGTCTTTTGCCACCGAAGAGCCTCGTCAGCTCTCGAAATACACAGCTTGCGTATTGCATAGCTTGCTGGAGTCTCGTGACCCCAGCATCCCCCTTCCGTGCCTAGCAACAGGCACGCTCAACCGCTCAAAACGGCGATCCTCTCTCCCGTCGGTAGGGACACCCACGTCCCTCCCCATCTGCTCGGCATGCAGGACATCCAGGCCCCCGGCCCGGGTGTTGGTCCCGTTGGCCGCTTCCCCGGCCATGTTTCGAAGCCCTCTAATAGCGACACGGGCTTCTCCCACGGCGCCTTTACCTCCAACATCTCGGGCTTTGGCGACAGACACCCGCGCCGCGGCAACATTCCCAACATCAACACCCAGCCCATGGGCCAGCAGCCCGCCCCGGTTGCCCCGAACAACAACCTCGACATGGGCACTCCCGGCACTGGGCTGGACATGTCCTTCACTCCCCTGCTGCCCTCGCAGCTGCTCCTCGGCAGCCCCTTCCAGCCTGGTACCCCGGCTGCTTTTGCCAACCAGCAGCAGTACCAGAACATGGGATACCAGCAGGGACAGCCCCAGGGTGTCAATGGCCATCAGCAGGCACACCAGCAGCAGCAGCACCACCACCACCACCAGTCGCAGAACGGAATCTCTAGCCCCATCCAGGCCCTGTCCCCTCAGGCCTACCAGGCCATGGTCTCGCCCTCGGCCTACGGTGCCCCGCAGTTCTACTCGCCCCAGTCCCCCTCGGGCGGCTTCGGTAGCATGAGCGGCTCGGTGCAGCTGCAGCCCACCTCCCCCGTCTCGGGCGTTGTCAGCGGCACCAGCCGGACCGTCTACCTCGGCAACATTCCCCAGGACACGAGCGCCGAGGAGATTCTTGGCCACGTCCGTAGCGGGCAGATTGAGTCGGTCCGCCTGCTGCCCGACAAGAACTGCGCCTTCATCTCCTTCCTTGACGCCAGCTCGGCCACGCACTTCCACTCTGATGCCATCTTGAAAAAGCTCTGCATCAAGGGCCAGGACATCAAGGTCGGCTGGGGCAAGCCCTCGCAGGTGCCCACCTCTGTTGCTCTTGCCGTGCAGCAGTCCGGCGCGTCGCGCAATGTGTACCTGGGCAACCTGCCCGAGGACATCGCTGAGGAGGAGCTCCGTGAGGACCTGGGCAAGTTTGGCGCCATCGACACCATCAAGATTGTGCGCGAGAAGAGCATCGCCTTTGTGCACTTCCTGTCCATCGCCAACGCCATCAAGGCCGTCTCCCAGCTTCCTCAGGAGGCCAAGTGGCAGGCCCCTCGCCGTGTCTACTACGGCAAGGACCGCTGCGCCTACGTGTCCAAGACGCAGCAGCAGAATGCCGCCCAGTACCTCGGCATCTCGCCTTCGTACGCCCACATGCTGACGGGCGCCGACCGCGACCTCATCTCGAGCGCTCTGGCCCAGCAGTCTGTCGCCGCCGCCGCCGTCGCAACCACGGCTGGTGGCCTCAACAACCTGGGCAACCGCACCATCTACCTCGGTAACATTCACCCAGAGACTACCATCGAGGAGATTTGCAACGTGGTCAGGGGCGGTCTTCTGCATCACATCCGCTACATCCCTGACAAGCACATCTGCTTCGTCACTTTTATCGACCCGACCGCGGCCGCCTCCTTCTATGCCCTCAGCAACCTTCAGGGCTTGATGATCCACAACCGCCGCCTTAAGATCGGTTGGGGCAAGCACTCGGGCGCCCTGCCGCCTGCCATCGCCCTGGCTGTCAGCGGTGGCGCTTCGCGTAACGTCTACATTGGCAACCTCGACGAGACGTGGACCGAGGAGAGGCTGCGCCAGGACTTTTCCGAGTACGGCGAAATCGAGCTGGTCAATACGCTTCGTGAGAAGAGTTGCGCCTTTGTCAACTTTACCAACATCGCCAACGCCATCAAGGCCATCGAGGCGGTGCGTAGCAAGGACGAGTACAAGAAATTCAAGGTCAACTTTGGCAAGGACCGTTGTGGCAACCCCCCGCGTCAGCTGCAGCAATCGCAGATCACCTCGCCGCGCTCCGAGGGTCTCCCGTCGCCGCCTCCCAACGGCACTAGCCAGAATGGCAACTCGCCTACCCTGACCAGCCCACCTGCCTCGGCTCCCCCGGCCCTCTTCAACGCCACCAGCAACCCCCTGACGCTGTACCTGAGCCACGTGTCCCAGCAGGCCCAACACCAGCAGCACCAGCAGCAGCAGGTGCTCATCAACCAGCAAGCCGCCCTCTTCGGCACCGCATCCTCGTCGCCCAACGACCTGTCCCTCGAGGTTCCTCACCCTGCCTCGGCTGGTCACCCGCCATCCAACGGTTTTGCCGGTAGCGGTCCCGCTTCTGCCAGCTCGACCGGCCCGACGACCATTGGCGGTCTCCTGGCACCTAACCGCGGTCAGCACAACCGTGCTGTCAGCCTTCCTGTCCTGGCGCCCGGGTTCGAGAACGGTGGCTCCGGCTCCAGCGGCCCTCAAGGAGTCCACGGTGGTGGCGAGCGGAGAGGTCACCAGTACCAGGCCAGCTTCAACGGCGGCTTCGGCGGCCTAGCCCTTCAGGGTGGTCTGAACGGCTGGGTTGAGGAGGAGGTCCCCAACTGAAGCGACCTACGCGTGCTATTGCAACACCATTTATGAAACTTTGCTTCGACCTTGTTGTCTTGTTTTTTTTGCATATCCGTCAAGCATCTTCATCATATTGAATCATCTTATTACCACCATCATTACGAGGGCGACGCTGTGTGGACGAGGTTGAAAGGGTGTTGGGTTTTCGATTTCGAATTTGTTGTTTGTTCCACGGTGCATGGTTTGCTTCAACCATCATCATCACTATCCCGGGGGGTGTTGAACATGGCCCTGCCCGCAGATATTCTGCCGCGTTGCCAGCTGCCCCCTGTTTTCATCTCTAATCATTCGTATTTCATGTATCATCTTTTTTATATGGGTTTGCCCAACCCCGTTCTTCCTCCCACCTAGCTCAGGCCCAGACGGCCTTGACGAGGCGTCCTTCTACGGACGCCTCGCGCCCTTTGCTGCCCTACCCTAGGGGCAATAGAAATGGGTCTCGAATCGACGAACCTCATGCAGTGGAGGCTCAGCGTGGGTTGGTGGGAGGACGGACACCGGTAATGAGGCTGTCGCAACGCGCAGCCATTCCTCGGTCTAACGGGGGTTGACAACAGTGTCATGCTTTATTATGCATGGTCGTCTCGAGTCGAATGTGCTCCTTTGGATATGATAGTGGACGTGTCGAAGAATGCGAATAAAAAAATCTCACATCATCTTGGGCTGTTTTGTGCGTGAGACACTCTTGTAATATCCTAGTCGCTGACGCCATGTCATACGAATGAAACTTTGCTGTGGGTGTGTTGAGGATCAGACTGGTAGACCACTCCCAAAGACAACGAGCAACGGCGAGGGCGATAAGAGGCAACAAGAAGACAAAACAAGGTACACAACCTCACCACGGAAACGTCCGGATTAGTGAATACTTGGTATATTAGTCGTCTTGGACATGAAGTTGACGATCAACCTCATCTCTCAAACAGGTAAACGAGTGAACAGAACCGGATTTTGGGCGAAAAGAGAGATGGGCATCGATCCTTCTCCCACCCGTCGCTACACCAATACCCCCCTTCCTCGGGCTGGCCATTGAGAATAACTGAAGCCCGTCAAAGATGCGGGTCCCCCTGATGAGATTTACGGATATCCGAGAGAGGGACGTGTGTGTGTGTGATAAGCGAAGACCAAGTATCAAGTATTAGACGGGGAGATAAGTATAAGACGGTAATGACAGGACGTGTCGGGTCAGATGTTGGGTTCGGACACGACAGCTGGTGGGCTTGAACGAGAGAGCGTGTCGGAGCCGTGCGACGTTGTGGGTAGGGACACCAAAGAGAAGGGAGAACAAGGAAATCGAGATGATATAAGAGTGCTGGTTCATGTTGTCGCGCTTCTGTTTCCAGAAGCGCGGTCGTGGACGGAGCATCAAGCAGGGGCCGTCAGGAGACCTGGTGTCAGCATAGTCGACACCCTCTCCTTACTTGCCATTGCTCTTCCCCGCGATGCTGCCGTCCGCGACGACGGGCCGGGAGCTATCCTCCGACCCGCCCTTTTTGGCCCCGCGGCGGCGGGGGCGACGCCCTGTATTGTTGTTGTTGCTGTTGTTGTTGCCGCTCCCCTCGCCGCCCTGGCCGTCGCCGGGCTGCGGGGGCCGAAAGACCTCCTGCATCTCGTTGGCGATGCGGACGTCGACCTGGCGGGACCGGACCGACTTGCCGTTGAGGCTCTCGATGGCGGCCTCGGCCCACTCCGGGGTCGTGAAGGTGGCGAAGGCGTGGCACTTGCGGCCGCGCGCCGGGTCGGCGGGTATGTGCTTCACGCGCAGCAGGCCCTTTTCCGACCCGGCCCAGCGCTCGACGAGCTGGAGCACCTCGGCGTAGGTGGACTTGTCGTGCAGGTGGCGGATGATGATGCGCCGCCGCACTAGGTTCGTCACCATGTCGCCGCCGCCCTGCTGCTGGGGCTGGGGCTGGGCCTGCTGTTGCTGCGTGAACTGCTGTTGCTGCTGCTGGTCATGCTGCTGGGGCTGGGGAGTGGCGAAGTAGCCACCGCCACCGTAGACGGCGCCGTATCCACCGTCGTCCGCGTAAAAGTAGCCGACGGCGCCTTGATCATCAGTGTATCCGTAAGTCAAGTTTTGGCCCGTTACGAGCTGGCCGTTGCTGTCGTAGTACTGCCCATATTGGGTCTGATCGTTGGTGTAGATGTGGTTGGACGGATCCTGACCCGAGCTATAGGAATTGAACGCCGAACGGCCTGCATCTTCTCCAATGAGCTCCTTGAGTGGGCCAGCCTGTCGTTAGAGGTTAGCTTTTTCTCTGGCGCATGGTAACAAGGGACATGTGTTCTTCCTTGTGAAATGCTTTTTTTATTTATTTCTCTACCCAAGTGGCGGAGATATAATGTGACGAGACTCACATGGCCAGGGCCGGACGGAAAAGGGGAAGAGACGGGCGCAGCAACAGGAAGATTGCGGCCCCTTGGCTCGAAAGTCGGGCTGCAAGGGCGGGAGAGTAGCGGCGACCCGGGCGTGGGTGGCAACACCGGGTCGGCGGGACCCCAGAGGTCGGTTACATGAGTGGAGGTCACAGAGCCATGGGCGTCGGGCTCGGCGTAGACGCCTGCAGCAGCATCCTGCTCACCTGCAGGCTGGACCTGCAAGTCAGAGCCAGGCCCGCTGCCGCGGAGGTGCCTGTCACACAGCCTTGCTGCCGCATGCACTGCCAAGGAAAAGGCCCGTATGGTCAGTCAACTGCCTGCTGACGGGGCGAGGACTGGAAAAGAAGAGGAAAGAAAAAAGACAGGGGGAGCTTAACCGACTTACTATTGAGCACCTATTGGCTGAGCCTGGGACAAGGGGAGGGCTGGTCAGCGAACCCAAGATTTTCTCCTTGAAGAGAGCACGACAGGGCAGATCCGGGCCAGCGGTCTAGGTATCTATCTCACGTCAGTATCACGCACACCCACAGGCTGCCGGCACTCTTGACAGATTTCTCAAGTAGTGGACGGGAGCTGTGAAACGCCGTGGGACGGCAAACTGGACCCGTCTTTCCGTCCTCTGTCGGCGATGGTGCGGGCGCGAGGCTCCCTTGGGCAGCACACGATCTGCCTCGAAGACGTACAGGGGAATCCGGTAAGAAGGACTTGGCAAATATGCCGCCTTTTGGGGGCGATGAGTGGTCTAGATTCAACGCGGAGCCGTGGGTAGGTGACACGGGCCGGAACGAAGCTGATAGGAGTGACGGTGTAGAAAGGGGATATGTCGGCCTTGGAGCTTGCAAACTGCCCTGGATCCCGGGTACCGGGAAGTTGGTATATAAGCCCAAGCATTGTTCTCGCGAAGGGGCCTCACTTGCCCGTGTATCGGTATTCCATGACCTTCTTGCCATTCCATCTCGGCGGACTCGGGCGTTCCATGTTTGTCTCCTTCATGCAGGAGAGCAAACAAGCAGCTCACTCTTGACCTTCAATCGGATGCGAGCCCACCTCCACTTAGCCTAGAGGCCCAGGCGCAAGGAGGAGAACGATTATTCGGTTCCTCTCATTCACCCCCCACCCCCCACCCCCCCCCTGGCCCTCGTGGAAAGAATCGTTGTGAAGTCATGACCCAGGAGGCATTCGATACGGCATTTTCTGAGACTAGTCATGGCCACGTATGGGCTCGCAGGTTCTGCTTGAGTGCGGCTCTCCTACATCGTCAGCAGTGCCGACGGCATCCCACCGGTGGACGCACGGCACAGCGACAGTGAAAAATTGGTTCGGTCTTGGCACAAACATGGTTGGGCAGTGTTGTGTTGCCCATCCCACGAGAGCTGTGCGTTTCTGCTTTTTTTTTTTTCTTCTCTGCACTCTTTTTCGTCTCCTTCATTTTCATCGTCATTCCCTGTTCTTTTAAGGTGTTCAACAGGGTTGCATCCGATGGGTTGGTGATAATGCCCATTCTTGCAGGCGCTATATGCATGTTCAGGGGCCAGGGTGTCGTGTAGAACCGCACACACCCCAGCAAGCCTTGCAGGCTTACGCAATGATAGCGTGCCGCGAGCCTTGGTGGCACAGAGTCTCGATGGATTGAAAGCAAGGATGACAAAGTGGCAGGAATTGCACGCATCGTTCGAGCCGCAGCCAGAGCTCCATTCCAGTGATGGAATGGCAGCGGGCATTGGATCAGCATCTTCCCGACCCCCACCACCACCTATTACGGTATGCCGTTCGTCACATCGCTCCAGAGCCTTTCAGGCAAAGAGAGTCACTCTTCCCAATACTTTGACCTGCAGCGGTGATTGCAGGTGGCTGCAGATGCTCGGAACCGCGAGCCGGTGGGTGAGTGGACGGCTGATCCTCTCATCGAGGTGTTATTCTCGCTTATTGCCTGCGACCCCCCCTTCTTCTCCCTGACAGTCAGGCCGTAGTTGCCTCGTTGGACTATTATAGTCTTGAGCTTCTTGGCCTGGATCATTTGTTCCGCCTAAAATGGAATGTATCGTCGAGCGGTTCATCGTCAGACTCGTCGCCACCGAATGGTGCCGAAAAGAGATCGAGCGTCGACTCGTCGCGGCTGTCGGAATCTTCTTTCCACGGTGGCGATTTATTGTCATCGCTGCCCAGGGAAGCCAAGATGTAGCTGCTCGTATCTGTAAAGAAGAGAGTAGGCACCTCGGTGTCTTTAATGTCCAACCAGGAGCAGTGGCAGGAGGCGGCCGACTTGGCCAGTGCGCCTCCACGTAGGAAATCGACGGTTCTCGGGCTTGGGGAGACAGTGTCCCAGACAAAGGCCAGGCTGGAGTGCTGGTCGCCTTCGCACCGAATCAAGAGGGTGCTGGGAATACTGGGATGCCAAGATATGGTCGTGACATTGGCGTGGAAAAGCAAGGCGGAACGAAGCACGGCCTTCCGCGTATCCCATATCCATACGGTAGCAGGCCAGTCGCCAAGGACCGATGCCATGAACGTCGAGGTGGTGTCGAAGGCCATGTGGGAGGGTCCAGTCCTCAACTCGGCATTCTCACTGGCCGGCCGGCCGGCGGGAAGAAGTGCCTGGTGTTTGCTTTTTACGAAATCGACAGGGATGGGGCGCTCCCCGACCGGAGACGTGGCTAGATTCTGCTGGTAGAGCTGCGCAGACAGACCGCCCTGTTAATACATGAGCTAGACAGACGCAAGGGCTGGGGGGTTATCCAGGTGGATGGTGCCGCTGGACTGCAGCGGGATGGTGACACAAAAAGAAAAGAACCCCACCTCTAGGTCCTCGGTTGGGGCGATGGCTGCAGGATGGTTCAGTCTAACCGCCTCGACAATGGTGGCCATGTCCAGCAGATACACGGTGCGGCTGAAGTCCGCCAGAGCCATCCGGCTCGAGTCCGCGGCAAACTGCAGCAGCTTGACCCCGGCACCGAGCGACAGATAGTCGCGGGTGGCTGCATCCAGCCCGGCCTGGGGCCCACTCCAGCACTTGAAAAGCTGGCCGTCCGGAGTGTAGAAGAGCACCTTGTGGCCGTGGGCGGGGCCCTCCCACACCACCAGCCACCGGCCGTCCGGGCTCCATGACAGGCCACTAGCATCGACGGTCTCGGCGTTCCACGACCGCTGCATATCACGCATTCGTGGGTGGTGGACGCTAACCAGGTCCCTGGCGCTGGTGCGAGTCAGCACCGCCAAGTGATGGGTGCGCGGCCGGAACGAGAAGGTCCTGGCCGCGGTGGATGCGCCGTAGAACTTGGGGTTGGCGATCTCGACCGTTCTCGACACGGCCAGGTCGAAGACGGACAGTTTCAGGCCCAGGGACGAGGTCATGCACACCTCAGCATCCGAGGCGCCAAAGTCGACAAAGCCCAGCTTCAGCCCAGGGGCAAGGGGGTTGCGGACGACGGCGTGAAACGCGGCGTCCAGAGCGGAGAATACATGGAGCTGGTCCATCGAGGCGACAAGGAGGCGGCGTGATGACGGGGACCACCTGAAGGCCACAAACGGCGGCGACAGGTCCCGGGGCAGCTCAATGACGTTTGCCAGCTGAAGGGACCTCACCCGGCGGATGCCGATGGCAGAGGGGGAGGTCAGGGTGGCCACTAGCTCTCCATCGGGGCTGGGGAGGCAGTGGCTCGAGGCTGTGACGGAAAGGGTGAGCAAGGGCTATGCAGGCCAAGGATGCATCACACTCCCATTTTCAGAGCGAGTGTTTGTGAGTGGTGGTCGTACCGCCAAAGCTGCGCGAGAAGCGAGTCTCGGCAGGCATTGTCGGGAGAGCAAATAACCTGCTTGTTGAAGATGTAGGCAGCCGGTGGCGCCTCGGAGGCCGGTCGAGGACGGTGGAAGGCGGACCGAGATGGGAAAGGCCCAGGCTCCTGGTTATGTAGAGCTGGGGCGCTGCTGAGGCGCTGGCTGGGTGCTTGGCTCCTTGGGTGCGCACCTAGCCGACACCAGTTACCGGGTTATGGCTGGTGCAGAGCTGGCGACTTGCAGTGAGGAGTGAGGTCACTGATGCATGGAGCCTGGCTCAACCCGACTTGAAGAGGCTTGCTTGGTGGGTCTTTGTTTGTTGTGCCGTTGCCTGATTCGGTTTAGGCCCCCCTCGACGGCACAATTGGCGTCGAAAATCGAGGATTGGACGAGACAAAGAGGGCAAGATTAGACCAGTCGCCGTTCCTCGCGCCTGCCAATCGAGCATTGCACATGACTACCAACAGAGATCTCTGCCTGTAGCTCAGCTCAACCTGGAAAATGGAACCTAGGCGCTGTGTGTGGATACTGTGTAGCACCAGCTATCAGACTGACGCATCCTCACCAGCATCTTTACCCCACATCAAGCGCCTTTTTGACAGTACGAATTGACCATCGAAAAATGCATGTCGGAGATGGGATTTGGCCTTCGCCACCCCGGGATATGTACCTAGACATTGGACAAAAGCCACCCTGCAGAAACTAGACAGGCCTCGAGGGCGCTGACTCATTGGCCGGGACCTCCAACTTTGCTCTCGTACTTGGACTCTTATCACCGGACCTCAGTCTCAGCTCAGGGCACCGGACTTTCGCACCTGGAGCTTTGAAATCCATCTTTGAGCCACCGAGTCTTATCGAGAATGGGGCCTCAGTCGCTTGCTGAGTAACAGCGCAGCTCCCTGTTCTTTTCTCTAAAGGCTCAAGGGGCGGGCCCAGCAGCAGCGTGCGCCTGGAACGGGACGAGGAGAAATATCGAATCCCAAATAAGCTCTGTGCCTCCTCCTGAGCCATGTGGCCCAACGCTGTGTCACATGGCCGGCGACTCGGCATCCGAAATGCCCGGGTGCCACGGCCTTGTGGCGTCTCTGGCATCATGGGTGCTGCGCCCTTGGCGAGGAGAGCAGTTGCGACGTCGAGCGGCATAGGCCAGAATCCGCACTTCCCCGGTCCGGGGACCGACGACGGAGCCGGCCCGCCGGCCATGCCATCCCACACCAGGCGGGACGGCCTCAAGGGCGCCAGGCCCTTCTCAGACTTCCTGACCGACACCTTTAGCCGGCAGCACGACTACCTGCGCATCTCGCTGACGGAGCGGTGCAACCTGCGCTGCGTCTACTGCATGCCCGAGGAGGGCGTGCCCCTCTCGCCGGACCGCGAGCTGCTCACCACACCCGAGGTGCTGCTGCTGTCATCCGTCTTCGTGTCGCAGGGCGTGACCAAGATCCGGCTCACAGGTGGCGAGCCCACGGTGCGGCGCGACATCGTGCCGCTGATGCGGCAGATGGGCGACCTGCGCCGCCACGGCCTGCACGAGCTGTGCCTGACCACCAACGGCATCGCGCTGCACCGCAAGCTCGAGGCCATGGTCGAGGCCGGCCTGACGGGCGTCAACCTCAGCCTCGACACGCTCGACCCGTGGCAGTACCAGGTCATGACGCGGCGTAACGGTTTCGAAGCCGTGCGCCGGAGCATCGACCGCATCCTCGAGCTTAACCGCGCCGGCGCCGGCATCCGCCTCAAGATCAACTGCGTCGTCATGCGCGGGCTCAACGACGCCGAGATCGTCGACTTTGTCGACCTGACGCGCGACGCCGACCTCGAGGTGCGCTTCATCGAGTACATGCCCTTTGACGGCAACCGCTGGAGCGAGCGCAAGATGCTCGGCTACCGCGAGATGCTCGACCGCATCCGCGAGGCCCACCCGGGACTGCACCGCGTCGCCGGCCACAAGAATGACACGTCAAAGACGTTCCAGGTGCCCGGCTTCCGCGGCCGCGTCGGCTTCATCACGAGCATGACGCAGAACTTTTGCGGCTCTTGCAACCGCCTGCGCATCACCAGCGACGGGAACCTCAAGGTCTGCCTGTTCGGCGAGGCCGAGGTGTCGCTGCGGGACATGCTGAGGAAGACCAACGCCGGGGAGCCCATTGACGAGGCCGCCCTGGAGAGGATGCAGCTGGCTGCCGCGACCCAGATCCAGGAGGCACAGCGGCAGCAACAGCAGCAGCTACAGGCGACGGACACGGCCCCCGATACCACCGCACCCCAACTACCCATCACCGTGCCAAACTCGCAGGAGCTCCTGGATCTTATCGGCATGGCCGTGAAGCGCAAGAAGGCCAAGCACGCTGGCATTGGCGAGCTGGAACACATGAAGAATAGGCCCATGATCCTGATAGGTGGGTGAACCCCTCCTGTTTCCTGTTTCCTCTTCTTATATAGTCTACTTCCCAATCCTGGGGGCCGAGAAAAGGGTGAGGGCTGGGAAATAAGGCCAGTATCTTGGACTGGCATATAGGTCCATCTATCTTTCTGTGTCATGAGTATTGTTGCATATGGGTCGGCGTTTGAGTAGGCAGTTGAGGCTACCAGCAGGACATCGGGGCGTCCAGCGAAGGCCATGCTCTGGGTACATATTCTTGGCGTTTCTGGGCTTTAGGGAAAATCTACGACCAATTAAATGGACAGCAATGGCTAAGCATCTTGCTCCTGGCACGCTAGATACCAACAACTTGGAGCAACGGCACGACAATCCAATGCGGCCGTCTCCGAGGACAGTAATAGGCCGCACTGCCGTCTCATCACGAACTCGTGTCGTACCGTGGCACCTCCTGTCCCCCTCGGACGCAGCCACCGGCAATTTCCACGCGCGGCTATTCTCCACATACGGCCGCCGGCTGAAGCAGCAGAAAGGCAAGGACGGCGGCGTCAACGATGCGGACTCGATCGCAACCAACAAGCCAAGCCACCACGACGACAGCAGCAGCAGCAGCAGCAGCAGCAGCAGCCAACTCAAACTCACGCACATCTCGGCGTCGGGGGCGGCGCACATGGTGTCCATCTCGTCCAAGGCGGCCACGTCGCGCGTGGCCACGGCCGCTTGCACCGTCGTCTTCAGCTCCCCGACGGCGGTGCGGCTGATGCGGCAGAACCGGATGGGCAAGGGCGACGTGCTGGCCGTGGCGCGCGTGGCGGGCATCATGGCGGCCAAGCGCACGCCGGACCTGATCCCGCTGTGCCACCCGGTGGCCGTCTCGCACGTGGCCGTCGAGCTCGACGCGGACTCGGGCCAGGAAGAAGAAGAAGAAGAAGAAGACTGCCGCCGGGTCGAGGTGCGCGCCACGGTCGAGTGCGACGGCAAGACGGGCGTCGAGATGGAGGCGCTCACGGCGGCGGCGGCGGCGGCGCTGACCGTCTACGACATGTGCAAGGCCGTCGACAAGGGGATGCGCGTCGAGGGCCTGCGCGTCGTGCTCAAGGACGGCGGCAGGAGTGGGAGGTGGGTCGAGGGCGTGCCGGCGGGCGGCGGCAAGGACGGGGCGTGAGCGGGGCGAGGCGAGGCGGGCAGCAGAAGCGGGTTGCCCAGGTATTGTTTGCATATACTGTACTAAGGCGCCCGGATCGGGGCAATGAGCGAGATGGAGATGTGGGCTCCGTGGGTGGGCTTGTACTGTAGCCCTGGAGGAGACGCAGGAAGATGACGGAGGAGGAGGAGGGGGTGAGGGGCAAGGCGGGCTCGCTTCGTTTGGAGATGCGCGAGTTCACGCAATATCTTGGGGAGCTATTACGTACCTACGTGCCTACCTAGGTACCGAGGCGGCCTTGTCCATACACAGCCGCCTTGGCTCTGTTCGTTGCGTTTGGTGGAGGGAAAAAGACAGAGCCTGGACCATCCCATCCCCCGTTGCCTCACCGAGACCCGAGGGGCTGGAGGGGCTGGAGGGGCTCCCAGGGCCGGGCCCCATCGACGCCATCTCTCGAGATGGACCCCTGGACCCTTGGATGGGAGTAGCCATTAGCTAACAGCAAAGCTCCGAGCGGCCATGCCGTGCATAGCTGGGCTCCACTGGCGCTGGCTCGCATGTGCTTTTTTTTTTTTTTCTGTCTCTCCTTCTCCAGCGCTAAATAATTGATGGAGCCATCAAAAGGCCCCACGGCTTTGGCCGAACCCAACTTTCAATCAAATCTCGGCGACTAGTGGGAATCGTATATTGTTTGATCTGCGCGATGTGGCAGGAATACATGTCATCGTTGCGGGCGTAATATCTAGCCGACCTTCCCGATCCGTTGGCCGGCGCCGAGGAAGGACAGCCAGACACGACGGGCCAAACGTCGTCGAGAGAACCAAGGCACTTGACGCTCTCCACAGTCTGCCTGCTTGCCTGCCTGCCTGCCTGCCTGCAATGGTGGCGATCCCCCAGCCCCGGCTTGCCGTTCTGGTCTGTTCTGGGACTTGCTGCCCCGCTACTACACACTACCACCCGCTTGCTAGTGCGGCATTTGAGTGGCTTGCCACTTGCTGCTGCTGCTGCTGCTGCTGCCCCTCAACGCCCCCGTTCGACATGCGCCTAAATGTTCTTCCCTCCTTTTTGGGGGGGAGAAGTGGTGCTTTTGCTTTGCCTGCCGCGAATGCCCCGTACGTGGCCATTGCTTGTTGGGTAGGCGCCGGCTTGGAGGGGGAGGGGCGGTTTGGGGCGGATGGGGGAATGGGCTTGGCTTGCAATGCGAAAGCGGTAGACGGGTCGACGAAGCTGGTAGCCCGGCTACGGGCAGAAGGAGATGGCGTCGAATGCACAAACCGCACAAACACAGAGAGAAAAGAAAAAGGCATGAATTTGATGATTCTTAGTGTGTGTGCGGCGGGCAGACACTGCCGACTGCGTGAATTGGAGCCCCATTGCCCAAGCTGTCACGTCCAAGGTGTATCTCATTCATACTTCCCATGCCCGTGCACTCTCCTATTTCTTCCATATCCTCCTATGCATTTCTTTCTGGATACCGTAGCCGGCATTCAACCAACCGTGCCAACCTATCACGCTATGTTGTGCAGCGACAAGGGCGCGGGCGATTCGTCAACGGCATCTCCCATGGGCTGTAACCCACATGCTCCCATTGGCCCACACTTGTCTACGGCTTTGGGGCAAAAGGAGCATCTCCGGTCTGGCTGGGCCATTGAGGGGAGGGATGGAGGGGTTACTTGCAGGGCGATCGAACGCGGCCACAGATCTACGGTGGTGCTAGGGGGGTTTGGAACGTTAATTATAGCACTCTCCGTCTTCGCCCGACTAATTTCTACCCGTATTGTCACTTGCGCGTCTCTCCCTCCATCCCCGTATCCCCCCAGACCCTTCTTACTCTACCACATATAGCCGCAATGTCACCTTTCCAGCGAACGCCCATGGATGGGCGGGCTTTCCAACACGCCGGGTTTGGTCATTTTGGAAGCTGCGGCCCGTGCTTTCTTTCCCTGCGTGGCAAACCGACCAGTGTGTCCGTCCGTGCAAACCATGTCGAGTTGCGTTGCGCTAGCGTTGGCAAGTGTTGGCAATTTTTGGCCAATGAAGGGGTGCAGAGATAAGACGGGCAGGGCCAATGAGGAAACAGGTTATAGATGCCCAATTGGATATTCCCAGGCCCGGCAACGGGCGGGAGGCGAGTTTCGGGGGGTCCAACGGAGCAAGATGGACGACTTATTGCCGTGCCAGTCGAATCGAGCAAGTCCATCCAGCCCCCCGACCTGCCCGACAAAGGACGTCAACTGCCTTGCCTTGCCTTAGCTCTAGGGAACCAAGACGCTAGCACGTGAGGTGCGAGCATAGGTGGATGCGAGGCGAGGTGGCCAGTTGCTTTTTTTTTTTTCTCCAGCAAACGTCAGACCCGCCGGCGCCTCTTCAGACGGGAAGTGAGTTCAAGAGCCGACCTTCCTCCTGGGCTCCAATGGGCGCTCCTGTTGACGCCCAACGTGGCGCTGCTGCGCTCCGGAAAAAAGAAAAGGTCCCTTGCAAGAAAACATCCGCCCCCCTCACCGAGCGCATGCGCTGCAAGATCGCCAGGGCGGGTCTCTTTCGTGGAGCGCGGTGCGCCGGGGTGGGGGTCCTGGGTGGGAACCTGCGGATTGGGGAGCCCCAGCTTCGTGCTTCTTGTGGCGCGTGCTCGCCTGCCCCGTTTGCTGCTTGACCCAAAAAAAAAAAAAAAAAAAACGGCCAAAACCATGGCCCCGTCGACCGCCATCCCAGCGCAATCGCGCCAGTGGCCGCAGAGAGGTCCTTACCTGCAGCCAAGCGCTGCCGTCAACGCTACGAGGGGCTCCTGGACCCTGCGCCAACCTGCTTCAGACCAGCGAGGCCGAGTCAGTCTCCCGCATGTTCGTGGGACAACAATCTAGTGTCTCTCGAGGTGAAGGGTGAGGGGCCTTCCTGGCTTTGTCTGTTTGGACACATCATTGATCCCTTTTGGACAGGTGGACGGGAAAAGGGGGTCCATTGGCGGCGACTCGCGATGGAACGAGTCGATATTCAAGCAGCAAAGCAGTGGAAGCGGTGGCCCCGCACGAATCTCTCCTCGGCAGCGGGCATGCACCACAATATGGGTGTATACTATACGTATTTCGAGTCTTTCGAGTGAGGCTGGGCTGTCCCCCACTGTTTTTCTCTGGCCTCCATCACGCCAATGGGGAAGAGTGGATCGCCAAGCATAGAGACATCGACGATGGGCGGCCGAGGCTCGTCATTCTGGTGGCGCCTTTTTTCCCCTCCCATGCGCCTGCAGCGTCCTCGGAGGCGATCGCGATGGTCGCCTGAGGTCTGCGTCCTAATTGCCAATAGCAGACAAGCAGCGTAGGATTATGTGCTTCCATGCCTTGCCATCTTCGAGATAGCGCGTGTCGGGACCGGACGAGCAGACCGGTCAAGAGAACTTAACCGTTTTCGGCCCTGCGAACTCGGCACCCAGCGCGGCGTCAGCGTCGAGGCCATGCATGCCGCTTTCGAGGTCCTGGCACACCCCCCCTTGGCTTTGGGGGCACCCGTCGGCAGCAGCGGAGGAGGAGGAGGAGGAGGAGGAGGAGGAGGAGGAGGAGGAGGAGGGAGGGGCACAGCGGCGCGGGCATGGGAAAGGGAGGGCACGCAGGAAACAAACGAGCAGCGATAATCGATGCGACGGGTGCTCACCGCATCAGCATGGTCCGGGATGCCCTTGTCCATGGTATCTTTTTTGGGGGGGGGGGGGGGGGGGGGACGCTGGGGGGAGGGGAGAATCCACTGTTGCGCAGAGCTGGGTGCCGTTGCCGTGCACCACCATGGCGATGCATGTACCCACCAGACGCCTATGGCATGGCCTCTGCGTTTTGTGGATGAAGCTAGGTTTCAAGGCACTTTACTTGTTAGTAGCACACCCACATCGCGGGCTAGGACATGCATGGAAGAAAGGACACATACGCAGCAGCGAGCGCTGCCTCCTGCGGTGCTGCGGTGCAGCTGAGAGAGTGCAGTGGGCCGAGGCCTTCTTCAGACGTTATCTGAAGCCACTGTCTTCACCGCCAACTGGGAGGGCGGGGTGTTACTAGTAAGCATGTCGTCAACATGTACTAGGCTTGATGCAAACCTACCTGGGATCTACTATAGGGTGGGAGGCTTGTCTGGCAGTAGGTTGGTTTGGAGGTACCTGGTTGGAGGTACCTGGTAGAGCAAACAGCTTCCCCGCCTCGTTTCCCCTCACCCTCTTCATCGTGCTGTGCTGTTGTCTTGTGCCTTTGTCTTGTGCCTTTTTCTTCTTCCATCTCCTCGTCGACGAGCCGCCCACCCGCCCGGTCGTGCATCGAAGGCGCGTCTCCATCAATCTCCAGCAAGCAGGCGAGACGAGGCGAGCCCAGGCGGGTGGTGGACGGCGCTGGCTGTCACTGCTCCCGGGCTGCTGGGGTCTGTCCTGTATGCGAGCCCCACATGGACTCGGACTGCAACGCTACAGGCAACGCTACAGGGACTGGGCCCGAGGCGACAGCGAGAAGCGACGGCCAATCACGTTGGGCCTGATAACGGCCAAACGCCCGACCGCAGCCGCAGTTCCGCTGCCCAGACCCCAGCAGCGCTGTGGCACCTCGGCGCTGTCGGCACCACTGAGACCCTGCCAGCGCCAGTACTTAGGCTCAACCTCACCCGCCCGCCGTTGCCTTGCGCACAAGCTGCCGGCCCATTACATACATCAAATCAACCACCCACCAGACAGACCTCTCGGTCGGCCACCGTTCACCAACACCTTGGTCGTGTGTCACCCTAATCGCCCTCCCGCGCTCAGCCAGAAAGCCGACTGGAGCCGCCATTGTCTTGTGCCGTTTCGTTTCGCCATTGTGCTCGACGGCCGCCTGGATTCCATACCCCAACTCCCAACTTTTAGACTCCCACACCCAAACCCGTCGCGCCCTCTAATCATCGAAACGCTTTTCAAACCGTAATCGCCAGACATACGGCGCAGCCCGTACCTTTCGCATTTGGCCTCGGCTGCGGTCAACCTTGATAATAACCCCCACGCCAACTCTGGTCCCGTCGACGCCAGAAATAATAATCTCGCGCGTCTTTTCCGAGTCGACGCCATCATCGCAGCCACATAAAGTCCCATCACCACCACACATATCACGACGCCTGCACTCAACCACTCCCTCCTCCCTCCTCACCCCGATCCAACCATGGCCACGGCCGACTTCATCATGCCTCGGCTCCCCGATGCCTCGAGCCACAACCACTTTGGCCCTCCGACGCAGCCCATCCGCGCCGTTCATGTCCCCTACCAATCCAGATATAACCCCCAGATCTCGCCCCCGAGCAATATGAAGAGGCACTCGCCCACATCTCCCAAGGGCGGCTACCAGCCGTCGCGTCGCCCTCTCTTCGTCCCTGCCGTCCTGCGCCCCAACGAGTTCCCCTCAAAGGAGCCTCCGACACGCAACGACGACGAGTGCGCTATCGCGGCCGACACCCCTGTTTCCTCTACCAGCAGCTTCATGAACCTGGCGGGCCTCGGCGCCATCGGCCGCCTTAGTCGTCGGTCCACTAGCGACAGCGGCCGCAGCGGCACCCTGGAGCCCGAGTTGAACGCTAGCCTCTTCCCCATCGTGTCTGCGCCACCGACGCGCAAGCATTGGAAGGTAAGTTCATCTGACTGGCCCTCCCGCGACGTTACTCACCCGCACGCCTCGGAGATTTGGCCCCGCAATGCTGACCTATCTTGTGTGTCACCGGTTCCAGGCCGACGAGCGTTCCACCATGTGTGACGATCCATCGTGCACCAAGCAGTTCGGCTACTTCACGCGCCGCCACCACTGCCGGCGCTGCGGAAACATCTTTTGCGACCCGCACTCATCGCACCAGGTTCCCCTCGACGAGGATGCGCACTTCAACCCGCGCGGCGCCATGAGCCGCTCGTGCATCTACTGCTTTGGCGAGTTCCGCGTCTGGCACTCCCGCACCAGCAGCCAGGCCTCCAGCGAGACATCGTCCACGACGACGCGCCCCGCCACGCGCGCCTCGGCTGCGTCCTTCGGTGCCACCACCTCCAATGCCAGCACCAGGGCCACCACGGCACCCAGCAGCCCCACAAAGGCCACCTCGACGGGCGTTTCGCACGGTGAGCAGGGCAATGCTGCCGCCATCTGCGCCGCACTTAAGCCGACGCCGCAGCATGCCGAGGTCGCCCTGAGCGTCCCGAGAGACTGGAACTGGAGCACGTTCTAGGTCGACGTCTTCTCTCCCGAAACTCCCCCGCCCGACATGCTCTTCCCCCCGGAGAACATGATCCGGAACCCCAAGCCCATGTACGCCACGACCTGCAGCGCCCTGAAGAAGCGCTCGGCCCCTGAGGACCCTAGTCCCATGCCGGCGGGCCTCTTCCTCAACAACTCGGCTCCAGTTCCCATCCGCCAGGCGCGCCGCCGCCCCTACAACCCAGCGCCGCTCCCAGAGGGCTTCGTGGCCCGTATGGCGGCGGCAAGACGGGCCTGAGCCTTTCCAACTCGTCTCGATTCGACTGGTTGAGCTCTTGTAGCGCTCTATCTAGGGCAGTCATACCTGGTGTAACGCCCATTGGACGCCCTCAGCCTTGGGTGTAGATGGCCGGCCACAAACCGAACACTGGCCAGACTCCTCTGGTTGGAGAGATGTCGACTCTGTTCGATTTTCTCGGCTTCATACGTCTTTTGGACGATGGCGCCACTCACAGACCATATCAGCTTTTCTCACCCTTTCTGCTCCCACTTGCGCATGCCACGGCTTGTCACGCCGTCGGCCCCACTCGGGTCCTAATCGCCCTCACCTAATACTGTCGATCCTTCTGGTTGCTCCGCTATATAGCCGACTTTCGGTGCCTCCACCGTCGGCTTTGATTTTTGGACGTCATTTTTGTTGTGGCTGCGATTTTCTGCGTTTTCCAGCGGCATAATCTTGTTCTAGTTAACCGAGCTGCGGTTTACTGTTCATGGAACAATGTCCTGAAGGTGGCTTAGTACCATCAAGCGGGCAGCTTCAGAGGCTTGTTTTTGCCTCTTGGCAGGCTATCTCATGGCGACATGGCCAGCTAGCGTGTTGTTGATTTTCTCTGGCCTCCCTCACCTTGCGTTTACGTCTTTATTCGTTCCCACGTCTTAGACTTAGCTCGGAGTTCTTGGCGTTGAAAGCTTGGTTGTTTGCGCCCGAGTTTGAATGACTCCAGCGCTGGTTTTACATTAATTGATATTGATCGTGGTATTCTATTTCGTTATTGCCGTCTGTGTTGCCCGGTCACTCGGTATAAGCTTCCAAAACACTTTCATCATGGCCAACCTCCAGCCGTTGCGGCAAGCACACAGATCTTTATTCCGCCGTCCCAAGCCACGTACGTCTTTGCGATGATCCATCTCACCCGGGTCCTCCTTCGCTGAGCGTGTTGACGGCGATGCGACCCGTGGCGTCGATGGTGACGTGGAAGCTGAGGTTGAGTGGGACCGTCAGATACCGGGGGTCAAGAGACACCACGATCTCCGTGTTGGCGGCGTCCCCGAGCGCCCACGACGTCTGCCGTCTCCCCGCCACGGACCCGGCGTCGCCGCGGCCACTACCACCGCCGCAGCCGCGGCCGTCCTCGGCTGCCGGCACCTCCCACGTATCCGTATCCCATCCCGCGACGCGCGATAGGAAGGGCGCTGGCGATGGCGCCGCGGCGGCTCCGTGCTGCTCCCAGTACGTCTGCGACGACGGCGGCGCGGGCGACCAGGGCTGCCCGGCGGGACTGTGTGGTTCCTGCTGCTGCTGCTGCGGCGGCGGCAGGAGACTGTGTGTTGCCGGTTGGGCATAGTAGTACGGCTGTTGCGACGCGTCTGTGAAGGGCGTGTCGGCTCGACCTGCTGCGTCCACGGGGCTCCCGTCGGCGCGTGCGTGCGGCGGCGGCCAGTAGTCTAAGGACCCGTCAGCCAATGTGTGGTTTTCCGGGAGGACTAATAGCCGCGGGAAGCCAAAGGGAGGGAGGAGGAGGAGGACTGTGTTTTCTCACCAGCGGCATGGTCTCGTCCTGCCTCGGGGTACCGCGCCTCGTACCCTCTCTCCCGCTCCTCGGGCCCGTCGTATCCATCGCGATAATACTCGGTGGGGCGACGCGGGTGGTGGTCGTCTCGGCGGTTCCTCCCTTCGGCATCGCGGTGGTGCTCCTTGCTGCTATGGGGTTCTCGACACCGCGGTTCGGCACAGCGATGATGCCTCTTGGACGAGGTGGATTCCCGGGGGCGTCTGTGGAACATGTTGGTTGAGCTCGGGGACGAAAAAAAAAGTGCGCTGTCTTGGGAGGGTTGGTGGGTGCTTGGAAGAAAGACGGAAACCTGCGGGGGAGAGCCATGGAGCGCGAAAGGGTCACGGCGGGTCATCTTTATAGCCGCGATACCGGCTTTTCGGAGTTGGCACACCTGATCGGGCTGCCACACCAGACAGGCAGACGCCTTTATTGCCCTGCCGCTGAGAAAGGGAGGGGGGGGGAAGGGTTGGGTGTTCTAACGCAGGCATGCCCTCCCGTTAGACGCACGCGCCCTCTAGGGGTGGCTTGGGTATGGCGAAGCACTTGTCTGGCTTGGCTACAAAGAGGCCGTGGGGAGTCAGGCCGGGCGGGAGGGCATGTTGTATGGGGGTCTCATGGAGCCACGCCCGGCCTCAGAGGCGCACGTGGGATGATGCACACAGGAAACACGTAGACATAGGTATCGATAGAGGGGACCACGTTCTAACAAAGCTTGGATTCGCAGCGCGCTACAGGCAGAGGACATGTGCTTATCCTTCATCGTTGGTCATATTTCTCATCCGTGATTTGCGACTTGGATTCGTATTTGCCTTTTTATATCCGTCCCTCGACGTTTATTGGCTCCTTCGCTTTGGCGGGCGAACCATCCTAGGTCCTCCCGCCTTGGTTCGCCCAGGCACGGCCTAATGAGACGGGACCTCACAGAATAGGACAAAAGGAAAATAAAAAAAAAAGGCTAACGCTTACTTACAGATGCGCGAGATTCGACCAAGCGGCCCGGCTTCGAGAAGGAAGTGATTGGGCGGGCTCGATCGAGCCGCAAACCTAGCAAAAGCGGCCAACTAGCAGCAGCCTTGTGGCCTGACGTCAGATGTCCTTGCGTCGCGGAAACTGCGGGGCGCCAAAGGCTCCAGTTCAGCCACAAAGTGGCGCAAGCTCCAGGTGTAAAATTCCCGGCCCCCAATTGCAATAGAGCGGCGGAGGTTTGAGGCGCGTGCGTTTCTGGTGGGTGTGAAAGCTACTGAGGGTGCCCGCCGCGAAACCTCCGCCAGTCAGTTCTGCCCTCCCAAAAACCCCCCCGTAAACGGCGCAGACGAGTACCTACGAAAACGACGAGGCCGCCGCCGCCGCCCACACACAAGCTTGCCCAGCATGACTTCCACGATCGGCATTCCGATCAAGCTCCTAAATGAGGCCCAGGTAAGAGGCGGGGGAACGCAGAATCCTGCTGCATTTTTCTCTTTCGCGAGGCACAAGTAGTAGTAGCTAACGTCGGTGGATGCGCGCGCGCCCTCGCGACCACACAGGGCCACATCATCACGCTCGAGATCACGACGGGCCAGACATACCGCGGCAAGTTGATAGAAGGTATGCAAGGACTTGCCCGCCATATGCACATTGCGGCAAGACACCGTAACCTCTCCCCCTCCATCCCAGGCTAACAACAGAAAAAAAAAAAAAAAAAAGCCGAGGACAACATGAACATCCAGCTCCGCGACATCACGGTCACGGCCCGCGACGGCCGCGTCAGCCACCTGGACCAGGTCTACATCCGCGGCAGCCACGTGCGATTCTTCATCGTGCCTGACATGCTGCGCAACGCCCCCATGTTCCGGAGCCGCAACGTTAGGGGCCGCGGCGTCGGACTCGCCCGCGGCCGAGCCACCGTCAACAGGGCCCGAGGGGGAGGCGGCGGCGGCGGGGGTGGTGGTGGTGGTGGTGGCGGCGGTGGGAGGGGAGGCAGGGGCTAAGAAGCGAAAGATTCTTTGTTTGGTTCTGGAACGAAAGTGAGGACAGGCAAAGGGAGGGGGCGGGCTAGAGACCGTTTCCCGCCTGGCCGATCAAGAAAGCAGCCCCGCCGCTACGGCTATGACGGAGAGGCGAAAAGGGGACACGTCACTTTATGCCAGTTTCTCTGTTTCTGCGACAAAAACATAGACGATCCCCCCCAATGGCGTTTCTGGTTTGCGCGGAACGAAGTAGAGCTGGGGCGATATGCCTGATACCCTCAACCTAGATCTCATTTTGGAGGCGAAGCAACCTGATGCAAGAAGGACTGAAACCCGAATCGCCATGCCGTAAGATACACCGCTTTGCTTTTTTTTCTTTCTATAGTACAGGTTGCCAGAGAAAAACGCATTCCTCTCGTCTACTTGAGCTCCGCGAGCGCCTCCTCGGCCCGGCCGACCAGCTCCCTGGCCCTGGCGAGCTCGCGCGCAGCGTCGCCGCCGTGGTCCGCGCCGTCCTCGGCCGCGGTCCTCAACAATACCTCCTCGACGCTAGCCTCGACGGCCCTGACGGCCTTGCGGCCCTCCTCGCGGACCTGCCCCTCCCAGTAGGCCCTCGCCGCCTCCCAGCTCCGCTGCATGCGCCGCAGGCTCCACACGGTTCCCAGGGCGGCGACGGCGCCGGCCTCGTACGCGCCGCCGAGGGCCGACATGTAGGCCAGGACGCCGAGCGACGTCGTCAGCGTCGACGTGCTGAGCGCCTGCAGCACCAACTTCTGCGCCAGGGCCTGCAGCGCTGGCACGCTCTTGTTGAGCAGGTACCGCCGCGTGTGCGGGATGTGCGTCGGCCAGAGGGTGCTCGCGGGAGCAGCAACATCAGCAGCCGTTGCGGGCTCTTCCGCCGGGGTCGTCGTGTCCGCCGCCGCCGGCACCGCGGCCGGGGCGGGGTACTCGGGAGCCTTGCCGGCGGCGAGCCCCGCGCCGCTGATGCGCCCGGCGAGGTAGATGAGGTCGCGCTCGGCTGCGGGCAGAAACTGCTGCGCGATCATGTCGGCTGAGATCATGCCCACGTCATCGACGCGCCAGAAGAGCTTCCACCAGCCGAGCTTGCGCCAGCGGTGGCCCGCGAACGCGAGGTCCAGCTGGCCCTCCAGCTCGGCGTGCGCCGCCTCGGCCCAGCGCGACAGCGCCGCGTCTGCGTCGGTGGCGGCGGCCCTGCGGTCCACAGCCGCCGACGCGCCCCTGGCCTCGCCGGCCCGCACCGCCGCGAGCGCACCCCGAAGGACCGAGGCGACGAGCTGGCGCACAGCCGGCTTGGTCGCGGCCGCCCCGCCGTCCGACGACAGCGCCCCGGCCAGGAGCCAGTCTTTGACCCTGTTGATGTTGCTCTGGAACCACAGCGTCTCGTACTTGATCGCGTTCGCGACGTCCTGCCGGAACAGCGCGATGGCGTGCTTGCCGCCCTCGACGTCGACCCTGACGAACGGGTAGCCGGCGGCGTCGTCGTCCGTGACGCCCTTGAGGTCGACCGCGGCCGCTATTGTGTCGGTGCTGTCCGACACGGGCATGGCCGAGACCTGCGTGGCGCCCAGTATTCCATGGCCCACCACCAGCGCCTTGTGGACGGGAGTGGCCATCTGCGTTGCTCCGCCGGTGTTGGACGTCGGCATGTCGATCGCGGGCGTTAGAACCGCCTCCTCCAGCGCCGCCGCGACGGCCCCACTACCCTGCCCAAGTCCCATCGGGCCGATGTTGCCCGTCAACAGGATCTCGATGCCGTGTCCGTTTAGCGTGGGCGAGGACACGGACAGTTCGTCCAGCGCCGGGCTCTCCGCCGGCGCGGTGGGCGACACGAAGCTCGAGACGGGTTGCTCCTCGTGCGCCTGCGGCTCGGGCCGGATCCGGATCAGCAGCGGCCGGCTGTCGTCGTGGCCGGCCAGCCTCCGTTCCCACTCCTGCTCGGGCGACAGCGGGTCGGCGAGCACGGCCTGGAGTAGGCCCCTGGCTGTACCGCCGCCGCCGCCGCCGCCACCACCCAGGCCCAGCATGGCCAGGCGCACCGACTCTCTGCCAGCATCCTGGCGCAGGCCCTGTAGCGCCAGCTGGGTGCGGGGCAGGTTGACGTAGCCGGGCGCATGCCTCTGGAGCTGCAGCAGAGCATCCTCCAGCTTCCTGCGGGGGTTTTCGGTGGTTGTGGGCTGCGGAGACGCCGTGGTGGTGGCCGGCTCTGCCCGTGGTGGTGTCGTGGTGAGCGGCCGGGACGGTGGCCGTCGCTGTCGTGGCCAGACGCCCGCCCTGGGGCTCGGTCGGCGCGGGGCGAGGGAGCAGAAGAGGCAGACGGACGGTACAGAAGCCCCGGCTTGCCTGCGTAGGCTGCGGGCGGCGCCCGTGAGGGCTAACCGTGGCGGCATGACTGTCAGGTTGTGGTTGGGGCAGAGCTAGATTCCATAGTTTGCATAGAGTGAGTAGGCTCTGCGAATTCAATTGCGTGCTGCTAGCGCGTGCTGGGCCGTTTGGGGGTGTGTTGGGGTTCCATAATGTGGGGTCGGGCGGCGGCCGATCCTCCCTGCGAGTCAGCTGGAATAGTGTGCGCCCGCCCAGCTGGGGACGTCATTGGGCTTGGGAACCTAGCTTCAGGATGGGCAAAGCCATATAGCAACAGCCCGCGACCAGCGACTGTTCCCCTTTTCTCACGTCAACCTCACACCTCGTCAAATCCATTCACTTTTCACTTGATTACCCCGCAGAAAATGGCCCAGTCCACCGCCCACCGCCGGCTCCTGCAGGAGTACCGGGCCCTGACCAACAACCCGCCCGAGGGCATCACGGCCGGCCCCGTCAGCGAGGACGACCTGCTGCACTGGGAGGCCATGATCATGGGGCCCGAGGGCACCCCCTTCGAGGGCGGCGTCTTCCCGGCCGAGCTGCGCTTCCCCAAGGACTACCCGCTGGCGCCGCCGAGCATGAAGTTCCTGGGCGAGATATGGCACCCCAACGGTGCGTTTTCTGTTCTACACCAAAGTAGAGATGGGGTGATTATTGACACTTCCCGACGACAAAAGTCTACCCAAGCGGCCTCGTATGCATCTCCATCCTCCACCCGCCCGGCGACGACCCGAACCACTACGAGCACGCGTCGGAGCGTTGGTCGCCCATCCAGTCGGTCGAGAAGATCCTCATCTCGGTCATGAGCATGCTCGCCGAGCCAAACGACGAGAGCCCCGCCAACGTCGAGGCCGCAAAGATGTGGCGCGAGCGGAGGGAGGAGTACGAGAACAAGGTCCGCGACTCGGTCAGGAGGAGTCTGGGGCTGTAGATTGGCCGTGGTTGTAGCATGGGACGAGGCGGCAGCCAGCGAAAAAGCCGTGGCGTCTTTGAAATGCAAACAAGAAAAACATAGTTCATAATCCACCATCGCATGCTCTAGTAACCCCATTCTTCCCTAGAAAATTCTATCGGTTCCAGCCAGGGGGCCTGTAGCGCGGCTCTGGAACCATGTTGAAGCCATGGTATAAGTTGTAGTTTAACCCCCTCATCCCTCCCGCCATCAAAGATTATTCTCCGCCTTGAACTTGTCCCAGCTCTCGTTTAGCGTGCTGAAGACGGTGCCGGCAATCATGCGGACTTCGGTGCTCGCGTCTTGCGTGATCTGGAAAAAAAGCAGCGTTGATCTGTCAGTAACGGCCAAGAAAAAGGGGTCAGACAAAAAGAGAAGGAAAAAAAAGACTCGCCTTGTCCGGGTGGCATTTGGCAATGGCCTTCATGTACACAATCTTGACCTTGTTGGCCACGACGAGCTCGTGCAGGCCCACCTTCTTCCACCCGCTGCCCTCCCAGAGCACCTGGTCGAGGCTGCCGAGGAGCGCGCGCAGGTTGTCGCGCTTGCCGTCGCGCCACGCCGCCACGCGCGCGTCCACCTTGTCCACGAGCGCAAACTTCTCCGCGTCGGCCTGCTGCGCCGCCGCGTTGGCCGCCCGCAGCCGCTCCACCGCCTCCGAGTCCCTACCGGAAAACGAGGATGCCGCCACCGGTCTCGGCTTCGGTCGTGCCGCCGCAGCCGCCGCCGCGGGAGCCGACGCCGGCTTGGGCTTGGGCTGCGGCTTGGGCGCTAGCGCCTTCTGGCAGCGCTGGCGGCCCGCGATGGCCGCGGGCCCGCCGACGCCCGACTCGACGCACAGCTGCCACACGGCGCCCGCGTCGCCCCACTTCTCCATCTGCTCGAGCGCCTCGGCCTTGCGCGTGAGCGCCTTGCCGTAGAGGTCCTTCATGTCGCGCGTCTCGCCGCCGCTGTTGCCATCCAGCGAAACCGTCTCGCCCTCGCCCCTGGACGGCCCGATGAGCTTGACGGCCGCGTCGGCGTCGTCGACCGCCTGCCGCGGCTCACCCGTCTTGAGCGCCGTCAGCGCGTGGTTGCACAGCAGCAGGATCGCGAGCGGGTGCGTCGCGGGTAGGGCCGAGAGCGATGTGCTGTACGACGCGTGCGCCGCCGCGTAGTCCCCCCTCTTGAAGTGGCCGGTGCCCTCGAGGCGGTGCTTGGTCGATGCCTGTAGCGCGGCGGCGCCGAGTGGCGGGATCTGGCGGGCCGGGTGGGGGGCTGGACGAGGCTGCGCCGGGCGGGGAGACGGGTTGTTGGATTGCCTTCCAGCGCTGGACCCTGGGCCTGGTGAGGGCTGAGGAGTCGGCCGCTGGGGGAGGCGCGCCTGGGGACGGCTTGGGGCGTCCGAGCCGAACAGGAGATCCGCCTCGGGCTCCGGCGGTGGATCCCTGGCCTCAGGTTGTGGCTGTGGTGTCGTCTTCTTTCTCCTGGCAGGACTGACATAGGCCTGCGAGCTCTGCTCTTCGATTTCCTGCTTGTTGATGCGGGACCGGGGGTCCATGAGATGCGGTTGGCCGGACTGCTGCCACTTGGGCACGGCCTGGTTCCTGCTCGAAGAAGCCCCACGGACGGCTGGTGACTGGTTGCGTGACGAGCCGGTGCTGCTCGGGTGCCTCCTTGACTCATCGGCAGGGCGCCGACCTGGTCGGCTACGAGAATCCAGCATCATCACTTCGTCGGTGCCGTCTGCTCTCCGCCGCCCGTCCTGGCCCATGTCCTGATGTGCCGACCTCATCCACTTTGGCTGGTTCGGGTCGCCTCCCTCCTGCTGGAAGTCCGCGACGGCCTGCTGCACCTTCTTCTGGCTGGTCTTCCACAGAGAGTTTGCCGATTTGAACAGGTTGTTTCCAATCGCGGCCGCCGTCTTTGCAAAGTCCGGCTCGCCGCGCGCCGGCGACCTGCTGTTCCTGCTGCCGAGCACGTCGTCGCCGCCCATCCAGGCCGGGCTGGAGCCCCTGTCGCGCCCCGACGAAGACTGGCCACTGTCCTCCCTGGCGCGACTTGAAGAGCCCTGCTTTTGCCTCGACTTCTCTTTTGCCTGCCTGTGGGCGTCGTCCAGCAGCCAGTTGACGGCGGCCTGGACGTTGAGCCCGGCGCCGCTCTCCGTGAGGGCCCTCCTGGCATTCTCGGGTGTGAACCCGTAATCCACTATTTGGCAAACGGCCTTGTCGAACGGATCGTTTGATGGCGCGCGTGGTTCCTCGTCCTCTGATTCTGATTCCGAGTGTTCGATCGGCTTCCCAGGCTCGGGCTCGGGACGCTTCGGCGCCTTGGCCTGGGCCCGGGCCTGCTGTTCCCTCCGCACCTCCTCTACGGGTCGCCCCAGATCCCCGAGGAGGTCGTCCTCCTCCTCGTTGGCCACGACTGCAGCCGGGGCTTTGGCTTTTAGTTCGCTGAGACCGAACGGGTCGTCGTCGTCGGCAAAGGCGCCGTTCGAGCCACCCGGCGCCGCCCAGGAATTAGGCTTGCTGAGGTCCAAGCCTGGAACCTGGGTCGGGGCGGCGGCCGGCGAGGGCCCTCTCGAGACAGCGGCCGTCTTGTCGAGCTGAGAGCCCGGCGGGAAGTAGCTCGCATTGTCGACCTGGGTGGTCGAGTTGAAGGCCGCAAAGAGGTCGTCGTCCGCGTCCTTGGCCTTGCCATTCTGCGCGCCCACCGCCGCCACCACCGGCGTCGCTGCCCTCGAGCTGCCCTGCCCCAGCGACTCGAAGAAGCGCCCGTCGCCAAAGCTGGCCTGCGCCTGCTTCCTCTTCTCCTCCTCCTTCCTGCGCTTCTCGGCCTCGAGGCGCTCCTGCTGCTCGCGCAGGCTCAGATTCGCCGTGCTTTTGGCGGTGCCGAAGTTCATGAGGCCGCTGAAGCTGTCCTGGGCTGGCTTTGCCGCCGCCGCCAGAGACTTGGGGGCGCCGGAGCCCTGCGAGGAGATCGGGGTGTTGCGGCCGGACGGCTGGGGCGACGGGCTCGGGCGGAGCGACGGGTAGGCGAAGGCGTTAGAGGGGTTCATGGGCGGCGGCTTAGAGCCGCCGCCGTTGGCCGGGGTCGACCAATTCAGCCCCGACAGGTCGTCCATCGTGTCTGTCTTGCTTTGGGCCGTCTGGGGTGGCGGGATAAAGTTCGTAGCATTGCCCTGGGGTGTGTTGTTTTGGTAGCGCGGTCTGAGGGTCGGTCGCGAGCTCGAGCTCAGGTGTCGGGGTTGGGCTTCGTGGCTCCCGCTTGTCAGTTGTACGCCAAAACATTACCTTTTGGAACTGCTAAAAAAAAGGAAAAGAAAAATCGCAACACAACCAAAATTTTATTACGAAAAGATTTTAACTTTATATTTATTTTCCAATTTATTTTATCCCATTGTATGCTTACTTACTTAAGTTATGCTAGTTTAAACACACTTTTAGCGTACTACCCGACTAAAAAAAATAAAAAAAATATTTGCTACTTTAACGCTTAAATATTTACTAACAGTGCGTTTAATAAAAAATATTTGTATATAAAAAAGATAGCTTTTATAAAGTTATAACATGTAACCGATTTTAATAATTGTAGCATTTTTATTATAATTTATTTTCGGTGTTGAAAAAGGTAGTGTTTTGGTGTAAAACATCGTGGGGTGGGCAGACTTTTTGGTCGGTAATTTTAAGTGTGGCGCCCAGCCAAATCACCGGGAATTAGGGGTTCATGTGGCTGTGCTGCAGTTGTGCCTGGTTTGGACGTCACAGCCATGGCCATTCACGTTGGCTTGTGACACAAATGTCAAGAGACTGTGTTTAGTCGAGAAAGACGAGTCACACCCACGAGAGGCTTCGCTGACCTCTCAAATGTGTTTATTCTCAACGTCCACCGTATGAAGCTATAAAACAGCAGACAACGCCATGCCCTATGCCGCAGGGGATAAAAAGCATAGTGAAGTATCGCAAAGCCTCCTCCGTCCCTGTCTCTGATCTCCCAGAATACACCGAGAACCAACTCGCGACGACAGTGTGTTCAACCCAATGTAAAAAAAAGCGTCTCGACATAGAAAAAAAAAGACAGGACCAGACGGGCGGCCGTATATTGATATATGCTTCAAGGGAACAAAACAAAGGAAGCTTGATGCAATTGTAACTGTACATGCAAAAAGAAAAGACAAGAAACGGGCAAACGTCGTACCGGCCAAGAAAAGGAAACACAGAACATGCTAGTTACGTCACCGCGTCATTAGACTCCCGGCGGCCTTTTTCATGATTTTTACGGCCTTGTCCATCATCTGGTTCGCCAGGGGCCAGTCGCCAATCTCGATGGCGTCGCGGACTGCGGGGAAATACCCAGGCTCGTGGCTGGCCCATAGTTTGGGTCCGTAGACGACGTGTTTGAACTGAGTGCGATTTGGGACCTGGACAAACAATGGAAATACGGTTAGACAAAGGTTCTGACAAGGGGCAGAGGGAGGAATGTTCACAGAGAACAGGCAGCCAACTCACCCCTCCTGTATCATCCATGTCCAGCAGGTTCGTGTCGAGCATTGCCAGGCGCGAGTTGTACTCTGTCCGCTGGCGGCCGAGCATGAGGGTCTCGTACGAGCCCGACGCGAGCACCGTGTTCTCCCAGGCCATCTCCCACTGCGCGAACTTGCGGGCGCCCTCGGCGACCACGTTGGCGGCCTCGCGGATGCGCAGCGGGTCGAGCGGCGCGTGCCCGTCGTGGGGCTGGCCCGCGCCCTTGCCCTCGGCCCAAGCGATGAATTCGTCGGCCCAAGCCGTGAGCGAGGTCGCAAACGCCTCCATGTCGAAGGGCAGGATGGGCCGGTCGGCCAGCTCCACCAGGAGCAGCGCCACGACCTGGCCCAGGAGCTGGTGGTAGCCGAAGCCCGGGTCGCCGAAGCGGTCCATCCAGTCGAAGCTGTCGTAGCTCGACTCGCGCGGGCGCCGGCCGGCCTCGCGCGAGGAGCCGCCGAAGCCGATGTCGAGCGACGACGTGCCCGCCATGTGCTGGAAGGCGTTGTAGTCGGACGCGGACCCGAGGCCCTCGAGCTTGTCGCCGCGGCGGTCCCAGAGCTCGCGCAGCGTCGCGTTCTGGTTGCCGTCGCCGACGCGGTGCATGACCTGCAGGAGCAGCCGCCGGAACACGGGCGAGCCCGCGGCCCGGAACGTGTCGCCCGTTATGGCCTCGTCGAGGTTGATGTAGGCCATGGCGTTGTCGCGCACTGCCTCGATGTTCTTCTCGACGAACTCGCTGGAGCCCAGCGAGTTGTAGGCGCCGCCGTCCCAGCTCATGAACTCGATGGTGCGTGATGGGATCCAGCCCATCGCCCGCAATTTCCCGAAAAGGCGGGCCATCTCCATCATGATGGCCGTCCCCGAGTGCGGGCTGGCGGCGCCGAATGCCAAGGAGTCGCGCCGGTTACCGATCACGATCGACTTGGTCTTCTGCTCGTATCCTATGATGCGTCCGTACACGTTCCACATCTCCTTCTTGACCACTTCGTCCTGCTCGTTCTTGAGGTGCACGAGGGGCGAGGATTTGTCTCCGATCCACCACTCGTCCACGTCAGGAACCCCGCCGACCCATTCCTCAGGAGCCTTCTGGCCGTGGCCCTTGAGCCTCCGCAGAAGCTCCTTGGCATCGCGCCACGCCAGCGGTATGCTGGGGATCTTGACCAGGCCGTGAGATTGGTGGGGCTGCAGGCGGGTCGGCCTGTTCTTGGTGCTCTCCCAGCCGGGCGTCAGGGGGTCGCCGATGAGCCAGCTGGAGAGCGAGACGGAGCCGCGCTGGACGCCGTCTTCCGGCATGTACCTGCCTTCGGGCATGGGCTTCCCCAAGCGGAAGCCATCGTCGGCGGGATCGCTGTAGACTATGCATCCGACGAAACCTGCCAGCTCTGCCGCCTTGACCTTGAGGCCCACGTCCTCCTGAGGTCCGTATTGCCTCACCAGGGCGATGGCTCCCTTGGCATCGATTCCGCTGTCGTACAGCCTCTTGAAGTCCTCCCTGGTGCCGTAGTTGGCGTATATTAGGGGGCCCTTGACATCTCCCGCCTTGGAGTGCGCATGGAACGCATACGTCTGTCGGCCTGCCGTCTCTCGGCCCGTCTCCTCCTCCTCTATCTTTGCCGCCCACTCCACCTTGCCGTCGCCGCTGACGACCTCGACCGCCCGGCCGCCCTCCTTGGGGTAGTTGATGTAGGCGTTGTAGTCGTCCACGGCCACGTCCTCGAGGCCGTACTTCTCGAACATCTTCTTGACGTCGGTCGCGATCGCAAAGTCGCCCTCGCTGCCGGCGAGGTGCGCATAACTCGTAAAGTGCTTCAGGTGCTCGCGGATAATCCGCGGGTCGACGTTGCTTTGGAGATGCAGGCGGACGTGCTCCGGGTCGAAGGGCTCGCGCCGCATGCCCCTCATGGTGTCGCTCATGAAGATGAACCATAGGAACCCCACGACGAGGAATATGGCCATCAGGCGACCGAACAGGATGCACGCGGCCGTGGCGTCGAAGGCGGGCAGGCGGGACCACCAGCGCGACCGCTCGGGCTGCTGGGCGGCCTCGTCGCCGGTCGTCGGCGACGCGCCGCCGCCTTCACCGGACGAGCTGGGACTGGCCGCGGAGCTCGATTCCGTGGCGTTGGGCAGCCGTATGCGCATCCGGGGCATCTGCCAAGACCACTTCCACCGCCATTGCGGCAGCGAGAAGCCGATGCGCTTGCCGAAGATGGACGGGCGGCCCCGGCGCAGAGCGTCGTCGTCGTCGCCCATCTCCAGCTCCTGCATCTCCCGCCGCACGTGCGCGGCCTCGGCGTTCGAGTCGGAGCTCCATAGGCTGTCCTCGTCGTCTGTTTCTACAGTTGGGGCGCGGTAGTTGGTGTTGTTGTGGCGGCGCGAGCGCACCGGGGAGGAGGCGCCGGCATCGGGGTCGGTTGCCGTCGAGCTGCTGCGCTGGTGCCTGTGCAGGAGGGATCGGGACTCGAACTCGGACGGCGAGGCGGCGGGATCGGCAGCTATTGCCTCGTCGTAGCTCGGTATGGGCGGCACGGCATCGTACCTATGATTTGCGTGGGACGGCATTATGGTATGGAAGCAAGCGTAAAGCTGGAGCTGGAGCTGGACTCGGCGGCGTCATGGGTTCCCAAGGTTCCGTCGGTCCGGGCGTGTAGGGTCGACCAGTCGAGTGCACGATGGGGGTCGGACGGTGGCGGACCGGGGGTGTTCGGGGGGAAAAGAGTGATAGGGTAAGTGCTAGTGAGAAAGTCGATCGACGGCAGCCCGGGATCGTCCAGAGAAAGCCGTGGCAGAGGCAGCCTCGACGTGTGTAAAGGCCGATACAGGGGCCACGAGGCGAGGCCAGTTGGGACGGGGTGTCCTCAAGCCACCAGCCGCCGGAGGGACAGCCGTTGGATCGCGAGGCTTAGGAAAATACACAAGGCGCTCGCTCTAGCCAGAAATCATCGTGGGCAAGATCGGTTTCGAGGAGAAGTTCGAGATGGCGCGGGGGAGCCCAAGCGTGCACGCAAAAAGGAGACGATGCGCGTTTCGGCAGCAATCCATTGAATTGTGACCACTGGAGCGCTGCTCGCTGACGACAGCAGCCTGTGCTTGGCCATGCTCGAAACGCTAGCGGGCGGCTGTCGTTAGTCATCAGCACCGCCACCCTACAACCTATTAGGGAGAGAGAGAAGGTTTGGCAGGAGCCAGGGTTTATTATCTTGTATCTCAATTGTTGTCTATCGACCTAGGCTTAGGCTCCTGTGCCTACCCGTTGGTATCCATCCGGCACAGTGCATGCAATCACATAGCATCTCCAGCACTGCCAATTGGAAATATGCAGCGCATATGCAGCGCCACCAACCCGCACCTCCAGCACGCCCGTGACTCGCGAATCGTGCAAAAAGGAAAAAAGGCCACCCTGAACGCTACCCAATCACCCCCATCAACCCTTGATCGGCGCCCTGAGCTTTGATCTGTCTTCGAGAAGGGCCACGCGTTTCTCTAGCTCGTCCACCCTGATCTCCATCCCCTTGGTGGTCCTTTTCGGGAGACGGCTGTACTCGGGCGAACTGGCCCCGGCAAGCAGGTCTGCCGTCACGAAGCTGGACGCCCTCCTGGCTTTCACCACATCGCAGCGCTCGGCGTGGAAGGTTGATCTCGCAGTCTCGGGGATGGCCGAGGCCGCGTCTGCTCTCCTCTGGCCAATCTTGTCTCGGCCGATGGGACTGGTGATGGTGGAGAGCTTGGGGGTCTTTTCAGGCGCATCTTGAGCACGAACTGGTCCGAGCTTGACGAGAGCCTCGCGGCATGCGGCCTTGGCTATGAGGAGCTCCTGTGGCCGACGTATTAGATCCCAGTAGCTGGGCGCAGACAGCGGCGATCCATCACCAACCTCTTTGCGGTCCGACAGCAGCCCACGCGGGCTGGAGTCTTTGGCCATCTGGTCCTCGACGAGGAACTTCCACAGCTTCTAGTGCGCATCCGAGAGTCGCTCCGACAGCTGGCCAATCCACCCGGGCCTGCGCCGGTATTGTTAGTTGGCGGGAGCTGACAATTGCTAGGTGCCTGTTGCGCCATGGTTCTTACAGCTCTGGGCAATCAGTGTGGCCATTGGCAACACACTCCCAACATAGCGGCCCTTCATTGACGTGGCGATGACAGATCCCGTCGGTGAAGGCAGCCTCTGTAGCAGCAGCCCGGAAGCAATGCTCGCAAAAAGTTTCGTGTGCGCCGCCCCTCGTTCCCTCAGGCTCCGGTCTGCGGTCCTTCTCTGTATGTGACATAATGGACGATGTTCAGGGTAACTAATGCTTGATGTGGTATTGTCGGTGCGCCGGGACGCCTGTTTGCTGGGGCTGTTTAGAGACTGAACATACGTGGAATGACTGTTGGCGCCAAAGCAAAGTTTGTGGTTTCGTTCCCAAGCTGCAAGAAACGAAAGCACCCGATACTGGGCGGGAATCAGCCCATGGTCTCGGGTTAGGACAGGTATCCGCGCTGCTAGGACGCAATCAACAACTTGGAAGGAGCGGTTTGATGTTGCCAGATACTCGCTTCCTCGAGCTAGGCCAGATCAAGGATAGCCATCAAGTCAAGAAGGGTAGGTATCACTCTGCGACTTTCCCGCCAGATTCGTCCTTGATCTGAGACTGGCGCTCTCCTGAACTAATCGTCATTGCGTCACCGGTCCGTATTGAGGCTTATAGAGAAAGAGTTCCCGACATTCGGGTCAACTAGGAGTGTTACATCCTTAGGTTCCTCTATCCTTCACCGATCCTCCTCTAGGCATCCTTCTCTAGACATCCTTCCCCTATTCTTTCCCTATCCTCCCCTATCCTTCTCCTATCCTCCCACCTTTTTTTCGCCCTGCACCCATGTTCAAGCCCGGTTCTGGCTGCTATTTCCTCTCTTCCTTTTTGGGCTTCCGTCTGCTGCAAAAAAAGGTTCCCATGGCCCGCGCATTATACGCAAGTGGCCGTGACCGATGTGCGAAACCGACCTGCTGTGTTGCTCGATATAGGCTGCGTACCCGTCCGCTAGAGGCAAAATTATGGTCTGACGACAAACAATACCCGAGTGTGTTCGGCGTGCAAGTGGAGGGAGGCCATTCTTGGAGTTGGAGCATGAGGATACAAATAGGTGGTCGCGCAGACTTGATACGTGTAGCGTCACTAGAGATTTGTCGTGTGAGGGGCAAGTTGCGGGAAGTGGTGGGCGGGAAGTACTATTGTGCCGATGGCCGAGTGCGAGGCTGCCTACAGGGTGCGCGCCTGGTGCTTCTACACGCAGACCAGCTGAGCCGGGGCTGTCTTGAAGAGCCCGCCAGGATTCGCATGCAGATTTGCCGATTTGTGCACATCATAGATCTGGAGAGACAAAGCAGCAGGGCGGCCAAGCATGATTGCCTCAAATCACCACCCGCCGTTGTCAAGCAGGACGGGTTGTGGGCACTAAGCCCTGCCAGAGTCCCATGTGTCGTGTCTTGTCTCGTCTCGGGTTTTTCTGGGAGGCTTCTAGAAGGTCCCTGGCCGCGCCTGCTCGCCTTGGCGCTACTTTGGTCCCAAGAAAGGGCATGGTCGTTCTCTTTTAGTCTGGCGCAGAGCCTGGGCTGACCCCTCCCGAAGATCTGGAAGCACATGTCCCAAAAGAGGGCTAGCGTACGTCGGCCTGACTTGCACGCCAAGCGTGTGGCTTGGCTGCGTCGAACGTTGGGTGGGGTCGAACCAAGTTGGCATGTTTCACCTACAGGCTGAGCCGAAGAAAGGCCCCAGGTCACGCCAGCTCATGTGAGTTGCTTGCCCTCTTCAGAGTGTGTGCTCCTTCGAGGACGAGGGAACGCAGATCTGGCCGGCAGCACCCGGAGTTTTGCTGCACAATCTCGAAGGGCTGCGTCCTGTGTCGTACGCAGCCGGGCACGGCTTCTCCACCCGGGCTGCGCCGCCGCCTGGCTCCGTGGGTTGTGGCCAGGTCCCCCCCCCCCCCCCCCCCAGCTGCCGTTACTGCCACACAGACATCCTTCACATAGGCGGTGGATCACGAGACCCATGCTCGCCCTGTCAGTCTGTGTGTGCTTCGCCGGGCCCCTTGGGCTGGGCAGGCACGCAGTGGCACTAACAGCCACGGGCCGCTTGCCTAGCCGCCCATAAAACCTAATCGGCGTCACAATGGACGGCCTGGTCGCAGTGCATGGTTACACCACTAGCACCCGCACGCCCGCACGCCCGCATGACAGATGCGACCGCTCCCCCGATATGCCCGCTGCCGGCCGGCCGCCGAGCCCGGTCGGCACTATGGCCCATGATAAGGACAGCAGTCGGCATTGCTGGCCGGGCAATTGTGCAGCGCCTTGCGGTGGCAGTTCTTGGCACTTGGCTTCCGAGAATGCTCGGGGAGGCCCCAAGGATGGAGGATGTTTCGAACATGTGCATTCAATTCAGACCCAGTGGCAGGTATTCTTGGTCGCGTGTTTGGCGAGCTGGGGACGCCTCTGTGTCAAATTCCCAAAGGGGGATCTGAAATTCGAAACTCGCAGGCCTGGGCGGCGGATCGAAATCCCCTGGTCGTCGGCCTACCACCGACACCCGGTGCCCGCTCTGCACCTTATTTTACCCTGGCTTCCATGGTTCCGCCCCAGGGGCCGCACCTGGCATCCCCACAGGCCCCATAATCCATAATCCCGGAAGCATGCTTTATTCTATTCTTGTCACGCTTTCTGTTTGCTTCCAGCATCCCCAGTGGCCCAAGAAACGGGCTTTTCCAATGTTATCCAACGTCCAGATAGCTCCTTGGTAGCCCCCCACCCCTTAACGACCCATTAAGATGCCTCTTGCGGCTCGGCGATCACTGCAGGCCTGCCGCCAGCCCTTCCCATGCATCCTAATTTGGCCGTGTCGCGGAGTCTGGTCCTGTCCACTTATCCCGCGGGGCACGGTGTTTTCTCCTCTTATTGTTTCTCTAGTCGTAGGGTTTCGAGAATGTCTAAATATCCTCTCCCGCCGCCCTCTCCTATTGTTTTCTCGTGCTGCTTCACCAGTCCACCCTCCTCGTGTGTCCAGACAGCAACATGGCTTCCCCCAACTCCAAACAGACGGCTAGTCCCGCCACGGTTGAGGCCAAGGCCCCGAGGCCTAAGATGTCGTGGTACTCGCCCGACGACAGCCCCGAAGAGCGCCGCTTTATCGCCAAGCTGGACTTGATCCTGATCCCCTACGTCTTCCTGGCCTACGCCATCAAGGCCATCGACGGCGCCAACCTCAACAACGCCTACGTCGCCGGCATGAAGGAAGATCTTGGCTTTTTCGGAAACCAACTCGTTCAGATACAGACCTTTTATACCATTGGCGCCGTTGCCGGCATGCTTCCTTTTATTTACTTTTTTACATCTCTTCCCATGCATTGGTCCATTCCTTTTATGGATATCATGCGCGCTCTTTTTACTCTTTGCCAGTGCCGCGCCAACTCATTCGCTGAGCTTGCTGCCTACCGATTTCTGGTTGGCTTTTTTGAGTCCCCTTTTTACCCCGCCATGAGCTTTATTCTCGGTATGTTACTCTTTTGATAAGTTGGTGGGAAATCCGTGGACTCCCACGCTAACCACAAACTCCGACTCCAGGCTCATGGTATCGTGGAAACGAAATGGCCCGTCGTGGCGGCATCTCCTCCACGGGCGTAAACATCGGCAACCTGGCGGCCGGCCTCATCGCATCTAGCGCGTCCAAGTACCTCGAAGGCCACCTGGATATCACCGGCTGGCGTTGGAACTACATCATCTGCGGCCTCATGACATTCCCCGTCGCCGTCATGGGCTTCTTTCTGCTCCCGGGCACTGCCGCGAAGCCCAACCTTTGGATCCTCAGTGCAGAGGAGGTTAAAATCGGACAGGAACGTCTCGAGCGCGACGGCCACCGCATCCAAGGAACATTCCACATGGCCAGCCTGCCCAAGATCCTCGGCAACTTTCGCTTTTGGATCGTCGTTTTCGTCAACGTCCTTTTCTGGAACGCCGGCATCCACAAGGGCACGGGCGGCTACCTGCTCTGGATCAAGAGCCTGGGCAGGTTCGACGCCGCCCAGATCAACCAGCTGGGCTCCATGGCGCCGGCGCTGGGCATCCTGTACACGCTGGCGGCCAGCTTCGCGTCGGACCTGTTCCTGGGCCCCACGTGGACCATCACCATAACGGCGGCCCTCAACGCCTCGGGCCTCGTCATCCTCACCATCTGGTTCGTGCCCGAGGGCGCGCTGTGGTACGCCTTCTCGACCATGTTCTGGTCCAGCGCCATCGCGGGCGTGCTGTCGGGCTGGATCAACGCGCTGCTGCGGGACTCGCCCGAGGAGCGCTCCTTCACCCTCATCATGGTCACCATCATCGCCCAGCTCACCACCGCCGGCACGCCCCTGCTGACCTTCCAGACGGTCGAGGGCCCGCGCTACCCAAAGGGCTACGCCTTTGTGCTCGCCTGCGCCCTCACCCTGATCGCGTCGGTCCACGTGCTCAACATCTACCTCAAGCGCGAGGACGCGCAGAGGGCGGCCGTCCCGACCGACGAGGAGAAGATGATCCAGGCGAGGATCGATGCGATCGAGCGGCCCGACACGGCCAACTCGCTGGCCAAGCCGGCCGCGATGCACCTGGAGAAGGAGAAGCGTGGAGGTGACGGGAAGATGGTCCCGAGAATTGTGACGTCGGACCTGCGCAGCAGCAGGAGCTCCTCGTGGCGGAACTCGTGGAACTCCGACTTCCTCACCCTGCCCCATATCAAGCCGGTCGACCCGTTCTCCCCGATATGAGCAGGCATGCATTATGACACTTTACGATTTTCGTTTTCTACATTTCTAGATCGATACCCGCTTAGACCACTATAGAGTTTTTATTTTCCATACAGTCTGGTACTTCAATTCTATAAGCGCTCCCCTATTATCTCGAACGTGCTCGGATATGGGAAAACATCATGATGCCTTATACATGTCGTTTTTTTGTGCTTCCGTTCTTTCCCCATCTGTCGTTTGTTGCCACTTTTGGGCGTCGCACCTAGCTCACGACCCAACAAAGGTGGTCGCCATCTAAGTAGGTATACCCCAAAGGCGCAACCGCAAAGCTGTGACTCGGGTCGGACCAAACAATGAATTAGGAAATTAAGTCGCGACTCCGCAGTGTTACCCATCACCCGAAGCCGTCTTCCCAGAGCATGCCCCTCAACGCAGCATGCTAGTGGCCGCGGCCAGTCGCGGCAGCCACCGCAATGGCAATAAACGCGAGGGCCAGATGCTGCCACGGCAGCGGCTTAGCCGTGCCGGCGGCCGAAGTGGGCACCGTCGATGGCGAGGTTGTGGTTGTCGGTGTCGAAGCAGTCAGCACCTGTGACCATATGTCAGCCGTCAGTATCTATGGGCCGTCCTTATTTGGGGCGCCCCAGTGCTTGGTCTGGTCGGGGAGGTCAATTAGCGTACCTTATCAACGGTATGGACGACTCCGTTTGTAACGATAGCGTCGCTCGCCATAATCTTGGCGCCGTTAATACTGATGATGCCGTCCTGCACGGAGGCGGTAACGGATCCTCCACCGAGGGTGGGGAAGACGTCGCCATTCGCAATCCATGTTGTGTATGCCGGAAAGTCCACCAAAATGTGCTGCCTCAGCTGGGCGGCCGTCAGGGTGCCGGCCTTGCGGACGGCAGAGTTGGAAGGCGCAAAGACCGTGATACTGGCCCGGTTGTCAACCTCGCCGAGAACGCCTGAGCTTTGGAGTAAGGCCAGAAACCTGTCGGCGCCCAGAATCGGAAGGGTTTCCGATACCTTCCGTGGCAGGGTGAGGGTGCTTGTTTATTTGGGAGACATTTAGCAAAATAGCCTGGGGCGGACATGTCCCAAAATGAATGAAATGCAAAAACCTACCCCGAAATGGGGCGGATAACGCCCCCGCTGAAGGGAATGTCGTCACCTGTCACTTTGACGCTCGCCCCCAGACCCGTGAAGACGAGGGGCTGCGCGGCCAAGGAGATGTGCTTTTCGACGACGGTTTGGTTGCGTCCGGGGCCAAGATTCACGAACGCCGGGTCGTTGAGCCAGGACTCGTACACAAGCCCGGGAGTGCACCCCAGATCCCTCGCCAACACCTTCTTCGTGCCGGTGGTAGAGTTCCTGATCCGTCTTGGGGCAATCGCATTTACGCTGTACAACGCCCCGGCCCGGTCATCCTCGTCCGATCCGCGGCGGGCGATGGTGGAGTTTCCGTTGTTGGTTATGGCGGCGTTGGTCGGGACGTAGACGACAACGTTGGGCCCGGCGGTCAAGGCCGGGGAGTTCAGGGTCTGAAGCCGCTCGGCGTACTTGGTGAATCCGTTTTCTTGGAGCACGGTGAGCAGCGACCCCGACTGTGCGACAGCCGGGGCGGCACAAAGGCCGACCAAGGCGAAGAGGTGCTTCGCCTGCATGTTTGGGCGCAATGGAATCAAGACAGCTTGGTGAGCTGTGGGGGTTCAGAGAAGTGAAAGTGTGGTGCTGTGTGGGAAGCCTTGCAAGCTCCTGAGTTGGGGACAGTCAAGTGGCGCTGGCGTTTCGCTCCAACGCTTGCAAGATGCTGCTGAACAGGAGGATTAAATATCCGTAAGGTGCAGCCAGCCGTGATGGCGGCACTCGGGCGAGCGCGTGTAGCGTGTTGTTCCGGACGTCCGCCCTGCCATGTTTGGCATAACCGGGCGACAACTCGCAGTGAAGTCGACGACCCATGTGTTCGGGGTTCCCTCGGCCCGACGTCGAACCTGATGCGGGCCCATATCTGAAGAGAGAATCCCCAACCAGAGGCCGAGATCGATACTTGCCCCCTCTCTATGTGAGCACATCCTATCAGACTGAAGCTATACTCATACCGGGCGCCGCACTGCTTTGAACATCTCCGCGCCAAGGCGTCCACGCACCGAGCACAAAGTTTATTTGTGCGGATAAACCGCCATGACTGGCTCGTAGCTGCTGCCAGCCTTACCACATGGACGCCCGGGGATGGAACGTGCTGGATTCCTACCTCCGT
The DNA here is from genome assembly GCF_000145635.1 of Gaeumannomyces tritici R3-111a-1. NCBI lineage: Eukaryota > Fungi > Ascomycota > Sordariomycetes > Magnaporthales > Magnaporthaceae > Gaeumannomyces > Gaeumannomyces tritici. The sequence continues at coordinate 2,015,626 of NW_008804548.1, read as the reverse complement.
GAGAGTCATGTAGACAAGTCACGTCGAGGCCCAGTCGGGGCGAGGACCCTGCCGCCGGAGCCCAAGATAGTGCGATTGGCTCCAGCCGTGTCCAAGTGTGATGGCCGTCGCAGGTGGCGCCTTGCCAAGCCCGGAGGTGCAAATCTAGAAGCATACATCTCTCAAGTCGGCCCATCGGACGCTCCCTTGAGGCATGGAACTCCGCAGGACTTCCAGCCGCAAAGTGCACTTTCGCCACAATTGTTCTGGTTGCTGGACCACTGACGCATTTCCGCCCGAAGCGTTCATTTTGCCATTGGTTAAACTCTGCATGGCTAGCGGCGAAGCCCAGGACGCCACATTAGGCAGGCTGGAGAGAGTATTGTTGTGCAAATGCTCCACGTAGCTCCACAAACGGAAGATAGAGGGTATTCAGACATGTCCCTTGCTTCTGGGCCCAGCCACCGTGAGCGCGGGATGTGGACATCTGATAGCACACAGGCCCGGGCCAGACTCGACGCCGACTCTGAGCCTGCAGTATCTTGTTTCCTTGTTTCTTCTCCGTCTTGGTCTGCTTTCTCGGAGCCGCCTGTCAGGGCAAAGGTGCCCGAAGACCCGCCCTCCAGCTGCGTTTTCACACAGACTGGTACATAAAGCACTGCTATCCGCTCGCTTTCGGACGGGCGCTGACTATCTGGTAGTACAGGCCGCCTTTGCCACTAAACAAAGCCTTCGATCTCAGCCAGACGCGTCAAAATGGCCGACATCTACACCCCAGCCCCTCGCGAATCCTACCAAATCTTTTCCACCTTCTACATGCCCACTGACGATGGCAATATCTGGGCTGTTTCTTTCGGCACCCGCACCGGAGCGTTCATGACGGCAGTCGCCTCCATCGCCGTCATCTTGATATGTTCCTGCCTCTGGAACCTCTTCTGCTTTATCGTCATGCTATATCCCGGCACAAGTTCACGGCGCAGATTTCTCGCGCTGGTGACCCTGTGGAACTCTGGCGACGTGTTTATCGCGGTAAAGGGGTTGGCGGGCTACACATGGGACTGCTTTTTCAATCCCACATCGCGGAAAATATCTCCAGCACTGGGCACTCTTCAACAACAGAACACCCCTCAGCAACAGAACACCCCTGAGCAACAGGCCGCCTCTCAAACACAGATCACCTCTCCGCCATCAGACCTTGAGAGCGGGCAAGAGAGGAGCCACAAGCTGCCGCACAGCCACCGATACGGCGACTTCTACTACGGCCTAGCGATTACCTGTACGGCCTTCATCCTCTGGGGGTCGTCCCTGGCAATGGGAATCGTCACTCCCGGGCTCCTCCAGATCGGCAGCGTCGCGCCAGCGAATCCAAACGTCCTTTACTACCCAAGAGCCGTGACGAACAACGAGCCAGTCGGGCTGCTGAAAGAGTTTGGCCTTCGGGCACCTTCGGCCATGCGCGCTCTAGGCAGCGTGGAGGACTCCAATGTCATGCCGCGACGGAACGTGAAGATCTCCGCCACCAGGTTCTCGGCCGGGAACGGCAGCGAGCCAGGCCGGCGGCTGACCTACGGCTACTCTCTGAAAGGAGTCGACTTCGGTCTCCAGCAGGGTTCCGACCTCAAACTGGCTGTCGACGGTTCCTGCACAACCGAGTACGGGTGGTATTCCGCGTCTGGCAGCGACGACTCCTACGAGGCTTACAATTTATGGAACACCTTGGAATACCTCGTCCCCATCGACAAAGTCAGCATCAAGGACGCCCCAAAGGCGAGCTTCTTGATGCATCCAGATGCGAAAAACCAGCTGACGCGCGGCAATGTTTCCTTCGCCGTCGTCATCTGGTCTGCTCACCGGGCTAGCATCGCGGCGGGGGAGGATCCCTGGTACCTGACAGAGGGCAGCCCTCCCGGCTTTGCGGGTGAGGAAAATTTCAACGCCAAATACTGGATCAAGCGCCAAAGGCCCGTCCTGTCCTGTTGGGAGCAGAACAGATGGAGCTACGGGACGAACGCGGTTGAAAATGTCCAAGCCCTCAAGTCAGTGGCCGGCATCAACGGCAAGATCAAAGGCGTCCTGATCAAGATCCTGGAGATCGCCCTTGGAGTTCCGGTCATCGCCAGGCTTGGCAATGCCAGCGGGGACTCGGCGCTCCGATCACGGACCACCAGCCCCAACGGCGTCATCAACGCGGAGGCATCAAAAATCGAGACCGACATGGAGCGCCTGATCCTGGCCAGCTACATAGCGACGAGGAACACCTTTTTCGACGCCACCCTGTTCAACAAGGACCCGAACTGGGAAAACGTTTTCACGGGCGACGACAAGCAGCCGCGGGAGGGGTCCGGCGACTTTGTCGTCACGAGCGCGGGCGTGCAGACCTTCTCCATGGTCGGCCTGATAGTCCTGGCGGTGCTCCTGGGGGCCCTGCTACTCGTACAGGCTGTGGTTACGGGCGTGGTTGCCAGCCGCAAGACGAATGTCGGAACGAACGTCGAGGCGAGCGACAAGTCAAAGAACAAGGACGGACTGCTTCGAATCAAGGCCTTGACAGCTGCCCAGTTATTCCGTCGCGCCTGTGAGTCGCCGGCAGGGAGCGATGACGGGTGGGACTGCCACAAGAATTATCCAACGGATTGCGACGAGACCATCATGGGATTCGACCAGTGCGTCTGTAAGGTGCGATGCAAGTGCAAGGGACACATCACAGCCACTACTCCGGCTCCCTTGACTACTGCTCCGGCTCTCTTGACTACTACTCCGGCTCCCTTGACTACTACTCCTTCCACGGAGGAGAGGCCAAATGAGAAGCCCGGCCCCGAGGACAACGTAACTCCTACTGACCAGGTTAGCCCTTGACGGGTGAAGATGCTGGGGCAAGCTTGTGGGGTCGTGTGTGTATTTGTGACGGTATTTGATATTGGGCCACTCTGTGTCCGGAGCATATCTCGTTCTTTCTTTCCACTGGTTTCGCTATTCTGCACAAACTGAAGATGGGGTTGCGAGCATTTTGCAAGACAGCTCACATTCTTGTGACAGCATTTCGGTATCGACCAGGTAGCATGAAGTTAAATCCCCATAGTCGTTGCCTTTGCTTGCCACATGTTTCTCAAACCTACGCCTCGTAGAAAGACCGACCGCTGCAGAATGTATGAAACCCCCGACTTTTGACATATCTTTCCACCACACACACGGGCCATCTCTTGCCGCAGACCGCACACATAAAGGAGCGGCATAAAACCCCACATACTGGAGTTAAGTGGTGAAGTGGCCCTGGGGTCTGAGTTGACCACATTCCCCGTTTCGCTGTTCTATCGAATGTTGCGCAACGCCCGTGGCCCGATGGCCAAACCTGCATCGTGCCGCTTGATTGCTTCGGACATGGAGGAAAAGCCACAACAATGTCCTTGCGAAATACAAGATAAAGTCCACCTCTTCCTCGAGATGTCCTCGAGCTACTTCCACGGCGACAGCAGCTCCGGAGCCGGGAATCACCCGTCGCGCTCTCGTGGCATAAAATCACTTCCTTTCACAAACCACCTGCCTCGTCCTCGTCAGGCTCGCAACTGTATCCGCTGGGCGGATAGGAACACCCGGCGACGGGCCGAGGCCGAAAGGAAGCACAAGGTACTCGGTAGCAGTTCATGGCACGTGGCCTGCTTTGGCAGCAGGCGCAATTCGACTGCCTGTTTAGGCATGTGCACTCGGGACGAGGATCAGGTCGACGGCGGCCTTCCATGCTTGCTCGGGGCGCCAAAGTCAGGTTAGGCTGGGGATAGAAGCATCGAAGGGAAGCACAGGCAGGTGTTGGTCCGCTGGTGTCGCAAACAGCCGATTACTGCGCAACTTTGCCTTCAGAAGCCAACGGCCAAGCAGCCAAGTTTACTGGTAACCTTCCTGCGGGCATTGCATGGCGGCCGAGTGTTGGACATGAACCAACAAGCCGGCCCGGCGACGAATCATACCAGTTCGATCCTCTCCGTCTCCTGTGCACTAAAGATGCTCAAGCCTCCCATTGCAGCCTTCGAAAAGAAGGCCCCTACGCGCCAGTACTTGCCAGGCTAACCTGGGACGGGGCAGACGACAATGCCCCAGCAATTGTGCATCCAGTTTTCCGGCTTCCTGCGAGTCTCCCAGGAATTCAGCAACATCACGTACCGAAACTCAAAGCAGTCAGCACCCCATCATCGCTGTTTTTGTGCCCTTTTCGTGCACGAACAACAAGTATCCGACAAAGATGCCCATACCAAGATGATTGGTGCCGGTTTTCTCGCAATAGGATCTGATTCCCTCTCTGTGACGAACCAATTGGGCCACCGTGCCAAAAGCCAAGGCCCCCGCTTAGTGGCTGGTGGCTACTAAGTGGGTCTATATCCGTTTGCGACGCTTCTCTTTACTCAAAAGACTATCGACTAGCCTGCCGGGATCCACGCTAGCATAAAAAAACCCTCTCTGTGCTTTGACGATGAAATCGAGATTTCAGTGCGGTTTCGCTAGAGCATAAGCGACGTGCTGGATACGGTGCGCAAAGGCGTAGATTAATCATTTATAAATCATTGCTGAAGAATACAAGTCACCATCCCACATCCACCCAAACAACCATCGCAGCCAGCCCATCCCCTCATCCGGGCCATCAGGACTAGTAGGTCATGGACTTGTAGCGCTTGACGGCCTCGTCGGTCATCTCGGTGATGACGAGGATGTCGGTGCCGGGGACGCGGGTTAGCTTGCCGTGCTTCTTGCGCCAGCCCCAGGTGACGCGGCCGTCGGCCTCGCGGGCCTGCTCCTCGGCGATGTAGCCGAAGCAGTAGTCGGACACGGGGAAGATGACGGCGGTGTGGCGGCTCTCGCTGACGTACTGCTCGGTGCCGTTCATGATGTGGTTCACGCAGGCCGTGGTGTGCGTGTGCCAGCACGGGGACGGCGGGTCGTAGCCGAGGTACATGTCCGGGTTCGGGTACGGCGAGCACCGCTTGGTCAGGACGTGGGCGGTGGCCGCGGTGGCCAGGAGGATGGCGTTGATGAGCTGCATCTTGTGTGGTGAAGCGGTGGACTGGACAGAAGCCTCTCTGTGTTTGGTAGATCGGATGTGGTCTTGTCGGGTGATCTGCAGGCAGGAGTGGCTTGTGTAGACAAACAATCAGAGGAGATGCAAGGAGGATGTTCATGTCGGTTTATATACTACGGGGAGGGTGGAGCAGCCAAGATGTCTTAATATGGGGGGATTGGAATTCAGGTCAAGACATGTCCTGATCATTACCGTCAATGTGACGACGTCCAAGAATAGAGGGCACAACGTTGTAATCCGGGGCCACCCAAAGCTCTGTGTGCAAAGTCTGTTGCCGTGAACGCTTGCCTGATCCAGCAGGCAATTTCGTTGTGTCCCACAGCAGCATGGCATGTCAGGAGCCGCCCCGCAGCCCCTGGGAGCCCGCGATGGCTTCAGCGAAGCGGCGGCAATTGGCGCACTTTGCGTCCGTCAATCAGTAGAGCCACATAGACTACCCGATGGCCGCCCAGAGAAGGACGCTGCATCACCAGGCACAATACAAGTAATACGAGGTCGAGCTGAGGTCTGCGCCGATTTTGGAGGTCCCCCGCGCGGGGCGGGGCGGAATTTAGCCAACAAGAGCAACGGAAATCTTCCATATTGGGCGCATGTCAACCGAGCTCGCGCTGTTTCTGGCCAGAGAGGTGGGGCGCGACGCCTTCGCGTGACTTGGAGACGCAGCAAAGCTCAGCGGCCGTGGTCGGCGACGTGGAGAGCACGATGGGAAAGCCCACGGATCGTGGTTGCCGTTTCGGCTGCTCCCCAGCCGCAGAGGATAGACTTGAGGGCATCCTTTCAAGGGTCAACACGAAGGTCACTGCAGCGCCAAGCTGCCCAAGTCGGGCTGGGAGGAAGGAACGCCTCGTGTCGTGAGAGAGTTGGGTGAGTGGTGATGGCCAAAAAAGAAAAGAGGCTGACGGGTTCCAAGACATGGAAGGAAGGCGCGTGACGTCAGATGTGTCGCTCCAGCAGCTAAGCATGCAACGTCTGCACGTAAAAGCCGAGCGACCCTTTTTTTTTTTTTCAGGAACTGGACCCTTTCTTGGCCCGCAGGCGAGGATCGTCTGTGCCGCCTCTTGGCGTCGACTTTGTTCTTGCCCAACTCCACCCCGTCTCATTGAGGCCATTCCTAGGGCTGGGACGGGTCGCCTTTGGCGCAGCACCTGATTCGACAGTTGGCAGCGGCAGTGAGCTTCTCGGAAGCTGCCAGAGCTGGGCATCCAAAGTACGGAAGCTAAGCAAGACCCGTGCATAATCTGAAACCAGATGTTGCTGCGCCCTATCCCCAAAGACACAGCACAGCCTCAGTCGGCATGTTCCTTCTTCTCCGCCTTGTCCTCACCGACTTCCCGCAACGTTGCGATCTCGTCCAGTATCGTCCTGGCCGCCATCTCCCTCCCGCCCCCGTTTGACGCGCAGAGTCGAGCCAGCTCTGCCGCTTTCAGCTTCATCTGCGCCGACCTGGGCCCCATCAGGACGTCGACGAGGGCCGGGCCCAGCTCCTCGGGCCGGCAGCCCGGCTTGGATCGCTTGTTCCCCCAGATCCCGATCCCTAGATACTCGGCTCGGTTGGCAAAATCGTACGTGTCCATCCAGACGCCGAGGACGACGTGGGGGACTCCAGCGCTGCGAGATGTCACTTGTCAGAACGGTCGCTCATCCGTGATGCGCCTGTGGGTTCTCTGCTCACCTTACAGCCTCGAGAAAGCTGTTGGCGCCGCCGTGGTGAACCGCAAGCACGATGTTGGGCTCCTGCAGCACCGCGATGGGCTCGGGCTCGACCCACTCGACAATCTTCACTCTGCCGGCGTCCATGTATCTCCCGAGCACGTTGTGCATGTCGCACCCGGGCTCGTCAAGTGGGAAGTCAAATTTGCCGTCCACACCCTTGAGCTTTACCAGCTTCCACAGCACTTGCAAACCCCCAAGCTTCCGCTCCTGGTCCGAGTCCGCCCGATCCAGAACCATGCGCAGGGCCCCAGCCAGGCGCAGCGGTTCTTGTGGGCCGAAGTAGCGCACGTGCGTGCCCAGGTTGATATATATGGTCGGCCCGCGCGCGATCCACGTCGCCAGGTCCGGGGATGCCTCGGCACAGGGTCTCGCCGGCCGGATAATGGGCCCGCAGGGCACCAAGTGGGATGGGATGAAGCTCAGCGGAAAGTCGATCTCGGGGAGGTTCGAAACCAGGACCTTGAAGTTAAGGCGCTTGGTGGCCCCTAAATTCATCAGGGACGTGTAGCGCGCGCCTTGGGTGTGCTTTTCGACCGCCGCAGCAAGCGCCTTGGTGTGCGGATCCGTGATTGCCATGTAGACGATAACGAGGACGAGGAAGATGTTGAGGGGGATCAGGTGGAGTGGCACAGGGTATGGGAAAGCGGTGCCGACGCTGAGCTCCCGTCAGTGCTAAACTACAACAGACAGCAAACGAAGCCTTCGAAGGCAAGCCTTGCCCACATACCAAGGAAATTTCCACAGCGCGGCCGCGCCCGGCTGGAACTGCAGCGCAAAGTCCTTGATGGTGTTGGGACTGAGCACCATCATCCTCACCCCGAGGAACCGACATGCCGTCAGGGCTGGGGGGAAGACGTTGTCGATAACGACCAGGTCGGCGCCGACGTCCCGGATGATGTCCAGCAGGCTCTGGTAGATCTCGAGAAAGCTCTCCGGGTCCCACGGCTGCATGACGCGGAATATGGGGCGTAGCTTCGCCGGCGTGTCCCACCAGCGGCGCGGCATCTGGGTTAAGTTGTGGCCCACGCCGCCGCTCGCCATGACTCCCTGCCACGACTGGGCCATACTAGCGCCGCGGACGACGTGAAACACGATGGGCAGGGCGGCGGAGGTGGCTGCTGCGAGGGCATCGTCCGAGGCCTTGCGCACGTCGGCAGCGAGGTCGGCGAACGAGGCGATGTGAACCTCGACGTCCTCGCCCCGCGCCGTTAAGAGCGCGTGGCTGGTGGCGAGCACTACGGTTGACTGCCCGCGCTCGGCATTGGTAAGGAAAAGAACCTTCTTGTCCGGTCTGTCGGTGGGCTCCATGTCGGGCTGGTGGACTACTAGGTCTTTGTTATAACAGGAGTCGTTTGGCCCGAGCCTCGGCAATGCGTCGCCATAGTCAGCTCAGCAGCATAACGGAGGCCAAGCCTGATATAACGCCCGCGGCCGCCGCCCCCAGGTACGCCAAAAACGCCTATACCCTCCCCATAGGATGTCAGGATGACCTCGCCTCCCGCGGTGGCCGAGGTGTGTGGGTTACGCGGCCTCGCTATATTCTCTCCGCGGATGTGATTCAGGGGCCTCGGTTTGCGGTCCCGTAATCCGGGCATGGCGGCTGGAGAAGGCATTTCAACATGACGGGGTGGGATGACGATGGGCAGTACGCAAGCAGAGCACACGCCCCCTTGCCGGGGAAGGCGTGCGCGGTTTCCCGGGCCACGACGCAGGACGACTGGCTGAGGAAGCTCCCCGGGAGATGACGGTTTGGCGGCTTTACTGACCCGCTAGAGTGGGATAGATGAGTTCATGCGTGGTGATCTCTCGGGAAGGGTTGTCTTGGCGATTTTATCCGCAACTCCAAGGCCTGAGTGTCGCGGGAAGCGAGGGGTTGTGGTTGTGGTGGTGGCGGCACAACTCATCCCCGTCCGTGATGGGCGATCCCGTCTCAACTTCTTTTTTCTGTCTGGGCCGTCCTCGTGAACGGAGCGGCCGCCGAGATCGTTCGGGTTCCCGGTCTGGGGCTCTGGGTACCACAGCTCGCCAAGACGGACGGGAAGCCCGACGTGCAATGCCGCAGTCTCCCTAATGTCCTTGCGTACGTCCCTCCTCGATGGCTGGCCAATGGTGTGCGGCAGGTATATTGAGGGTGGGAACCGCACTCTCTGCTGGCTTGGCTAAACGGGCCGGTCGCGCGAAAGACCCATGCGACGCTCGAAAGACAGGAAAGTGGTGAGCTTGCATTTACCCGAGCCAGAGCGATTCCATCACGCATGCAGGTTGGCTGGACGTGCCGCGAAAGGCCTAGAACGGGCCTGTAGCGGGTAGGGGCGACGACACCGGTCACGAGAGCAGGGAGAGATGACGCAATATGTTTGTTTGACGGACTAGGAAACGTCTACCAGCAGGACTGCGAGGGAGAGAGAGAAAGCGGGGCTGGATATCATGTAATAAAAACGACAAGGAAAGAAATGGGAGCCGCTGCGCTGACCCTCGGAGGAGACGGCTCCTGAATGAGCGAAGGGCAACGGGCTATCTATCCCGTTTCGCCAATTAAACAAACATGGTTTCTTTTCTCTATTTCCCCTTCATTAGTTAGGAATTGACGCGGCACCTGGAGCCACTTTGACATTAAAAGCACACTAGGTACCCAGTCATGATGACAGGGCACCAATCATTCCCTCGGCCCAGGAGGCGCGTTGTATGGCCTGTACCCCTGGTTCTGGTCGTGGCTAAAGTTGGCGGCGGCGCTGTCGTTGGGGACGGAGGCGTAACCCCCGTTGCCAGACAGGGCGTTTGGCGGCATCCTCGGCGAGCCCACGGGCGAGCCGTACTGGGACCCGGCGTCGGCCTCGGAGATCATGGGGCTGGCGGGCGGCGGGTGGCCGGGCGACGTCATGGGGGAGTCGAAGCTGGGGCCGCGGACGTGGTGGTGAGGCTGCTGCTGCTGCGACTGGCCGGGCACCTGGAGGGCGGGGCTGGCGGGGGCGTCGCTGCTGGCGAGCTCGTGCGGGCGCGCGGTCGAGTCCATCTCGTAGACGACGGGGAGGTTGGGGGCGGCGCCGAGCTGCGGCGTGTGCGCGTTGCTGTGGAAGCTCAGCTGGCTGTAGGACGGGCTCGGCTGGCGCGGGTCCCCGCCCTCGCTGCCGGCGTAGGCCGACTGGGGCCCGTCGGGCGAGAGGGCGCCCATGGACTGGTGGTGGTGTTGGTGCTTGGCGAACATGGTGTCGCGCGGGGAGCTGAAGGCTGTCGAGCCGCTCATGTATGACTCTGGGAGGGAGGGGGGCCGGGCCATGTTAATAGACTGCCACGAGCATCCAGGTAGGAAGGGGAAGATGTGTTGGGTTGTGACAAACCTCTGAACGGGTTGGCGTGGGCGGTGGCGCTCTTGTGGGCGCCGTCGTAGTAGGGAGCCGGCTCGTTGGAGTCGTACTCGGGCTGCGACATGGTTGGCAGGACCGGGGCCTTCTTCCTCTCCTTGCGCTTGCCAGCGCTCCAGCCGAACTTGTACGTCAAGACGGCGATCAGGATGATGAAGAGAAGGCCGACGCCGACGGCGATACCGGCGATGGCCCCGGTGGAGAGGCCGTTGTTCTGCTGCTGGACCGCCGGGGTGCTCGCCGCGGCGGTCCCCGATGCCTGGCCGGACGCGGTCGAGGAGGGGACGCCGGAGGAGGTCGGGTTCAGGAACAGGTTGCGGTTTATGGTCTTGTCGCTGAGCCTCGCCGGGAGCAGCTTGTCGTTGGGGCAGGACTTGGAGCTGCACGGGTTTTCGGCGCAGCAGCCCATGAACCTGCTGTTGGTACACGTGTACCAGTTCTGGTACCCTGGGTAGCCATCGCAGTCCTGCTCCGGCAGAGCCTGGTACTCGGAAGGCGAGAAGTTGGATTTCCTAAGGTCGGCCTGAGGGCACTTCCCTGACCCGTCGGCGCAGGGGTCTGATGTGCAGCAGCCGATGAACTGGACCGTCGCCTTCTCACACACGTAGAACTTTCCATCGTCTGGGCATGTCAGCCCAAAGGCCTTGTAGTATGCCATTGTGTGCAGCGTGATCCCCCGCGGGGACAACCAGGCCACGAGATGATGAGGCGATGAAGGATGGCGAGAGAAGATGAAAACCCCGTCCCGAGAATGCGGTTCCCCAATCTCAGTTTAACGAACGGTAGGGGCACAGAACACGTTCGGTTGTGGGAAAGAGATCACCAACAGCCGCCCGGGGGTGATGGGACAGCAGGGGAGAAAAGGAAAGAGAAACAGGAAAAGGAATCAGGACGAGGCGGCGGGAGGATGATGGACGGTTGATGACCAGTAATACCGGTATCAAAAGAAGAAGTAAGAACCGACACCAGACGCAAGTTGCGCCCCGGCACCGATGAGGAGCCAGCTGCGGCATCCCCCATGTTTATCAACGGACCCCAACTGGCCCTCATGTTGCCAAGAAGGTTCCGGCAGGGTTGCATGTTGGTGCTGGAGGAGCGCATGCGCTCAGAACCTGGACGCTAGAGCAGCCAAGGCCCAGGCCAACCCGATGGCGGAGGGCTAGCAGAACACGACGAGGAAGAGCGCAGCATGGCGGGCAGGCGGACAGCAGCTCAGCCCTCCGCCTCCAAAGCAAGCGTCGGGCATCTCGCTTGTGACGCCAACCGGAGTAGAGGCGGCTTCCTCCACAGCCCGCCCATCTGATCTCCACCGCCCGCGCTTGTGAGGGGGGCCGCTATATTTGGTGGCGTGCGTCTATTCGCCCTCTTTCCGGGCGAGTCGAGCTCGTTTTTCCTTCCTAGATGGTCTTTGCAGATGGCTTTTTCTCCTGCCCGCCTGCAGCGCTGCATCCTGCACCGACATGTCACGCCTGCCCACTTGAGCACTGTGCGTGTTGCTGCTGCTGCTGCTGGACGTTATCTGCTGGTGGGCTCGGTCTGCGGGTTCCCTGATACCTGGTTAACCCATTCGGCGACCTAAGCGGTTGTGCCATCTCACACACGTCAGAGAAGATGAGGATCGGATATAGGGTACGTCGAAGGGAGCATGAGCGGAGCATGTCGCTGGACTGGGGATTGATGATGCACACAGAGCTTCAGCATTCCAGTGCCCACCGCCGTTGAAGATTAATGGCTGGCTGTTGGCAGGACGGATCATGCCCAGTTGGGAAACAGCCTTGGAAATTGGTGGGCCCGGAAGCTAAGAACTAATACGCTTTCGGCTAGCCACGCTAGCCACTGTCCCGACCCCGGTCGTTTTTTCAGCCCCGAACAGCACAGCCCACCCGCCAAAGCTTGCAATTCTGCCTGGGCAGACCTGGTGCCAATATGTGACGAAGTTGGGGTTTGGTTTGTGTGGCTCAATCCGTCGTGTGGTTGTGTTCTGTCGCTGGAGACCGACTGTTGTGCGAACTCACAACGGAGAGCACAGCAGAAAATCCCGTCTGTGGCCTAGACTACGTGGGCTTTTTGTGCGACTGACATGCCGACTCGACTCGTCAGCGTCAGCTCAGCCTGACCGACTGACTGAGCACACCCAAGGCCATGGATCAATCCCAAGCCAGACAACGCACAGAGCGAGCCTATCCAACGGCCACGCATGCCCAGCCCAGGCCCAGGCCCAGGCCCCGGCTGACTGCGCTGGTCCCATCGTCCGGGCCACCGCCAGCTTGGCCCGGCCTGCAGGAGTCCGCGCTGACGGCTGAGAATGCGCGCGAGCCTCGCTGGGCAAATGAGGCGTGCCAGCCTGTTCTCTGTTCTGTGACCAGTGTTGTGACCAGCTCGGATCGGCTCCATTGCGTGCGACACTGATCCTTCCCTGACCCACCTGCTTGCCACCGGCCGGCACCAGCAGCGGCGTCCCCCGAATGAGAAGCCAACCTTGGCAACGACAAAAGGGAGGGTTCGGATCCTCCCTGCGAGGTGAGCATTGTTTATTGTGCCCAGGTCCGTGGACCGGCCACATTGAGAAACCCATCGACCGTCTCGGTGACCCCTCCGCTTTCGTCGTCAGGTAGGCATCACCCACACACCCACACCCTCCCGCAAAACCCCCTGGAACGTCCTGTTGGTCAAAAACTGTTCCACAGCCTCCTCCACAGCGGCAGAGCCTCGTCGCCCAGTGTCCCCTGACCCACCTCCTTGTCCTCCTCCAGATCCCTGCGCCGTCCCGACACCAGGTCTATCTCGAGCGCTCTCCGCACCTTGGTCTTGAACACCAGCTTGTACCCGAAGTAGATGATGGGGAAGAGCGGCAGCAGGATGTACGCATCCACAAACGTGGCCGCGTCAAAGGGCGCGAGCGTCGACCAGCCCTGCACCAGCGCCAGGAACACATTTGCGCCCAGCCCAAAGTAGGCGTTCCAGGGGTACCCGAACGAGCGGAAGGGCAGGTCCTCGGGCGTGTGGCCCTGCGCAGCCCAGGCGGCCCGGAAGCGCATGTGCACAAACGAGATGGCGCCCCAGACCAGAAATGTCGAGACGCCAGACAGGTTGACGATGTAGGCGTAGGCCTGCGCCGCGCCCGTCGAGATGTTCATCATGCTCAGGGCGCCGCACGCGTTGGCCACCACGATGGCCGGGATCGGGACCCCGCGCCGGTCCGTCCAGCCCAGGAAGCGCGGCGCCATGCGGTCCTGCGCCATGAAGAGAAGCGTGCGGCTGGCGATGAAGATGCTCGAGTTGATGGCGCTTAGGCACGTCACGAAGATGAAGGCATTAATCAGATGCACGCCGCCCGCCCACCCGGCGTTCTGGATCGCCACCGTCATGGGACTCCGCAGAGCCCGGTTGCCACCGTTGATCAGGCCGTCGGCATCCCAAGGGCACGTCAGACCGAAGAAAATAGCGGATCCCATGTAGCTATGCCTTGTGCGTTAGACCGCGCGCTTACAAGTGTGGCCAATAGCGAGCCAACCTACATGAAAATGATGCGCCAGAATACCTGGCGGATCGCCAACGGCACTGCCACGCGGGGGTTTTTGGTTTCAGTGGCTGCCACAGCCACCGACTCGACGCCAGCGTAAAACGTGGAGCAAAAGACAAAAACCGTCGCCATTCCCTTGAAGCCGTTGGCAAATGCACCGGGCTCGCGCCAGTACAAGGAGCCAAGGGCTGGGGCTCCTGGGATCCCTCCACCGATGTATCTGAACAGGCGGCACTGTGTTAGCCTCGGGAAAGAGGGCTAGTGGCCACCCAAGGGGGAGTACTTGCACCAGCGAGAAGAGAAAGTATGCAACCAGCCCAACGAGCTTGATGAGCGCCAGCCAGAACTCAGCCTCCCCAAAAGTCTCGACACCCAGGAGCTGGAAGGCGGCAAAGGCAGCCCAAAAGATGAGGAAGTACCCCCAGATGGGCACCTGCTCAGCCCACAGGGTGAAGATGCTGCAGATGGCGTTGTACTCATTTGCCAGCACCGCCCACCAGATGATGTAGTAGTTCCACCCCACGGCGACGCCAAAGGCCTTGTCGACGAAGCGGTCGGCCAGCGCCGTGAAGGCGCCGCCGCTGGGGTACAGCGTCGTCAGCTCTCCCAGAGACTGCATCACACTAAAGGCGACGACGCCGATGACGGCGAAGCCGATGACGAGCGCTGCGGGCCCGCCGCTCGCCAGCGCGCCGCCCGAGCCCACCAGCAGGCCCGGCCCGATGATGCCGGCCAACGCCATCATGCTCAGGTGCCGCGTCTTGAGCCCGCGCTTGACGCCGCTGTGTGGGTCGATGGCCTGGAAGTCGTCCGACGTCGACTCCGTCTCGGACCCGGCCGCGAGCACGCCGCCGCCGCCGCCGCCGTGCGGCTTGTCGGGGCTGTCGTCTATGCTGCCGTAGTTGCCGCCGGGCGGCGGCGGCGGCGGTGGTGAGTGCTGGCCGGACATTGGCGGCGGTTGTTGGGAGTCGCGTATATTTTCGATTCGGCGTTTAGGCCGACGTACCGCGCAGGGATATGCAGTCTCCTCGCGAGATAAGCGCGTATGTGCACACAAGAAACCCAAGATGCCCAGGCTGCAAGCCGGCCACACTTCCTTATATCATCTTTTCTCGTCAAGACGCGCAAATCTTGCCGTTGCCCCCACGCCCACGCCCACGCCCACCACGCCGCCGCCCGAACACTGGACCTCCCGATGGCGCAACCGGTCCCGCGAGGCGAGGCAATCCCTCCCTCATTTGCCATAGCAGTGGATCAGGGTCGTGCCGACGGACGAGAGACCCCTGCGCGCGACTCCCCTTCTAGGCTAGCGGCGATGGCGCAACCAGCCCCAAGGTTGCGGGATTAGGAGCTGCGAACTGCCCCGCCAATCAATCAATCGATTTTTTTAACGTCAGTGCCTCGGGTGCCGTCACGTGTTAACGATCTCGAGCAGGGTTCTCGTCTCGATTTCTACTACGTGTGACACAGTAGTATTTTATTCGTCAAAACGCGGTATCAAATGGACGGACTGGCACGCTGGGTCCGGGGCCACTTGCTTGGGGCGGACACACAGCCGTTGGCTCCGCAGCCGCCGCCCGACCTTCATTACAGCCCGCCGCCGGCCCCAGCTTCGACACCTCCCAACCCAACGCCGAAAGAGTAACACCCTTCCGATACGCCCTGCTAAAGTCATCTTCACACTTTCGCATCCTCCGGTTGAAATCCGTCTACGTGGACGCTTCCATACCGTTCAACCAGCACCTCCATGGCTCCCTGGTCGAGGTTGACTCCATCTGCATCAACCAAGGGTCCGACGCGGAGGCGCTGGCCGAGCGGAGCGGCCAGACCGCCATGATGGACTTGATCTACCGGTCGGCGCGGTAGGTCAATGTACACCTGGGCTCCGGGGACGCCGCCTCGGATGCGGCCTGCGATGCCTTCAGGAAATTGTCCTGGTGGTACCTCGCCGCCATAATCCCTAGCCCACTACAGGGAGGTATAGGATAGGATACTAGAAGAGGAAATTACGTGGTGTGTTGTGTTTGGTGTAAATGTTTAAACCCTTCACAAGCGGATCAAAGCAAGGGGATGAATAGCTCTTGAATGTCGTACGTAGGTACCTAATGCAGTGTCTGCCCTACTCGTCCTCGTCAAATCCCCGCTCTCCTAGGTCGGCGAACTCGGCCTCGAGATCAGCCGGCTTGTTGTGCTTCCACCGCTTGGCCCACTGCTCCGAAGCCAGTCGATCCGTCTGGTCCTCGCCGTCCTCGTCGGCCTCCTCGTCCTCCTCATCCGGGTCCCCGGGCCTTTTAACGCCCTGCGGCCACTTGAAGAAGCCCTCCGGGTCCCACATCTGCTTGATCCGCCTCAGCTCCTCGGTGTTGTCCCCAAAGTACGCCCGCTCGTGCAGCCTGCCGGGGAAGTCCCGGTCGGGGAAATTGATAAACGCCGCCTCCTCGCCCAGCGAATGCGGCCGCAGTGCCCGCTTCACCTTGGCTAGAAACGCCCGCATATCCCGCTCCATCCACTTGTCCACCCACTCGACTGTCACGTAGGCGTGGAACACGGCTTCGCGCCAAAAATAGGCCGTGGCGTCGGGTCGCGGTTCCGACGCTTTCCCGCCCGAATGAATCCAGGTAACAAGGAAAGTAACCTTTTCACCCTTGAACTGGGTGCGGAATTCCGTCATGAGCCCGCGGATGAGCCCCGTGATGGTGGCCAGCTTGGCCGGGTCCGAGTTGGTGAACACGAAAGAGCTGTACAGCTCGTACGTTTTGTTGCTGGGGTACGCGCGCTCCATTTCCTCAAGCCACTGGGCGACGAGGGTTTCGTATAGGAAGCGCGTCGACGGCTCCGGCAGTACGCGGCGTTTAAGCTGCGTCTTGAGCTCCTCGTGCGCGATGGAGGAGTCGATAAGCCCGTTGTACTCCCTCTTGAGGCCATCGAACGCCACGTTGAAGCGCACGCCGCCCTCGTTGGACGAGTCGGTCAGGTCGCAAGCCCACGTGCTGTCGATAGTTAGCTTTTTGGGCCAAAGCGTGGCGTAGAAGGCGTTCATGACCTCGACGAGCTCGTCAGTGATGCCGCCCTTGGGGTACCAGGTGTAGCGGCCCGCTACCACCGTTTTCTGGTAATTGCTGAGCTTCTGCACTTTCAGCTTCATCTCCACCACAACGCCAAAGTTGCCCCCGCCGGCGCCACGGAGCGCCCAAAAGAGCCGACCGTTCTTGGACATGGGCGGGTCCGACTCGCTGACAGTGACGAGGTCGCCAGTAGCGGTTACGACAGTGGCCTCGGCGAGCGTATCGGCGCCCATACCGAAGCTGCGCGTGAAAGGGCCAAGCCCGGCGCCGAGGATAAAGCCGCTAACGCCAACGGTTGGGCAACGACCGCCGTTAATAATAAGGCCGTCGTGTCCGCCAATAATAAGCGTTTCGTACACGTCGCCCCACTGGCAGCCGGCGTCCATAGTGACCAGCATCGATTCGACATCGAGTTTGACCCTTTTCATACGGCGAAGGTCGAGCGAAATGCCAGTGTCGGCCGTTGAGTGGCCCGCGTATGAGTGGCCGTTACACTTGATGGTCACTTTGAGGGACCGGGCTTTGGCCTCGCGGATGATGGCCTGCACCTGAGCCGCATTCTCAGGCTGCACGACAAAATCGGGCCGGCAAAAGCGGAAGACGAGGTTGGACGTGGCGATGGCGTGTCTGTACTCGGGGTTCCCCGGCTCGAGGACGGGGATCTGCTTGGACTTCAAGCTCTGGATGACCTGCTCCATGGCTAGGACGTGCTGGCGGTTGCTGTCACCGTGTGCTGCTGGGTTCTGGGTTGACTCTAACACTACTGCCACCACTGCAGTCCTTTAGAGAATCGAGGGGGCGGGGCTCTTTATTCTCCCAAGACACTGGCTCGGCTTGTCATGGCACTGGGGCGTCCTTTCCACTTCCCGAATCCGACCGGCCGGCCGGCCGTGGCCGTACCATTGAAAGAGGTACCTAAGGTACTTGAGTATACTCGTACCTCTCAGACCCCGTCTGCTGACATCTTCAGCTGATTCCGCGGTTGCACTTATGCATTTCTACCCAACTTACACCACCAACAACAGCGCAAGGTGGTTGGCTGCAAAAACATCTAGCTTATCCACCTTTGAGAAGCCAAGCACCTATCACCATGTCACATGAAGAGAGCGCGATAGCCGCTGAAAACCATCTCTCCCCAGTTTTTGCAAAGCTTAACCAAGTCCTCCCACATCGTCTTACTTGTAGCTTATCCGCACTAACGGTTTACCTTGGAAGCTTTCGCTTATGCCGAACTTGAGTCCCAAAACCCCCAACCAAGGCGTCATCATGGATTCAAGTAGCGCTATCGAAACAACTCCCAGCACGGAGAATGACACTCTGAGCGGACTCGACGTCGACACGGCCGCCATCGCTGAGCAGGCGACCGAGTTCCCAAAGCTCGAGAAGCTCACGCCGCTACTCCAGGAGCACAAGAGTGTGTAATCGCCAGCTTGGCCCCTTTCCATACAACATGCTAACCTCCCTGGACTCCCTCCAGGCGGAATTGCCGTCGTCGCGGCCCTCTGGCTCGCTATCTACGTCCGCGTCTGGCTCGCCTACCTTCTCCCCTTTCCCGACCTGCGCCAGACCCTATCCGTCGCGGCCCTCGCCCTCTTCCTCCTCCTCCCCCTCATCCCCACCCACAGCAGCGGCAACCTTATAAACGGCCTACCCCGGTACTTCTACACCACCCTTAACACCTCCCTAACTAGGCTCTACCACCGCACCCTCCCGCCCTGGTTGGTCACCCACGTTATTCCCGCCCTCCTCCTCCTGCCCCTGACCCGCGCCGTCTCGCTCCTACTTCTGCTTACCGTCTTGGGCGTCGCGCGCTCCTACCGCACCGGCACGGCTTCCGTCACCGCCGCCACCGACGCGGCTATCCGCCAGGCCGAGGCCGCCGCCCAGCGCGCCGCCGAGCACGCGAGGGCCGCGACGGCGCTCGAGATGGCGGCGCTGCAGCTGGCGTTGAGCGTGGGCGAGGCCGACTGCTCGAAGCAGCGGCGGTTGGACGCCGCGAAGGACGTGCGGGAGAAGGCCGGGGAGGTGGCGCAGGAGGTGGCCGGGGTTGTGAGGAGGAGGCTGGACAAGGTGAGGCAGGCTACGGAGGGGGCGAAGAACGCGGTGCGGGAGGACGGGGATTTGGAGTTGGCGCTGGAGGCGGTGGCCAATTTGGAGAGGCTACTCGAGGGGTTGGTGCAGGCGGAGGAGGCGATTGGGAGGAGGGTGCAGGCGGCGCGGGAGAACTTATGGAGGGCGAGTTTGGGAGAGTAAAAGTGAGGGAAAGTGAATGGAGGAGACGAAAGGATCTATGTAGCAGAAAGTCGGTTTAAAGTTACTCTTGGCAGATATGGGAAAGACGGGAATGTGACTTGGGTTTATTCGGGCACACCTTTGTCGTCAGAGCGAACTAAACAGCTGGACATCAATTACAAGAAGACTACCGTCCTACGCATATGGCTGTTACTACTTCCTCCTACGCTTTCCTACGCTCCGCGTTCGCGAGGGGTTGGTACAGTGTCGTGACGAGCTATAAAAGCAAAGTGGTTAGCCACCAACCGCTCCTGCGAGATATTCACTCAGCGAGATTACTTACCCAGCGGTCCAGCGCGCGCTGATCGCGGAACGACTTGAACTTGTCGTCGAACCTGCCTAAACTCCAGTGAGCCTCATATGTCCTAGGTCTCGACCGCCAGGTAAAAGGAAGTACATACCCGCAAAGACGTAAGTAACCTTGTCGATATCGCTGTTGCCCCTAAGCGTGTCGAGAAAGTCGACGGCCTCCTTGGACGAGCCGATCTGGCCGACCAAGAACTTGACGCCTGTCCGTAGTCAGCAACCAAGCATGAATGTCAACCCAAGAAAAGTGGGCACTTACAGTCCATTGGATACCCATTTTTAACCAGCTCGCTGCCGCACTCGAGGATGACCCTCGCCAACTTGCCAGGGTCCTCGCGCGAGGGCCCACCATCAGTCAAGATCGACACGAGCAGCGGCCGCTTGAACCTGCCCTCGGCGAGCGGCTGCAGGACGAGCGGCTCGAGGATGCGCTCGCGCAGCGTGGTGCCTATCGGCGTGTCGCCGCGCGGCGAGACGGACTCGAATCCGCGCCCGAGGGCCTCAAGGTCTAGATTGGCCGACTCGTCGGCCGTGCGCTGGTTGATGAAGCGCAGGGCGACGCCCTGGTCGTCGGGCAGGATCAGCGTCCCGATTTTGGCGATGCGTAGCGCCAGCTCCTTCTGGTTCTCCCACCGCTTCTCTGCGGTACCTTTTCGGTTCGTCATGGAGCTGCTGTCGTCTGCCAGTTGTGTTAGTACCGCTGAGAAACTAAGCGTTCGGGGACGGAGCGTCGGTACCGCAGTAGATGACCTGCTGGTGCATGGTCACCTCGATGGTCATGGGCAGGACCTGGGGGCTCGCTAGGTCGGTGGTCGTGTCCTTGGCAAGGTCGACGAGCTTGGTCGCCATGTTCTGCATAAATCGGTTGTCGTCCTTGAAGAAGATTGACAGCGTGGGCGTGGACTTGACGTAATCGTCAACCTGTTGGACAAACTCGTCGGCCGTGGGCTCCGTGGGCTCCGCCAGATCGTCCTCCGTGGGATCACCGGCCGTGGGCTCCGTGGGCTCCGTGGGCTCCGCCGGATCGTCGGCCGTGGGATCGCCGGCCGTGAGTTTCGCCGGATCGTCGGCCGTGGGCTCCGCCGGATTGCTGGCCGTGGGCTTCGCCGGATTAACGGCCGTGGGCTCCGCCGGATTGCTGGCCGTGGGCTTCGCCGGATTAACGGCCGTGGGCTTCGCCGGATTGCTGGTTGCGGGATCGCCGGCCGTGGGCTCCGCCGGATTAACGGCCACGGGCTTCGCCGGATTGCCAGCCGTGGGCTTCGCCGGATTGACGGCCGTGGGCTCCGCCGGATTATCGGCCGT
>NW_008804548.1:1978924-1994063 GCF_000145635.1 Gaeumannomyces tritici R3-111a-1 | reverse complement strand
AAATAAANAAAAAAAAAAAAAAAAAANAAAAAAAAAAAAAACAGGTTGCTAAGGCGCGAAGCTGGGCAACGGTTATCCAGAGGCAGCATGTATCAGCGGCTGCAGACTTGCATCGACGACACCAGCCCCTCTTGGGGCTCGCTTCCACGAAGGCGGCTTAACTTGCAGCCGCTGAAACGATACCAACGTTGGGCAGCACTGCAACGGTTCGTAGCGGCTTCAAATCGTTCGCCAAAATCTGTCACGAGCGTCCCCATTCTCTTCAATACTGAGAGTGTGGCGTCCAGTAAAACAGTTCCACGCATCTTCCTAACACAACCCTCCGATACTTCATTGTGGTCGGGCTGCGATACACACAAAGTTTACTACGCCCGGCTACCGTGTTGACTGCCGCATCTACATTGCCTGCTCGATTAACAGGCGGCTCAATATTGGGCGGCAAGGTTACCTCGGGCACAATTTTTACAATGTGCCTAGGCTGGGCTCCTTCAACTCCGCAACTCCTTCTCTCCTACTCGTGGCTTTAGCGCGGGGATAGGGCCTGCAAACCGAAAACTTTGTGACTAGATTCGCCAGGCCTCAAACATATCAGCCACATCACAAGCGCTTCCTCAAAAGCAATTTACAATCAAGCTATTACAATAACGACTTTAAGGAAAGCAAACGATAAAAGGCTTGTACAAAGCCATGTTAGGGATCACCGGTATCTGTTACGGAATCTATTGGCAAAAAGGACAAAGCCGCAATAATCCGTAGATTTTTGCTAGAACAACGAAAAGAAAGGATCGGTGTTGCAAGTCAACCGGCGGGGTCAACTTTTGCCCACAAATCTGGATTGAGTGCCAGCCCTGAGCTGCCGCGGATGCAACCTGAGCTGCAGGCAGTGCCACAGGGTGGTCAAGGTAATCAGCTAAGATTGCCACGAGTAAAGCGGCAGTGCCCATACTCTGGTTCCAGAGCACCAATGCATCAAGGTACAAAGAGGGATGTACTTCATTGGACACAAGCCTTCCCGTCTTCTAGCCCAAGTATGTCCCTTTTCCCTCCCAAGTTCGTGCTTTCTCCTGGCGCGGATGGGTACCTCTACCGAGGTAGGTACCTATGCACCTGTGCATCCTCATGCAGGCGGAATACCTTGTGTCGTAGCGGAGGCAGGCTGTGCCCCAGAGGTCAAGGCACCTATCCTCGCCCCAAGCCTTACATTTGGGCCGATCGGGCACCAAAACACGCGGGCGGAAGGAGGTACGCGGGGTGCGCGTAGCCCCGGTGCCAGGGGAAGGGGGGGGTCGGCTGCGGCTGAACTGAGGTGTTATCGGCGACCAGAACGCACTGGAAAAGCAGGTTTGGCGGCTGCAGGCTGGATGTGGTGGTGACTACGCACTCATATATGCGGTGGGATGCTTCCATAGCCGCTGTATTCTGCCGTGCTTTGGGACTATGCTCTGATGGGATACTTTAAAATTCGGCGTCAACAACAGCAATAAAAACCCGACCGCGACGGTGGCACGTTTCTTCCAGTTCGAGAACCAAGTACCCACCTATCCGCCATGTCTGCTGTATTTGGAGCCGTCACCGGGACCTGGGGCCTGGTCAAGGACTTGATAAAGCTCTGGGACGATTTCGAGAAGCAGATCCATCAGGAGCGCCTCACGGAAGACCAAGCCGCACAGCTCAAGGAGTTCGGACTCGACGATCGAGGCGAGGATGTCAAGATGAATTTCAAGCTGTGCCAGAATATCTTTGACGACTACGGAGTGCCTCAGGAGCGCAAGGCCCGGCTGAACCGCGACCTCGAGAAGCTCCGCGTGCTGCTTGAGGAACTCGACAGCGCTGTGAAGGCGGTCCTGCGAGAGGCGCTGCCTGAAGAGAAGAAGAAGATAAAGAGCAGGTTATCAATGTTCCAGCGACGCACAAAGGGCTCCTTCATGCCAGCGAGAAGCGCGGCGAAATCGCCCTCCCCACATCAAGTGCTGGACCAGAAGCTCAAGAGATTTGATGAGGCGTTGAAAGGGCTCAGTGCCCTGGTCATGACGATGCGAGCGGTCTCTGCCGACTACAGTCCTTTGACGGATATCACGCTTGTTGGAGGCGTGCGAGATATCAGTCAGAGTCTAGAATGGGCCAGGGCCAACTACGTACCACCCGGGAAAACGGCGGCAGGGGAGGCTTCAGTGGTACTCGAGCAGTCGCGTTGGTATTTCGAGACGAGAAAGGAAGTGGCCGAGAAGAAGATACAGGACCTGGCATCCAGGCTTCGCTCAGCCCTGCCGGCGAACTCCATCCCCCGGCTGCTGGGATATCTCCCCGACTGCTGGGATGCTTATGTCCGCTTGGTGTTTGAGTGGCCCCTTCCCACGAGCGCGGAGCCAGTAACCCTAACTACGCTCTATGCGGGCAAGGAACAGGAGCCGTCCCTCAACGTCCGCGTCTCGCTCTGTCGGCAGCTAGCCGTCGCCGTTCTGCAGACCCACAAGATCGGCCTCGTGCACAAGAACATCCGGCCGGCGAATCTTTTGGTGGCGGTGGAAAGAGCATCCGACGACCCTGCAAGCACCATCGTGAACGCGACGCTGTTCCTCTGCGGCTGGTCAGAGTCGCGCGACAAATCGCGTGGGGCGAGCGCGCGTAGTGGCGAGTGGGCACCTGGTAAACTCATATACCAGCACCCGGACCGCCATGCCCAAAGCCCCGAGGCGGCTCAGGTGGATGAAATCTACGACGACGACGACCACGACGGTGGCTTCCCACTGGCAAAAACGGGAGTAGAGCCCTCCCAAAGCTCGCAGGGCCTGGCGAAGCAGAACTACAACATCTACCACGACATATACAGCATGGGTGTATGCGCCCTGGAGCTGCTGATGTGGGATAGCCTGGTCCCTCTAGCCCAGGCACCGCCTTTCTCGCTGGTGCTTTCCGACGCGTACAGAGAGACGTACAAGAAACGCTGGCCGGCCGACCTGGCCAATGCCGAGGCCGCGTCGCGCAGTGGCGGCCGCACTGCGACGCCTGTTGCGAACCTGCTCACAAAAGACGCGGAGCGTGTCAAGACCACGCTCGAGGACATGACAAAGCATTACGTCCCGCAAAAGGGCGGCAAGAAAATGGCGGAGCTCGTGTACCGGTGCCTGAACTCGAAGCCGATGGTGCAGCCCGTGGAAAACGTGCCGGCGTCGGACGAGGTGATATCCGAGAGCATCTACCAGGAGATTGTGGAGGATCTGGACAAGCTGCTGTCGGTCCTGTAGAGGCGAGGGCCTTGTAAAGATGAGACGGCACCTCGAAGGTTTTTGGTTAGGGAGCCCTTGGCGGGCCGTCTGCCCGATGGATTTTCGCGGCTTCGTCCCTTCTCGCTTGATGACTCCGAAATCCGGGGTGCGGGGAACGATGAATGGTGATTGAGCCACCGCTAGGATACCTACTAGGATACCTACTAGGATACCTATAATAAGGCCGTTGCTGTTTTTGGCTTTGGCTTTTGTCCCCTCGTCTCCCGTTCCTTCTCTGCGCCATTCTCGAAGCCATTCTCGTTCGCAACCTGCCGCCTAAAAAAAGCGATGGGGTAGGATTCCGCTATGGCGCGTTTGTGGCACATCCGAGGCACATGGGTTCCTCCCTGTGGATCCCCTGAGCGTTGGCGTAGCGTTTGCAGTTAATTAGCGTAGGCTGCTGACGCCATAATGCATCAGACGGGTTGGCGTTCCAAGCAGCCGCAGACAAAGTGCCAAAAACCCACCCGTCACGCCAAAAAAGCACCTGTGCTCAGGGCTCTGGGTGTCAATCTTGGTTTGCATGCCAATGTTTCAGGCATCTCCACCGGAGGCAGTGCGACGATCCCCTGACTGTTCAGCCCGAAATAAGTAGCAACCGCTCATTGGTGGCAGCGTCCCCTGCGCCTCGCCTGGGCGGGGCCAGCTTACTGCGACAGCACCACGCGAAGCCTCGATGCGCCGCCCACCCGAAAGGCTGCTGCCGCAAAAAGATTAATCGGGGGCCCGTCTTGACAATGCGAGCTGCGTGTTCGGGTTTTCAGGGGACACGCTCGAGATGTAAAAGGGGGCCATGGCCCCGCAGCAAGGACTCGGTTCCATTTCCAACCACGAGAACCACGAGAATCTTGACCAGACATTTCCTGGACCACTGTCGATACAGCCTGTAAGGGGCCCTATACACAAACAAGGACCACACCAACCACATACATCAACAACATTACACATACATCCGTCAACATGCGCTACCCCACCATCTCCGCCTTCCTCCTCGCCACCACCCTCCCCACCGCCATGTCGGCGTCCGTCCGGCTGGACTCCCCGTCCGAGACGGGCGAGCACATGCCGTGGCGCCGCCTGGCCGACGAGCTCGACACCCCGACCCGGGAGGAGCTCTCGGCCCTTGACGCCGACGAGGCTGGGGGTGTGGGCAGCAGCAGCCCCATCGCCCAGAACCCGCCCACCTTCGTGCTGCGGCGCACCAACTCGGACGGCCAGTCCGTGTCGTCCGACTCGGCCGGCTCGGCCCTGTCGGACGCGGACCTGGCCTCCATCCTGGCCGTCAGCGGCGGCAGCAGCGTCTACGAGCGGTCCATCGACGAGCGCGACGACGGCGGCGACGGGTCGGCCCAGTCGTGGGCCAGCCGCCGCCGCCGCTCGCTCAGCGCCCTCGTCAGGCGCGCCTGCCGGCCCTCCCACCACGGCCAGGACCCAAAATACCGCCACTCCAGCAACTGCGAGCGCTCCGCGCCCCCCGCCGAGGGGGAGGCCGAGGGGGAGGCCGAGGCCGAGGCGCCCGACCAGCAGATCCGCTCGCTGGTGTCGGACAAGCCGACGTTCGAGGGCGCCGTCAAGGAGGTGTTTTACTCGCACGAGGCCAAGCGCGGTGTCGCCGGCTGGGTCTCGCGGAGGCGAGCGCGGAGCAACGCCAGCGCTTGAAGCTACCTTTTCCTCCCCCGAATTTGATGGTCTGCGTTTACCGTCTCTGCATTGACTGGTTTGACAGGATATGGAAGGCGTTCAGTGGGGTGTACCAATAAAAGGAGGTCGCGGATAGGCGTTTTGTTTTTGCATACCACCGGCTACGGCTACGGCTTGGGGTTTTAGGTCTGGGTTTGCGTCTTCTTTTCTCTCTGTCTATTTTTGCCCAGCATTATGGAGATGCATTTTATACCCAATTCCAAAATTTCATTGCTTATAATCTTGGCCAGTACCAGTCGTGCATCAGATTGAACGCACATACCTGGAGAACACATCATGATTGTGATTGTGGCTTCCACGCTGGCCGTCGCTCGGCCCCTCCAACCAGCAACTGTCCAACTGCCGAGTGAACGCCATCCCGATCGTCTAGCCTGCGGGGGCTGCCGGACCCAAGCTTTTCCCGGATGGCCGAAAGCATTGCCAAGCCGGCTGATAGCCCCGACAGTTGGTAAGGAAGACTTCAATCGACCGGATTCGGTAAATCTACCAGATTGGAAAGGTACCTCGAATAAAATTGCACAGTGATCCAATTCCGGCAAAGGACGCCATGCTACTCTAGGGCTCTAATCTATCTAATATCTCGGAGGCGAATGTAGCGCATGGAATGGCAGACGGACTCCTTCAAATACTCGACACCATCCGGTTCTCCTGGGGGCTGTGAGAAGTGCCTCTAGCTCCATCTAGTCCTTTCAATCCTGTTTACAAGCAACCACCAAGGACATATTCCCTATACACGATGTGGCCCTCCTCACTGCTGTCCTGGGCCCTTTTGGGCGGACTCGTGGCCGGTCAAGCACCTGCCAGGTTCACACCTTCGGTCTCCAAGCACCTCAATGTTGTGTATGGGAGCAAAGCCGTGAAGCCACCTGGAACAAGCTTCACCAAAGCCGGTAAGGGCACATTGGCTACTAAAGGCAGTGCGACGTCTGGGCAGGCCTAAGTTCTTGGGTACAACAGAGACGGCCCGGATCCCCACCTTTGGGCTAAACGAGACACTGACGGGCACATATCTCTTCATCATGATCGGTAAGCCGGCCCCATCACTCCCAACGCCACGCTATACCTGGCTAACGCTCCGTGGCAGATCTCGACGTGTACGTGGACTATCCGCTGCAACTATCATTGGAAGACACACATCTCTCCGTACTAATGCCAACACCCTTCCCAAAACAGTCAGCTCGGGACCGGCGGCGCCAGGCAGCCCCTCCTCCACGCCATGATCCGGGACGTCAAGGCCACGGGGCAGACCCACGCCGGTGGCTTCGCCATCCTCGGCTCCACCCAGAACGGCCCGTCGAGCTACTTTGGGCCCTCGCCGCCGGCCGAGCGGCCCCCCTACCCGCACTCGTACGTGTTCCTGCTGTACGAGCAGCCGGCCGGCTTTGCCGTGCCCGCGAGCCAGCGCCAGACGGTGTCGTCGCGCTTCAACTTCAACATGGCGGCCTTTGCGCAGGCCGCCAACCTCACCGTCCCCCTGGCGGGCAACTACCTCAACGTCACGGGTGTCTAGCCGGCAGGTGGGGGTGGTTGGGTGTGCAACACAGATGACGCTTCGTATAGAGCGATGTGGGATATGTATTTTCACCATTTTTGGCTTCACAAACACTTGCCTCTACTCTGGAATCCTGTAGTTGGCGATGGCAAATTAAGTGCGTGTTGCCGCTGGTTGGAAGGAGCTTTTAGGAGGGTCCAGAGGCCAACTTATATATCTATCCTCTGCTTGATCATTGGTCCAGACCTATCCAGCCACATTTCCCATCCATCATGCCATATTTCCTCTCATCCAACCCATAACAAGGTACTTGTTCGGACAAGACATTAAATGAAGGACCCAGCATCCTCCTCCTTTTGGGCCACCCGGACCGGGTCAGCTCCGACGGCAGAGGCGTCTTCAACGCTGGAGGATGCTTCCATGGGGGAGGCTTCGTCGGCGGAGGCTTCGTCGGTGGAGGCGTCCTTGGCGGCAGCGACCTCTTGGTCGGCAGAGGCTGCTTTGACAGCAGCGGCCGCCCCGGCCGGCGAGCCAGCTTTGGCCGAGGGGGCCACCCCAACAAAAGCAATCTCGACGACGGTACCCGTGGGCTGCGGAGACGGCGCGGCCGGGCTCTTGACCATCTTGGTGACGAGGGTCGAGGGCAGGTCGAAGATGCCGACCCTGGCGCCGAGGAAGGCGGACGGGTTGGCGCTCGATGGCGACGACGACGACGACGGGACCCAGACCGTGCTCGTCAGGGTGCCCGAGCTGGTGCTGGAGGACTCGCCGGGGGCGATGGTCACGATGGTGACCCGGGTGGTGGTCGGGTAGAGGGTGATGAGGTCCAGGGACGTGACAGTGGTGCTCGTCGTCTCGGCCATCGCCAGCGAATGGAGGCAGGCGGCGGCGAGGGCCAGGGCGGGGCCGGAGAGGCCGGTCATGCTCCCGAGTTGGACCATTGCTGCTCGATCGGTCGTGGATTGGTTACAAAAAAAGGGTGGGTTTGCACGAGAGGTCCTGCCTGTGGACTCTGGGGGCATGGCTTGGCTTATAGGCTGGATTTTATTCGCCATCACTACCCAGCTCAAGTTAACAAAAACTTTCGTAATTCGAACCATCTTGGTGAAATGCCATCACAAGGTGTAAGCGATTATTGTGTAATTAAGTGAACACGCGACATCCATGACGTTTCGTGATCCGTGTACCTCGCCTTGACTGCTCGCTTCCACCATACGCGCATGTAGGACTGCAGGGTGAGGCAACATGAGAACCTAGAGGAATCGTCTAAGGACACCATGATGCGCAGAATGAGCATGTCACCAGCGGCGAGGGGCTTCCGGCGCTATGCAAACTGTCGGCATCTCAATTATCATGACGGCGTCTCAGCACACGGGGCAAAAGAGTCTACCCTCGCCGGCAGAACGAAGCATCAACAAACGCGATGGAGTCGATGACACATCCGCTGGAGCATTTTCTCCCATTGCCACGAGGTCCGGTCGTGGCGCTCATCAATGAACTTGCGTCACTTTTGCGCTTCCTTTTGGGCCATCCCTTGCTCGCGTGGTGGACTTGCGAGTGCGATGCCACGCAAGACACCTCTGGGGTTCCAAGTGGTTGAGACAATGTTCCCTGATTCCAATACTAATATCGGCAGCACGAAGCTGCGGAAACGGTTGGGACGTCGACGTTGAGATTCATCCTTTTACTTCCGGGACGGATTCGCCGTTGCGCCAGCTCTCATCATCACCGTAGCATCATTCAAATTTCAGATACACTGTGAGTTTAGGGAACCAACGCGCAAGCCGCACAGCAAGCTATCAAATGTCCAGAGGTCTTGACCAGCCAGCGCGGGGCATTGGTGAACACGAGCGACAGCATTGAGCAACGAGCCTACGAGGTTGCGGGTGCTTCTCAGACCCCGTCGACCCGAGCTGCGAGGAAGAGGGCCGACCTTCATGCCCAACCTCCTAGGGTGCCTCACCAAGCTGCCCGTTCTAGGAATAGCCCGAGGGTGGGCACAGCTGAGTCCGGAACGGTTCAAGCCGGCCTGTTGGATGATCGGACAGCTGGCGAGGCAGCAGGGCATGTAGCAGACATGTCAGTTGTGATGGGGACGTTGTCGCGGCCAGACTCTGCTGTAAAATTACGCAGGAATAACAGCAATGGCCTTAGTAGATATGCCAAGGCTGTTGGTGTTGACCCCTGTGTCGGGCGCCCGAGAGGCCACGACCAGCTAGCTCGGAGTTGAACTTCCAGGAGCAGACCAGCGCCTGGGCATTTCCTGCCGCCCCTCGACAGTGTATTTTGTAATCCTTTCAGCTTCGTGCGAAAATCGGTGCTTGAGTCTCGAGCTTTCGCCCTCGGTGGTCGGTTTCGCGGGCCGACCATCGGGGGAGCAAGACCTAGGTACTTGGAGCGCAGGCCGGGGGTTGGGGGCGGTTAACACACACAAGTTGGTATCAAATACGATGACTCAGTGGATTGAAATGCTTGGCCAAACAAAGGCGGGGCAGACACATCAGTTTGTCAACATAGGTGAGGAACTCCAACAAAAGGCGCCACCATACGCCTTTTAATCCGCTCTCCTCACTCGTTCCTGTCCTTCTCCATTAATCCTTCAATAAAAACAAGACCGACTCCAGCCAGCCCAAAGAAAAAAAAGGAGAGAAAAGAAAAATAGCCACCAAGCACCAAGCACCAAGCACAAAATCCGAATGTCGGAATCGGAAACGTCGGGATTCGACGACCCTATGTCCGCCACGCCTACGGCTTGGACATCCCAGTCCCCTGTAACAGCATCTCCCCTCTGCCAGCTAATCCAGGCATATCGCGTAGGCCTCCAATAAGACACGCTGCCAAGATCGTCCAGCATCGGCAGTCTTCCTGCAAACGGCGGGGGCGGTCTGGACGCCAAAACGCACTGATAGCGCAGGTCCAGAGCTGGGTTGGAAAAAGGAAGGAAAGAAAAAGGAAGGGCAAATCAGGAAAAACAAACATGCAGCCAAGCCACCGCTACGAGCTTAGCGCCCCATGTTATTGGGCCACCCCTGATATCCCTACGCAATATTTCCCAACAAGCAAAAGCTGTCCCTGAGAGCTGAACTGGGTGACCAGCTGGGGCTTTGGCTTGCCTGGAGTTCTACGCAACTCCCAAAAAATAAATTGAATAAAAAATTAAAAATAAAAAGAAAGCGAGAGAAGGCCGTCTAGGCCGTCGTGATGCTGCGCTAGTGAGAACTAACCGGTCGGATATTGGAATGATTATCCTGGGCACTCGACCGCCCTCTTCCCACGGCCAGACGTGGGCTGGTAGGGAGGGAGATACGAGCGGGCGTCCCAAGACAAACACCCAATATCGTGGAGGGCTGAAAGACAGCCAAGGTGGGAAGCTGGGAGATGTTGGCTGGCTGCTGCTCCTTCACGATGCCGGCTGGAAAAGGACAAAAGGGTGACACATCGCTCGCCATCGCCAAGGTAGAGGCCTGCTCCTCACCTACCAAGTAGCCTCCTCATCCTCCTCCACGCTCACTACCTGTCCAACCCAACAGCCTCCTCCGGAACCATCCCAGCTACCTAATTCCCAACCAGCCCAAACCGCCCAACATGCAGTTCTCCGCCTCGGCTCTCCTCGTCCTGGCCTCGGCCGCGTCAACCCTCGCCACCGACGCCTGCCTCGCCTGCAGAACGAGCAACAACCAGGACGGCTGCCAGCGCGGCGTCATGGGCACGGGCGCCCACATCAGCGTGTCCATGCCCGCGCGCTCGGCCGACTGCTCGGCCGCCATCGCCGTGACCGTGACCCCGCAGCCGGTGTAAGGCAGCACTCATTCCTTTTTTCCTCTTTGCAAAACCACTACCGAGAACACTGTACTGACTGACACACACACACACAAACACACACACATCCCCACACCAGCATCGTCACCGTGACCAAGACCAACACCGAGCCCGCCGCGGTGCCGACCTACGTGGGCGACAAGTGCGGCGGCAGCGGCGAGCGCTACGTGAGCGCCTGCAAGTGCGCCGGCGTCGTGGCCCCGACCATCACGGCGGCGGCGCAGACCGTCACCGTCACCACCACGGTGGCCCAGTCCGTCCGCACGGTCCCGAACCCGGTCCGATTCCTGCGCAAGTGAGCAGCTCTGCTCTTTTTCGTTGTCTTGCCGCCGTGGAAAGAGAGGGGAGGTGAAAAGAGCAGGAGGATTCAAATCACCCCGCTGTTTGGTGGCAACGCCTCGCTCCCCTTGGGAAAAATTAATAAAAAGGGCCCCTAAAAAGCTACAGTGTAAAACGGGCGAGGCGGCAAGCGAGTGGAGGGCTGAAGCGAGAGAGACGGTATAATGAAAGCACGAGCCGAGATAATGTCATGTGCTAGGGATTTGTTTACTTGTTTTTGGTTTACAACATCATGTTCCCCAGAGACGTCAAGAATACGATTTCTTTTTTTCGCCACACCATTGAACCCCCAGTGGCCCAAGTTTTGAAATTGAAAGTCGGTGGGTCTGGTCAATCCCTCGGCGAGGTTGCGATAGGTGCCCTCCGGGCCCGAGGGCGCCCAGAGCGAGTCAGCCAGGACAGGTACCTACGGGGCGCCCCCGCTGGAGGGGTTTCACCCAGACGAGACAGCGTGGCTCAGTCGTGAGGATCGGTACACGGATTTAGAAAAGCTCGATACACGAACCTTGAGGGCTCTCCCGGCCGCGGGCCCAAGTCCGGAGTGACCGGGGGGCTAAGTCGACGAGGGG
Source organism: Gaeumannomyces tritici R3-111a-1 (assembly GCF_000145635.1). NCBI lineage: Eukaryota > Fungi > Ascomycota > Sordariomycetes > Magnaporthales > Magnaporthaceae > Gaeumannomyces > Gaeumannomyces tritici. The sequence continues at coordinate 1,982,877 of NW_008804548.1, read as the reverse complement.
CAGAAACACCGCCTTTGCCAAGAGGTCGAAAACCTTGGATAACCAAGCAGAGGAAAGCATCATCACCGTCCAAGAAGAAGAATGTCTGGAATAGAGTGGTCAATGGACATATGAAAAGTCATATTGTTGTATGGCTTTGCAACTACATTTCGAAATAAGTATCTATAAAAGAATTGAAGAGATAAAAAGGAAAAGGGTATGTGAAAAGGCATGGCAAAAATATATGCCAGGTATCTCAATGGAAGCAATTCCAGGATGCTATGCGTGTGCGCCTGGCAGAAGAAGAGAATCGTGATAGTGAAAATGCATCCATATGGCTTCGGATAAGCTGATGACAAAGGGGGGGAAAAAGTAAAAGAATCACAAAAAAAATGAACTCTAAGTAATGCCGGCATTCGTCAAACCCACTCCTTTCGTCATCCCTACTAGTTCCGCCGCGTCTGCATGTCCGGCAGCTCCGCCAGCGGCGTCTTCCGCTTCATGGCGATGGGCAGCGGCGGCAGCGGCCTCCGCGGCGGCAGCTCGCCGACCAGCATCTGGCCGACGTCAATGGGCGAGTCGGCGAGCGAGCCCGAGACGCCCGAGATCTCGCTCAGGTTGGGGCTACCGTCGGTGGCCGCGCCGGCCGCGATCATGGTGTCGATGACCGCGATGGTGCGCTCGTCCATGGTTTGCATCTCGTTGAAGCGCCCGCCGTAGTTGATGCCGTTCCATACCAACGGGTGGCCCGAGACGGCAAAGCTCGGCCGCGGCTGTTGCTGCTGCTGCTGCTGCTGCTGCTGCTGCTGCTGTTGCACGCCGCGCTCGAAGATGGCCTGCTGCGGGTTGACGGGCAACGCGGCGCCGGGCACTACCGTGCTGTAGGCGGCGACGCTGCCGTAGCCGCCGCCGGCGACGCTGACGCTGCCGTAGGTGGGGCCGGGGCCGGGGCCGTGGCCGCAGCCGCGGTCGACGGCCTCATGGCAGTGGTTGCCGTTGTTCTGGGAGCTATAGCTGTTGTTTCGTAATATGCTCGAATGGGAGCTGCAGCTGTTGTGGCGGCTGTGGCCGTTGCCCAGCTCCGACATGTTGGGACGCACCAGCCACTGCTGGCTAGGGCTGCGGCCGTGCGACAGGACGCGGAAGCCCGAGCCTCCCCTATCGCTGGGCCTCCTTCCCCCCGAGAGGACGCGGAAGCTGCTGCCGCCCTGGCCCGCCTCGATCATGGCGGTCTCGCGGCGCCGGCGGAGGCAGTGGATCACGAGCATGACGAGCATGGCCGACAGGGCGCCGCCGCCGATGGCAGCGCCCACCCCCATGGCCGTCATGCTGCTCCTGTGCATCGACATGTCCATCATCTGCTCGCCGCCGGGCCCCGTGATCACGCCGTTGGTGCCGATAGCGGGCGAGGCCGGGACCTTGACGTTGGTCGGCATCGCGCCCGAGGCGTCCGTCGACGACGATGACGGCAGCGGTGCCGCCTCTGGTGCCGGCGTCAGTGCTGGTGCCGCCATGCTGCTGCAGCTGCGGCTCGCGTCCGCGGTTGCCATCGGTTTGGGCGTGCCGGCCGTGCCGGGGTTCGCGCTCATCGTCGTTGCGAAGCTCGATACGGGTGGTGGGTAGGTCTGGATGGGCAGCGCGTTGCCGGGCGAGGCCGAGGCCAGCCTGAAGAGGGCCGACGAGGTAGCGCAGCATCGTGTCTTCTCAGCCGCCGATTCGCAGCAGTACCGCGCGGGCTGGCCGAAGCCCTGGGCGTCGCACTCCCAGACCTGGACGCCGTTGGCGCGGAAGTCGTAGGCCGATCGGGTGCGCATGCTGTCTTGGTCTAAAAGGTCTGTCAGCCCGGCGTGACCTCCCAAGACCTGGGCGACACTCGAGTGTCTCTACTGAAACTTACTCAGCTGGCAGTTTTGGGGGCAAAATGGGGACTGCCATGTCGGGTCGGAGCAGGTCCCCCTGGCGTATGACACGCCAGTGCTGTTTGTTGTGCTCTCGTCCTTGCAAAGGCCGTTGGATAAGCAGGCGGCCACGGAGCCGCAGCACATGCTAACCTCTGCTGTCGGGTCGCATGGTACATCTTTTGATTGCCTGCCGTTGGGGAAGAAGCAGAGGCTGGCGGCTTGAACGTAAGAAACAACTCCCAGGAGCACGAGAAGTTGTAATAGCCGAAGGGAAGTCATTGTGAAGGATGAATAAAAAGGAAAGGCCCGCCTGAGAGAGAAAGAAAGAACAATATGAAAAAAAAAATGAAAGAAAAAAAAAGATATGCTAGCCGAACGTGACAAAAGAAAACACGAAGGAAAAAAAGCGTAGTCACAAAGCTTGGGATCGAGTCCTGCACGAGACGAACATCGTAGAATAAGGCTAAAGGGCGAGAACCCAAGGGCTTGGGACCACGAAAGCATGTATAGATATCCGGCGAGCAAACAGCAACGCTGACAGGCATGGATCCCCGACAGGGGAGCAGGCGAAGCGGGGAAGGGGAGGACGCAAGGCATGCTCCAGAAGTGCGTCGAGGTAAATCGAGCGCCAAGCTCACGATGAACGGTAGGGATCGGTGCCGACCCCCCTGGCATGACAGAAATGGGTGGTGGTGACAGGGGAGGCTGAGTGCCCCACGTAGCTTAAAAAGCCCTCCCCAGCTCCCGGAGGGCACAGCTGAGAGGGAGGTGTGGGCTGGGAGGTCCCTGGCGCGTGGGACAGCCCGCCGCGCCTCAAAAAAAGAGCAGCAGCTCGCCGAGGCTGCCACCTCTGTTTCGCCGGGGCCGCATGAAGGCTGCGGCTGACTCGCGACTGGTCGGTTGTCAAACCCGTTTCACCCCACGCCCATGGAGATCTCCAAAAAGAAGGTAGTGAGCAAACTGCCAGACAAGGAGACCCGCACCACCCACCACCCACCACCCAGGCGAGATAAAAACGATGGAGGATATACTTAGATCGACGTGAGCCAAGTCCGAAAGGGGAAATTAGCAGATGTGTCTCCCATACCCGCCGCGTGGTGTGGTGCGCGCGGGCAGCACAAACGCACCCCGCCATCCCAGTGACAGCCGTCTGCGTTAGGGGCCGGGGCAGCTCGCAAGCAACGCAAGAGCACGCATGATGCGTCGAGGGCGCTCCATGGCCGCGGTCAATCATGGACTATGGGATGAATGCCCCGCGGGCGTGCGCGACGCCGACGGCATGCGGACGTGGATTATGATGATGCATCTGGAGAGCGGACCTTGGATCGGGTTGCTTGGTATTTGGGCCGATTCACCAAAAGTTGTGCATGCACAGCGCGCGGGTTCGCCTTCTGCAATAAAGTTTGATGGCAGGAGGTCGTGGCTGCGCAAGGTTTCTCATCATGTAGGATCTGCTCGTGCGACTGGCAGCCGCTCGGTCGTTGAGGGGTTGCGTCGGGCTCCATTCGAATCCCACGACGCTCCGTTATCACGAGTATTTCTAGTGTTTCTGCAAGCACACGCCAGCGCTCAGGCGCTGACGGGGCTGTCAAAGATGGAGGCGGCCCCCTGTCTCCGAGTCGCTTGGTAGCAAGGACGAGAATCCGGGCACGTGAGACTTTCCAAGCTGCCCATCCAAAGAAGAAAGACGTCGGGGAATTTACAAGACTGTGCTCCAGTGTTTGTGTCTATACCAAGCGGCAGCTATCTCTGGAGGCAGAGACAACCAAATCTTGTGTTTCTTTGGCGCGGTTTTTGCTACCACCCCCGATGATCAATTCGCCTACGCGGGCCGGAAGCCAGCCGAGCTGCAGGAACGCGCAACAAGACAGTCGTGACAGCCCCGCAACCTCAGTCATGCGGTCAGGGCAGACCCAAAAGGGAAACCCAAGAGCAATTGTCCCCACCACGTCCAAGGCTGGCTTGAGTGGTCACCCTCCCCCATCGACTTTCTCTCCACATTTCGCCCCGTCTAGCTGGCACTTTTTCTCCTGCTTGATCGCCAGAATATCCTCATCCCAAGCCTTTCTTTTT
>NW_008804548.1:1899280-1978382 GCF_000145635.1 Gaeumannomyces tritici R3-111a-1 | reverse complement strand
GTCGCTGCAACATGCAAAATACACAGCCGCGCAGAGCTGTACAGTACCTACATTTGTGGGAGTTGGTGATGCCGTCACAGCCATATCTCGATCAAAGCCGACAACGAGGTGGCTGGTGGCCGACTAAACGAACGCTGTGGCTCACCACGCCTCGTCATCAGCCCACCCACCATCTTAGTCTGACACAAGACAGCCCCGATGTCACGTTGCGAGGCGAGACTTCCCCGGCCATCATCGGGGGATTTAAAATGGTTCTGTCTGTATTGGGCCACCGCACAGACGCTGTCTAATGTCGTCTTTTCCTATTCCATCGTAATGGTGGAAAAGTTAGCTTGCACATTGCGACGTTAGAGTTACCTCAAAGGCTACCCCAAGCTTGCTCTTCTGTTCGTGCGCGTCAGTACGCCGAGGGCCCGAGATGCCAGGCTCTGATGTTTCGACCCAGCTTGGGCAAACAAAATACGACGCTCAAGCAAGCAAACCACCATGGATGCGACGAAATACGACCGCCGACGCCCTCCAAGGTGCTAGCCGCCATGGGGGCCTGGGGGCTAGGCGAAACGGCATTCCGATGACAGCGTGCGTATCAAGTTGATGCTCACGATGCGTGCCTAGAGGTAGTAGGTCCGTTATGCGGCGAGCTGCATGCCTGATTCCACGCATCACATCCCGTCACACACTCATGGTTAGCCCTCTGTCTCTGCCATCGTGTTGCCTGCCGTGCCGCCCGGCCCATCACAAACAATCAATTGCAGCCCAGACAGTCGTCGGCCCAGAATCCCCGCATCACGATTGGCCCAAGGGGAAGTTTCGGGTGACGCGTTCTGCTTCCGCCGCCCCAGGCTAGTCTGCTTTGTGGCTGGCGAATATCCCGCGCCTGACGTCAGCAGGCGCCTTTCTCGTCCAATCGACACTTGATATGGATGAGTGCCTTTGTGGTTTCTCTGTTCGATAGCAGCGAGTGAATATTCAATGTCTTGGCGCTCGCCTTCTCGAATCTGCCACAGGAGACATCAAACACGCTAAGCCAATGTAACAGCAATCGCCAAGGCCAGCCATCCCACCTGCCTCTATTTTGGGCGGCGTAGCATAACCACCAGGGTCTGAAGCCTTCTCCAAAAATTTGCGGGCCTTTCCCGTCCCACTCTCCGCATTCTGCAGCGGCCTTGGGCCTGGCTCGACTCGAACCTGACTCGACTCGCTTGCTCCCTCGCAGATCTGCAACCTCGCCCATCCGTTCCCGTCCCTTGTTTTTTTTTTCGCCTTCCTGGTCCCAAATTCTCCACGCCAGCCTGATCGGCTCAAGGCTTGCTCGCCCGTCAGGCACGCACAGCAGCGCATGTACCCAGGTACCCGCTTTGAGAAAGCCATGCCCCCCAACCACAGTCCGTCGCCCTCACCGCCGCCCAGTGGTGCTCGGCGCCAGCTGGCCGAGAGTAATAATAGACGACCGTCGCCGTCGCGCGCCCGGAGCCGAAGCCGCGGGCCTCCGGCGAGGCAATCCTCGCTCTCTCCCTCCAGGTCTAGAGCTAGTTCCAGGTCCAGCTTCAGGTCCCGTGACCGCTCTCGATCTAGGGACCGTGACCGATCACGTTCCAGGGACCGTGGCACCAGCGGGAGGTCGCGGAGCAGGCTCGACGACGATCGGAGGAGGAGGCGGGCCGGCTCCCGCGACTCGCGTGCCTCGTCGTTTTCCTCGCGCTCTAGGTCGCGCTCTAGGTCGCGCTCCACGAGGCGCTTCTCCGGCGACGACTCGGCCGCCGATCGCAAGCCCCGCAAGGCGAAGGAGACGGCCAAGGAGAAGGAGGAGAGGAAGAAGAGCGAGCTCAAAGCCTCGGCCGGCTTCCTGGGCGCCGTTGCCGTCGCCACCTTTGCAGCCCACAAGCTCTGGCCCAAAGGTTACCTGTACGGCAGCAAAGAGGAATGTCAGTGATCCTACCCAAAATCCCGATCGGGTCCGATCCGACCCGCTGGACCGGGCTCGGGCCTCTTTTTTGACTTTTGAGGAAATTACACATGGCACCTTCATCGGGCCATCGGCCGTTCGCATGCTAACCTGCGTTGCGTTACCGTAGGGGAGACTCGACCTGTCCCGAAGAAAGTTAGGGAGGAAATCACGGAAAAGCGCGTCGAGATTCGTCAAGAGGTCGATAGACTTCGTGGCCACCGCCCCGCTGGCAATGGCGAGCTATCGCCCAACTCCATGTCGTCCACGGCTGCTACTTTTGGAAGTATAAGGGCTGGTGGTCAGGACATCGACCCCTTGAGGCGTCGCCCCGAGTTGCTACAGCGACCTGCCGGGAACAACGGACTGTCGCCAACTTCTATATCTTCCAATGCCGCCACTGTGGGGAGCAGCCAGATCGGCGGGCAGGAATTTGACTCCCTAAGACGCCACCCCGACTTCACTCAGCGTGACGACAACCGAGTTTACTATGAGTCTACTGAGACTAGGCGATACCCCGCCTCGGGTTACCGCCCTGACAGAGGCGGGCCGCTGCCACCACTGAGGGATCCATCCGACCGCGGCCCTACCTTTGAGGAACGCGAAGGCCGCCTGCTCGTCGCGCCGCCGCCAAGGCGCGACAAGGTCTTTTATTCAACGTCACCTGGGAGGGATCGCCACGATGATGCCCGCTACGCCGTCCCTATCGGATCCGAGCCTCGCCGGGCCCCATCCAACCGCCTGGTCCAGAAGACCAGTGAGGAGGTCCAGTTTGTGCAACAGTCGTCCCCCGCCCGAGCGACAGTGGAAAGGACCACTAGCAGCAGCAAGGTGCTGCTCGATGATGATCCCTACGCCCCGCGGGACATGGACCGGCCGTCCCGATATCTCGACGACGCTGGTAGGAAATACGTGGATGACAGGGACTATCGCGGCGGCGGGGCCGTCCGCGAGACCCGCCGGTACGAAGAGTATAACTCGGGCGAGCCATGTCGGGATCGGGACCGGGTCATGGACGACAAAGGCCAGCATGGCGATGTAGTCCGCGAGACGCGGCGGTACGAAGAGTTCACCTCGGGCGAGCCACGTCGAGACCGGGACTGGGACCGAGCCCTAGAAGACAAAGACCATCGCGGTGAGGTGGTCCGCGAGACGCGGCGATACGAAGAGCACACATCTAGCGGGGAGCCGCGTCGGGATAGGGAGCGAGACCGGGCCCTTGACGATAAAGATTACCGTGGCGACGTGGTCCGCGAGAGGCGACGATATAAAGAACATAGCTCCGGCGACGAGACGCGACGCTATGAAGAGTACAGCTCTGGCGGCGAGCCGCGCCACGCAGACGAAAAGGGCCACCGCGGCGCGGCGGTCCGCGAGGTCCGACGGTACGAGGAGCACACCTCGGGCGAGCCGCGCCGCGAGCAGGTGCGCCGCGAGAGCACTAGGGAGCTGCAGCACCGGTCGTCATCGCCGCGCAACCGCGTGCACTGGGAGCGCGAGGTGGAGCGGGAGGACGACAGGGGGAGCGGCGTCGAGAGGCACCGCGAGAGGCGCTCGCACCAGGAGCAGCGGCCCGCCGCTCCTGCCGAGTACGTCTCCCGGGAGCTGGTCGTCCGTAGCCGCCATAGCCCGGACCCCCCGAGGCGCGAGGCGGGCGAGGGGGCAAGGGGAGGAGGAGGAGGGTACAGGGACAAGGAGCGCGAGGCGTTGGCGTACCAGCGGGCCGGCAGGAACGCGTATCTGGGCAACGCCGACACGGTCTCCCCCGGGGCCGATCAGTGATGGGCAGGCAGAGGTGCAAGCTTTTTTGGATATGGCTGACCAACCCCATCTTCATGCATGTATTCGTGGCACACTGGATGCAGTGGGTGATACCATTTTGCTTTTTTTTTTTTTTGCCAGACTTGAAGTCAACTTGCCTACGCAATCCCATGCGCTTGTTTATTCCTGGCTTGAGCTGCTGCTGCGAACGGATACCACTTGGGCGATTTTTTTTTTATAGATTTAGAGCCTCTGGTTATTTCAAGGCCATTACATTGACGTGACCCCCCTCCACCCTGGCATAATGCTCCCTCTCGCCCTCTCGCCCATGCTCCAACGCATTTGCTCGTTACGGATTGCCATTGTGTTTGTCTAATACCATATCTCTAGAAAAGTCTACCTGGGGAGTTTCGGCACCCGCTGACTCGGTTTCATGTCCTCGTTGTAGCCTCTAGTACAAAAGTACAAAAAAAAAAATCACAGTCCCACGATGCCAAGACGGGTAAACGTCTATCAAGCAGGTACCCGTTGTGGCGATTTCCGACGGGGTGGGTTCACCAACAGCCCAAGCAAAACCCCTCGTGGGCTTTCCCAATTATAGCATCATCCATCCCACCCCGTCACGCAGCCAGCTCGTCGTCCGATTCCCTCGCCGGCTCCACGTCGCTGCTCTCGTTCACTACCGTGCCCAGCGGCCTCCTCCTGCCCGCCCTCCTCTTGCCGCCACCGCCCGCCCTTCCGGGGCAGGGAAGCGGCCTGCACTCCTCCTCTTCATCCTCCGACGAGCCTCGATCCATCGCTGGGCAGTCGCTGGCGCTGCCCGGACCCTGGCTGAGCGTGGCAGCCTCGGCGACGCACCCCCTTGGCGCGGTGGAGCTGACGAGGAAGGGGTTCAGGTCGGCCTTGAACCATCGCTCGGCGCGCGTGGTGCTGCGCTGGCCGCCCTCCATGGCTGAGTAGGCAGCCCGGGTCGTGCGCATCCTCTTCTTGGGACCACCGACCCCGCCCTGGCTCATGAGGCTGCCGAGCCTGAGGCGCTGCTGCTGGAGGTGGTTGTCGTATGCCACGATGCCGCGCACAAAGGGCGCGACATCGAGTGCTATGACCTTCATGGTGCGGTCCCATACCGACGGGTCGAGGTACGACACGGGCCCTGCGCCGGCCTCGTCTGCTGCTGCAATTGGGTCAAACGCCATGGCGAAGTCAAGCCTATTGACTGCCGGGGCCGATGGCGGTGTTTGCGTGATTTGCTTGTGCAGCAGGGCCGTCGCTTGGTCTTGGTGGAGAGGAGCAAGGTACTGGGCACAGTCGAGGTTGCGCTCGTCGCATCCACGCCATAGCAGGTGTCGAGAGAAACTCTTGAGGGTGATCGATAGGGAGGTGCTTATAGAGTCGAAGGAGGTGGTGGGAGTTGCCTCGAGAAATGTGAGCCCAAGCACGAGGTCGTCCTTGGCCTTGGTCGGGTCAGCAGGGAGTGTGGCATCAATTTGAAGCTGGCGCATGTCAGTACGGCGTGATGAGACAAATGATCTGGGAGTTGACGGGCCAAGACCTACCTCATGTGACCAAACCGGTGCCATGGCGGCGTTCAGGTCGGCGAGACTCATGGCATCTGCAAAGTTGTCGTATGCGTCCAGGGCCTCGAGTCTCCTGGCGGACGTGTCCGCTATGGTCTTGACCTCCTTGGCCCACGACTCCAATTCCGGGCAGTCCTGCCAGTTGCCGAGATCGAAGCCGCAGTTGTCCCAAGACTGCTGCAACAGGCCAGCCTCTTGGAGCAAGGGAGCCGAGCCTCGGTCGCTTGCGGGCTCTCGCCCAAGCCATCCCATCCCCTCCTCGTATGTCCCCTCACTGATCACACGGATAACATCCCCGTTCTCGTCGAGGTCGATTCCCCTGGGCCACCGCAAGTAAAACCACTCGAAACCACCCCTTCGGTCGCCCACTCCCAACTGGCACCAGTAGTTGAGCTCTGTGATTGAAGCCCGCAGGTCTCTGCCTCTTGATTCGTATAGAGACTCGGTAGCTCGCCGTGTGAGCGCGTGGCCCTCGTGAGCAGCCATAATCAGCAATCGATCGACAGCCAAGTCAGCTGGAGGAGCACTGAAGCGAAAGATGCCGTGCAGACTGAGAGTTTGTAGTGGAACCAGAGCCTCGTCGTTGCAAGTCATGATGAAAGGGCGTTTAGACTGTGCCATCAAACCAATAACAGTCGACCAAAACTGCTTGTCCTCCTCGTACAGAATATCGACTTCTTCGAGAAGAATCAACGACTGTTTCTGGCTCCTGGGCGCAGCTTTTCTCGTCTCAGAAGGTTCGGCGGGAGAAGCGGTTTGGACTTCGGGCTGCGGCTTCATGGGCTTCGCCTTTGCTACAGCTTTCGGCTTGAAGAACGAGTTCATGGTTGATTGTTTCCCGGACTGGACCTCGGCGGCCACTTGCTCTTCGGTTGGCAGGCTGCTGTCTTTCCCGTCCCTGACACCAGCTGAGGCTCCGGAATGCTGTTGCTGGACCTGATGATTTCTAGTCATGTCACCGATCTTCTCGACGATGTCCTTGCCACTGCGGCGGCTGCTAGGGCTGATCTCAAACACCTCGAAGCCGAGCTCCTTAGCCAGGGCATACACAGCAGCACTCTTGCCGCAGCCGTGGGGGCCGCTGATGACAACCGCGTTTCTCAAGCGCGGGGCGTCCTTTGCACTCTTGTGCGAGCCATCCCCGCCCCGAACGACGGTCTTCTTCGTAGCCCAGTAGCGGTGCGTAAGAGACAGCTCGCCCTCTGACTCTGAAAGTTTTCCCATCTCGTCGGCTTCGTCGTCACTGGAAACAACGAATCCGTCGAGCTTGTTCCGCTTCCTTTTCTTTTTTGCGTCCTTCGACCCGTTCTTCCCTGACGGAGCAGAGCCGTCGGTAGCACCCGTGTCGACGGTTTGTACCTTAAGGGACACAAGCCAGTCCCTGAGAAGGCCCATCTCCCTTCCGGCCTGAAGCACCTCCGCGGCTGATGCAGGGGCAAACTTTTGGGCCCAGGCGAGCGACTCGCATTGCGATCGATCGTGGGCAGAAAGGCTGGTCTTGATCGAGTCGAAGAAGTGCGCCATGCTAGGGCTGCTGCCAAGTGTCCGTAGGTGCCCCCTAACCCTTTGCTGCAACTTCCGCCCGCTCTCACAATGCTTGTGAGGGAGCCGAAGCTCTATTGGTGGCGGGAGAAAGTCATCCGTGTTGATATTTCGGACCTCGTCAATTATGGCTGGGATGTTGAGTGAGGACGCTAGCTCGGACACGACTGATTCCTTTTCGCCGACGGCAGTCGCATTTCCTTTGGACTTTCTGAGAGGGAGTTCAAGATCTGCGATGCCAGGGCAAAGCGGCAAAATGTCATCACGGCCAACATGTGCCGTGCCCTTCCATGGCCACGCTGGGTGGCGGGCTCCTGGCACCTTGACTCCGCTGTGCTTGATTCCGAACGTGGGCTGACATGTGCTCGGAGCACGAGTGCCATCGAGAGTACCACCACGCGGCCTCTTCGGTGAGGATGGTGCGGGCGGTGTTGGCCTGCACTCCTTGCTTTCCGCCACCAACTCTGCCCTCTCGCTCTTACCCATAAAAAACGGATGGGGGGGTCTTGAGATTTTCGGTTCCCGGATTTGTACCGTCTTGGCTAGCTGAGCCGCACGGGCAGGAGCAGTATCACTCTTGTCCGGGGTTTCGGGCAAGCCTGCCTTGGTTGGAGAAGGGCTAGCGAGAATATCGTTGATCCTAGTTCCGATTCTGACGCGTTCGTCATCTTCCAGGCCTTCCCCGTACCTCGTGCGGGCAATCAAAGATCCCTGCTTTGCTCCTCGCCCCTTCGGCGTTTTCGCCCCTAGTCCCGGCTTGAGTGACGGAGCCTTGGGTTTCGGTGGTGATCCCAAGGTGCCTGACTTTGGGTTGAAAACGAGCATTTTCTTGGGTTTTGCGGGTTCTGACTGCGGGGGCTGAGTGACAGTGGCCTGGACAGAGGTCACTGAGGCGGGTTCCAGTGGCACCCTGGTAGGAGCAACGTTGCCCTGCTCCTCGCGCGGCTCGGTCGTTGCGGGTTCGTCGGCAGCTCCCGTGCACCCATTTTGGATAGCGCCCTCCGTGGTCTTTTGCTCCAAACATTCCTCTATTGGTGAAGGAGAGGACTTTTGGATCTTCCTTGGTCTCCCACGCTTCTTCTTTCCGTCGGTGGGTTGAGCCTCAGCCGCCTCCGATTTGCGTTTTCTTCGCTTCGGCGCACTCTGGTTCGGTGCTGAGGATTGGTCGTCGGAGGAGGAGGTCGAGGTCTGAGGGGTATATGAGATCGGCTCCGTTGCGGCCTGGGCAGCCCCCGCGGCGTCGGCGTCGCCCTCCAAGTTGTTGGCAGGGCGAGGGGCGGAGAAGAAGGGGTGAAGCTTCTTGTCGGGTGCCGCCTCCCCTGCTTCCATTATCGGAATAGGAGGTGCCACTTGCCGTTCGAGAAGAACAGCCATTCCTACGCAGATGGCCCAATCCAGCTGCTCCCCAGCGATTTAGGGTTGCCAGACAGGCCTGCGTGCTGGCCTACGTACTGGTCGTCGAGGTTCGGTCGAGGGGGGTGGCAGTGTATCGATATGAACAGGCCTGGAAGAACGAGTCGGGATAAAAGCGTCAACATATATAGGACCAGTATATGGTACTGAGTGCTGCAATTACAATAAGTTGGAGAGAAAACAAGCTGTTTAGGTGGGTGGGTGTGCGGTGTGAGAGTGGTTGCGGCGACGGCAGATCAGGCAGTTGCTCCTTGATTGAAGCGCGTTGAATCGCGTCTGCAGCTCGCACATCCCACCCACTGTAAATCGCGACTTTGATGGATGACGCCCCGGAATCTGGAGCGCGGACCCCTGCAAGGTCAAGGCCAGGGGGTCCAGCGCCAGATTATGTCAGCAAGAAGTTCGAAAGAGTGGGTTCGAGGTTCCCGCATTCTACCACTCAAATGAAGCCGATAAAAGATACGGCATCGGACCCCACTTGAATTGACCCTGCACTCTGGAGGATTTTTTTTTTTTGGCCGGCGCCTCGAGAACTCAGCGCAACGCCGGAAACCGTATCGCAAGCCGATTTCACCGGCGCAACTTTTCTTTTTTTGTTCAGTCAGTCGGATCGGCGCGCCGTAGCGAGGCGGGCGGTGCAATGGCGTCTCACTTCAGAATCCAGAAGCCATACGAGCTGACCTCGCTCCCCAAGACGCTAGACCAGACGGTCAACACCTATGCGGTTGGAGAAGTGTTCGGCCAGGCCCAAGGGTCCAAGAAACGAAAGCGCCCGGAGCTGGCTGTTGGCATCAACGGCGAGGCGCTGAACATATATGATGTTTGTCCCCTGCCGACACAAGCAATGCCGCCTGTAGTCTGTTGCTAACAGCAGCTTTAGGCCCCTTCGTCGAGACTGATCACCTCATATCCCGTCCCCCCGCAAGCTTCCTTCAGCTGCCCACCCCTGTCGCTGAGATATAAGACTTCCGACAAAAATATCACGAGATACACCTACGCTTCCACCTTGGAGCCAAGGCCCAAGCTCTCGCTGTACAAGGATGCCCTCGGGGCTGCCGGGGGCAGCGCTTCGACTAGTGTCTCCCATCCTCTTCCTCGATCGTGCCGTATCGTCCACCTTGCTTCGACATCCGCCGCAAAATCCGTCCCCTCTCATCCAGACCTCATTGCCGTCGCCAAGACAGGCGCCGTCTCCTGTTTTGATGGCGAATCGCTCGAGGAGAGGTGGTCGGCAACTCCTGCGGCGCTCAAGCAGGACACGGGGCTGACTGCCTCGGCAGAGTTGCGCATCGATCTTGCGCAATTAGCTTCCGTTGCCGACGTTGTGCGCGGCCTGTTTGGGGGGAAAGACGACTTAGTGAAGCTCTTTTTGCCAAACACTGCAGAAGATGTCGAGAATGCCGACCTCTTGGTTCTGCTCTCGACGGCATCAGTGGCCGACAAGGAGGTCCGCCATGTTCACGTCGCTGCGATTCCGCCACCAACCCACGGCAGCACGGGTGGCAGCCAGGGTGTCATACAGATTTTTGCCGCGCCCCTCCCTGCACGAGCATCGAGCTCCGAAGAGCCCCCCATCTACCGTTTCGACCTCGCGTCTGGCTCCGTCACTGAGCTTTGCGCCGAGACGGTTACGACTTATGACATCTCGTCCGCTGTCCCTCGAGCCGAGAGCGAGCTGCATATCCCAGGCGCACGCTCGTTCCTGCGAATTTCCAAGACCTCCATCCTCACTGCTACGGAAACGGACCTCGCCATATACAACCCGCTCTACCGCTCACTACAGGCTTCACTCCCCGTAGAGGCTGCGCCAAAACAGGCGGGCACGTACAAGCTCGTCGCATACTTTGCCCGCCTCGAGATGGTGGTAGCACTTTTCGGGGCTTCGCTGGTGGCGATCCAGTTGGAGGCGCCCAAGAGCAGATCGAAGAAGCGCCGAGCGGAGGGACTTCTCATCGACTCCATCGGACGTGGACTGGTGGCGCCGGTGAAGATCAGCAAGCCTTCTGAGAAGTTCGAAGCCACGGGCTTCTCAACATTCACCCCGCCCCCTCTCGAGAGTGTCTATGGACTAGGGTCCTGGATGGACGACGCCAAGCAAGCCGAAGATTCCATGGAGTCCGGCGAATACGATGATTTCGAAAAGTTCATGGCCTTTTCATTCGAGGTTCACTGCGTGGATGACGCGGAACATGGTGGCGCCGAGGGTGTGGCCATGGACATTGACGAGCCAAAGGCCAATGGCGTCGCATCTGGGCCGCGCCGTGTCACAGGACCAAATGGAGATTCCTACTGGGCCGTCAACGGGCGCGCACTCCCGATCTGGAGCTTTCCGGATCAACTCAAACAAGCCGACCGACGCATGGTTATGTACAGCATACAGCGAGCGTTCACCGTCGTCAATGACGGAGTCTCCAACCTGCTAGGTTGGCGGCTACGCTGCCGGCTTCCCTGGAGCGGTGTGCTTCAGTACCAGGCTCTGGCTGGTCACCTCACGATCCCCAACGTACAAGCGGCCCTCGAGTCGGAGCATCCTGACCTTGAAGGTTCAGAAAACGTGCTGGCGGAGCAGCTTCCCTTGATCCTGGCCGAGGTCGATCCAACACTCGGGCTGCTTCTCACTTGGCTGGCCGCCACTGGCCTTGGACCTGTTGATATTCTATCTTCTGTCAAGATCATCATGCGCAGCCTCGAGCTGATCCAAGACCCGCAGAAGATGACCAAGAACCTCCTCACAGATGCTCCTGCCAACGACGCCGAAAACAGCGCGCAGGAGGGTGGAGAAATCGGCATGGAGCTCGACCGCCTCGAGGAGCAGCTGAATCTCACCGAGCACTACCTCGTCGATGAGTCCAGCAACCGCGCGCGAGGGCTCAGCATAGCCTTCAACAAACTGGGAGGCTGCCCTCCCTCGGCAAACGTGCGGGCAATCCAGCAGATCTTCCGCCCGGAAGAGACGCTTTCCCTGATATATCTACTTCGGATGGAACTAAACAGGGCCGGCTGGACCAGCCGCTACCTGGACGGTACGCGGCTAGTCGAGAACGACGAGGTGGAAGCCGTTCCGGACAGCAGCATTCGCTCCATCGCGGACCTCCTGTGCCAGTGCATCGACTCAGTGGGGCCGGGCGGTTGGCTCATCAACGACATGCTCGCGCTGGTAGGCAGCGGGTCGGGCGACCACGTCGATGCGGCAGACTTCCTCGGCTCGATGAAGCTAGAGGTCAGCGTCGCTCTCGAGGGCGTCGAGGAGGCAGTGTACCTACGGGGTATCCTGACCGAAGTGGTCCGATATGGGGCGTCTCTGCCCAAGTCCGGCAGCAGCAAGGACCTTGCAGCGGTGCCGCCAACCAGCCTCTCCTCGGCCCTGCCCCTAGGATCCAAGACCAGCAAGCATCAAGTATCGAAGCGGAAGGTTGTCTCGGGCGGCGAGATAAAGGAGCGGACGGCGAGAGAGGTTGGTCTGTTGACCAGTAGGAAGGTGGCAGATTACTCGTTTGAGAGGATTGTGATTTAGCAAGGGACTGTTTATTTGAGGATATCACTGTTCGTCCATTTGTCTACCTCGAATCAGCCTGCAACCACAACGTAAAAATGCCAGATACCACACAAATTCCTAGGAAATGGAACTCTATATGCTTCGCTCCATCGCCCACTTACGGGCAAGACCAGCCAGCCAGCCAGGCCGCAGTTAGTTTCTACATGGCCGGAGGCTGAGGAGTCCTCTGAATATCCGAATTCCGTCCCGGTCTCTCCCTTTTTCGTTGTCCTCCGACCGCTCAAGGCCGTGTTGCCGCATTGGCGTCCGCCTTGTGACCGCCACTTACGCGCACTCGTTTGCCCGAGCTCAAAAATCACTCCCTTTCACTCATCACCCCGCACTGCCTGCATCAGCCTTGCCGGGCACGTATTAATTCTAGATGGATTGCGGCCCGCGCGCCAACGCAATATTCCCCTTCTTCCCAACCTGCTGCCTTGTCGCGTCACACGCAAGCAAGTCCCGGCAAGCATCCACGTCTGGGACCAACCACGAGGCGGCAAGGCGGGCACGGAAATGCTGCTCCGCTGATTGATTTGTGGTGAAACCGCACATCTCGGGCGATTGGCAATATTGTTGGCGACTCCTGCGGTTCGAGTGCATGGCACGAGACGCCGTCGGAGGCGAACCCCGCCCGAACAGGTAGGCATACCGTACCCTCAGCTGTCCGGGCTTTGTGAAGAGGGTTTGGGGATGGAGGGGTTGATGCAGCAAAGTGCACTTCTCTGCGGCACCCTCGCCACCGGCTCCCCATCCGGACAGAGGGTTTGTGCGTCGGATTGGGTGTAGAGGGCATCAATGTAATTGCTGGAAAGGTGGTCCAGTATCCTAGTAGCCTATCGAGAATGGTGGATGGCAGCCGGACTAGTGGGCAGTGGTGGCAGCCATTTTGGGCAGTCCGTAGACGGGTGGCCACATGGACCAATCACGTCGTTTGGTGCTGTAATACCTTTGGGGGCTGCCTTGGACGAGTAGAGGCTGGCTGCATGTCTCGCTTGATTTTCTCTTTTGGACACGCTCTCGCTCGGCGTTGGGCAGGGCAGATTGGGAGGGCAGGGAGGAGGGGGGTGGTACAGGTTGCAGAACGGACAACAGGAAGGGGAAGCAAATCACACTTTCCCCAATCGCCGCCTCGCTCGCCGTGATTGATGGGCGCCCAGGTGTCATGAGGCCGTATGTGCATGGCGGCTAGCGGGAGGGATCCAGATTGACGCGAGACATGGCGTGATGGCATTCGACTATTGAAGGTTACCGCCCGTAGGCCGGAGCTGTGTTGTGTTTATTTCGAGACAGGGTTGCGAGGGAAACCCGAGGCTTGCTCTTGGTGCCAAGCAGGGCTGCCGGGCAACATCCACCTACGTACCATAATCAGCTTGATAGTAGCGGGCTTTGTCCGTACTTTTTACTATTCATAAGCTTCCTTGGGAATATGTCGAAGCTTTGAGAAATCTCGGTAAGCTAATCGGAAATAAGGGTGCACCAGTCCACGACTTGCTGCCAGCCAGTACGAAGGAAATATATCATATAGGGGTTGGTGGGTGCAAGGCTACAAAAAGATAAAAAGGGAAAAAAAGCCCCCAGCAAAAGCTTGCCAGGCAACCTGTCGGGTGCCTGGTTACGAAACCTTGTAGGTTTGCGTCGATCCTCTGTCCTCTTTCCAGGTGCAGGTAATTTACTCCCTCCGGTGGGATACCTGGGCAGGTAATTTACACCCTCGGTGGGATACCTGCGACAACACCTGTACTCGAACTCGAGTACCTACAGGTTCTGGGTTTTACAAGTGGGAGCTCGGCTCTTACCGATACCACTAG
Source organism: Gaeumannomyces tritici R3-111a-1 (assembly GCF_000145635.1). Classification (NCBI taxonomy): domain Eukaryota; kingdom Fungi; phylum Ascomycota; class Sordariomycetes; order Magnaporthales; family Magnaporthaceae; genus Gaeumannomyces; species Gaeumannomyces tritici. The sequence continues at coordinate 1,964,798 of NW_008804548.1, read as the reverse complement.
ACCACGCCCTGTAGGACTGAGGAGGTTGAAGGACATACTACGGGCCAGCCTGATAAACGCATGCACTTGGGCACTGACGTCACTGTAATTTCCCAGCTGAGTTCGGACGGCTAGCTGAGTGTCAAGCGACGACCCCCACGAGGTCAGCACGGCGCATGCTTCTCTTGCCCAAAGCGGCATGCGAACCCTTTATAAGCCGCGTTCCATCACAACGGGGCTACGAGCCTCGCCACGCCAAAACACACATCCGGTTAGAATGATTAGTGCTGAGTTTTAAACAGCTTGCCCCGTGTCCGAGAATGCTGGTGCAAATATCACGTCAAGGAATGGAGATGTCGGCTATGAATAGACTCGACCTTGACGAGACGTGGGGACTCGCCCCGGAAAACGGGGGCTGGCGGATGCGGCGAGCACCATCCTAGCAAAAGATAACGCCCGAGCCAAGTGGCGGGCGTGCGTGCGTAGTAGCATCGGAGGAGCTAGCTGGTGTTTGCGAATTACCAGATTCTTGTCGGTCTATGAGCCTTGTTGGCTGCCTCGTCCATTCCCAACACCCAACAACGGCCGGGCGGGATGCTTCCGGCTGTTGGACCCCGCAATAGCAAGACAGTAATGCTTACAGTTAAGCAAATCTGTTACACGGGCAAACGAAGCCCGCGCCTCGTTTTCTGTATGCGGGCGAGCTGCCCTGTTCTTGTGTATCACGTCTGCCTGGCGGCTAATATTTGGAGCTCCGGGAACTGTTTTACAGGGTGAGCAGAAGCGGAGGCCGTCGGTCGGTGCTTTTGCCGGTTAGCGACGGCCGGACTCGTGCTGAGCTAGGCTGGGTTCATGAGCTCGAGAGCCCTGCATGGTGATTTGACTCCGGCATGTACACAGTAGTGCCTGTGTTAGCATGCGGGGCATTGTTGCTACAGTCATTGGGCTGAGCTGCAGGGGCGGTGCATGCATTGCATGTGCGCCACATCAGGGATTCACGAACGAAGACCTTACTTTTGGTTTGGAATCCAGAAGCCGCATCTGAGGACTCCAAGAGACGTTGGACACGTATAACTGATGACAACCAGTCATCCTTTGCGAGGCTTGCTCGGCGGGAGAAATGGTACGAAACCCCAGTGAGCCTCCGCTACATACCAAGGCAGAAAGAACTTTGATCGACAGCATGCGTGAAATTGCCACGATTTGTGCTTGCTTGTCCGTCTCTCGAGCAGGACACGAGGTGGCAAAGGGAGATCCAAATCGAGTCCGCGCAGTTGCACACTAGCAGTGGATGCATGTACCTACTGCTGTACAGTACTCTCCCTCCTGTTCGCGCCGTTGCACAGTTCACGAGCCAAGGTACCCGTGTCGATCTGTCCGCGGGGAACTCGGTTTCTTGCTTCCACAGGGACCTGCTTGATTTCTCCTTGCAAATTCAAAACAGAATCTCGCTGCAGGGGCTGTTGGACCGAAGATCGCTCCACGGTCTGCACACAATCAACAATCTGCCCAGCGCCCCCGTTCCCTGCAGCCGAATGATTTCATCATCAGTGACGACGACCTTTGGGTGCTTTGGCACTTTAAGTGCTTGGGCCTACGGGCCGTAGCGACTAATCCGGCTGTTCTCGAAGGCGTCACCAGAGTCATGTCGGGAATTGCCACTGCAAAAAAAGAACACAGACGTTCCTTGGGCCGAGCGAGCCGACATGGGAGGTACTCCCCATTTTTTTTTCTCGTCAGTGATGCCAGCGCGGCGACGAATTCTAGACTGGGCGAGCATGGGCTGTTCCTCGCCGTTGCGGGCATCGCCTAAAGCCCCGACCCCTGTCCTTTGACAGGCACGTCGATGCGCCGGCCTGTCATTGGCCAGTCCCCTCGTTGCTGTCATGGGGCCCTGGGTCGCAAAGGCCAGCGCGCGCCACGCACCAAAGCCGAGACGACGTCATTTGGGTTGTGTGGAAACCCCAGGTCGGGCTGTTCGGCTAGAATCCTGTGCCTAGTCGCTCACGATGCTGCTGCCCGTTGCCCCGCGATGCCTCGTTTTCGCTCGCGAAGAACAAGAGCCTCGTACTGCAGGAGAAGTGATACTATACTCTAGCAAATATATAAAACATTCAAGAGCGCGAACCATGTTCTACAAATGCGAGGGTACCCTGTCTGCACATGCAGGTTACGGCACGGGATGTCAAGGGTTTGCAATTTGAGTACGAGAAGCGATCTGACAACAGCACCAGCCGCAGCGCCAGTACTAGGAAACCGGACGGACGCGAGACTCCGCAGTGACGCAGCAAAGAAGAAGAGGAAGACGAACCCAACAGGTAAGCCGTCTCGGCGCCCGATCAGCTCCCGCCTCCACAGCCAGAGCAGGCCAAACCGAGGGAGTGGGGCATCATCCCTTGGGTGTGTGCGATTTGCTGGATTGGTGACCGATGGCGATGCAACCGAGCCCGAATTTGTCAATGTGCTAGTACTGATGCTGAGGGCTGGGTACCAGACCCCGTGGCGCTGGCGGCGGCCCATTCCCACGCAAGCAGCCGTTGCATTTGTGTTGCATTTGTGCATGGCTCATCAGTCCCATCTCAGCTCTCACATCCCCACCAGTCGATTAGCGCTCGCCTTTTGCGACTGACGGAGACCTGTGACCACGCCTCAAACCGGGTGCCGTCCGCCATCTTCTTTTTCCTTCCCGTTGTCCTGGCCTTTTCTGTTTTTCTTCCCCATCGCCTCTCTCCTTCCCCACCCTTTAAACACTGGCATGAAGTGGTATATTCTTTGTTGCCCTTAATCCCGAGCACATCAACTGCTACTCCACGTCACTGCTCCCAGGGTTCCCTCACCCCCACACAACACTGCCTGGGGGCTTGCTTGCATAAGCTCCATATAACACTGCCACCTATCGCACCAGGGATAAGGGCGGCAACACCTCCTTCGATCGCGACTGTCCAGCCCTAGTTTCTCCTCACAACTGAAACCTCGCCGTCGTCGAAAACTGTCCTGATAGAATAGTGGAATCGATAAACGTGCGAGATAGGTTTTGCGCGTTGCCATCTCGCACACGGCTAGCTGGTCACATCGCGACTGTTCTGGCACGACCAACCGAAGGTACTGCCCAAGGCGAGGGCATCGGGAGAGAGCGGGAGTAAAGATCTGTACCACGACGGAAACGCACAGACGTACAGGAATGGACCGCACAAACACGTCGGTCGCGCGCATCGCCGAGGCGGACGGGCTCGCACGGGCGCTCTACCGGCGCGCGCGCCTGGCCGGGCCCGACTTCTCCGACATCGCGACGGTGGTCAGGGGCCTGCACACGGTGCTCAAGCACCTGCGCGTCGAGTCCGAGGACCCGGACAGCCTGCTCAACGCGACCCAGCAGGAGCACAGCGTCTATGCACGCCAGCTGGGCCCCATCGTCGAGGACTGCGAGTTCACGCTCAAGCAGCTCGACACCATCCTCGAAAAGTACGGCGGCAGCAGCGCCGACACGCCCTCGGCCGACGGCCCGCCGCGCGACGGCTACATCGCCGGCACCGCCGAGAGCCGCGAGAAGGACATGATCGCGCTCATCCGCACCAAGCTGGCCAACCAAAAGACGAACATCGACATCTTCCTCGACACGGTCCAGCTGCACAACCCGGCCACGGCAAGGACCTTTGTCGACAACCCCCAGAGCCAGCAGCTGGACTCTATCAAAGACAAGGTCGACGCCATCGCGGCCCGCCTGGCCCGCCGCAGAGTCGCCACCGGCGGCCAGAATGGCCCCAGCGAGATGCAAGACGAGGAGCTGTGGCAACAGTTCTGCGAGGAGCTCGCCCGCGAGGGCTTCTCGAGCGATGTGCTGATGCGCAACAAGGTATGCTATTTTTTGTGTGGACCCGCATGGACACCACCCACCCCAACCCCATGGCCTATCCACCGTCTAGGTTTTTCTTCGTCTATTTTTGTGTCACCCCCCTGCTATCTCCTTAAAGTGCATGCATGTCTCTCAACGTTTGCTTTGTCTTTTCAACCGCCTGCGTATATCGCGCCCTTGCTGGCCAGACATGCACGGTTGGCCAGAAGCTCTTCGCACGCTGTGTGACGGTGCCCAAATTGCTTGTGTTCCCTTGGGCTTTGGCTAGAACGCGTACTGATTCAGGCGAATTCTACCCAACTCTAGGAAGTGCTTCGAGCTTACATCCGTGAGATGGACTCGAACGGTCTGTTGGACAATGACAGTCCACCCTCTGTGCGTGGGCTTCTTCTCGACCAGCAGCAGCAGCAGCAGCCTGCTGTGAATGCCCAGCAGCCGTCCCCACTCTCGCGGGGACCACCCATGACGGTGACCCCGGCGTCGTACCCGCGCGCCCCTGAAGGCGATCTCAGTCCTAAGGAGGTCGTCTACCCTGCCAACATGAACGAGAAGTTCTTGCCTACCGTCAAGCTCGACCGCAGGCCTCCCGATTATAGCAGCGCGCCGCCACCCTTGTCCCACCCCAACCGGGGATCCCCTCGGAGCCCACGAAGCCCAGAGAGCCCACCAGGCCCGCCTTCTCCGTCCCGGGGCGGTACCAACCCCTCCCAGGCTCAGGGGCAGCAGCACCATCGCCAGCACCAGTCTCTGCAAACATATAACCCCTACGTCCCCCACCCGCAACCACAGTCACAGCCGAGCCCGCATGCTCCAGCACAGCATTCCCCGCCGCAGCCCCAAGCCACCTCCCCTCAGCTGCTCTATCAGCCTGTCCTCTATGAACAGCAGAGCAGCGGCTTGTCTGCACTTGAGCGGCAGTCTTCGGTGTCCGACTCCACAGACTCGGGCTCGGAATCAAGCTCCTCCCACAATAAGCTAGTCATTATATCCACTCGAGACCTGATGCAGCTCGACCACAGAGAGGCGGAACGCCTCGCGTCGCAGATGGCGGCAATGCGGCTCAACACCAACCTTCCTCCTCCCCAGTACGTGTCGCCCGGCACTTCACCTAAAAGCGCCACGCCACGCTACCTGCCGGCCCCTCCCACCATTGCGGACCAGCTTGGCGTGTCTCCCCGCTTCGCACCCGCCCTGCCGCCGGCTTATACCAGCCCGGCCATGACCAACGCCATCGCCACTCAGGCCCCACCTCCGGCTTATGGCGCCTCACCACCCATACCGGCCACATACCAACAGCTCCCACATCTGGCGTCGCGCCTTCAGCCCGATAGCGCCGGCCGTGAGATCCCGCCCGACGCCACCTGGACCAAGATCCGCCGAACCCTTGTCAGCCCCGAGGTCCTGGATCGCGCCGGAGTCCGCTACGAGGCCCGCCCGGAGTTTGTCGCCGTCCTGGGCGAGCTGACCAAGGCCGAGATTGCTCAGTACGCCCACGAGACCCTCGAGGTGCGTCGCCAGAGGAGTTCTAGTTACAGCAACAAGCGCTTCCAGCCGCCTCCCCACTACGCCCGCGGCAACAACCGCGCGGATAATCTCCGAGATGAGAAGCCCCGGTCTGGCTCGACGAGCGATGATGAGAGTGTGCTCTGGGACTCGAGCGACTCCTCCTCGGATGACGAGAAGAACCGCCGCAACCGCTCCCGCCGCGCCGACAGCAAGAGCGGCAACACTCCCAAGGCCGAGAAGGAGAAGAGCTCCCAAGACGGCTCTGCTGACGACGAAGAGAAGGGCACCAAGGTGTACCCCTTCATCCTCCCCCTATCCCAGTCCGACGGCAAGAACGGTGACGCCAAGGCGTCTCCCTCCAGTACGGTCTCTCCCAAGCCAATCCTGAAGAACAAGAACGAGAACCACGTCCGGTTTGACCGCGAAGGTCCCGTCGAGGTCTCGGCCGAGGATCTGGCGGCCGAGCAGAGGCGCCGCGAGCGTAGGGAGAAGGAGCGCCCCGAGCGGGAGAGGGAAAGGGAGCGTGAGCGTGAGCAGCGCGATAGAGATCGCCGCCGGCGCGACCGCGACCGCGACCCGGACCGGTACCGCGAGCGTGAGCGCAGCCGAGAGCGTGAGCGTGAGCGTGAGCGTGAGCGTGAGCGTGAGCGTGACCGCGACCGCGATCACCACCGCCGCCACCGCTACTCTAATTCGGGCGAGTCGTACCGCCACGGCCGCGGAGAGTCCGGCGGCGGCGCTTCGAGCCGCGACCGCGAGGAGGCCCGCCGCGAGAAGAAGAAGGCGTGGGGCCAGACCCTGGGCGCGGCCGGCATCGGTGGCGCCGCCGCCAGCCTGCTGAGCGTCCTCACCGAGGCCGCCTCGGGACTCTAAACAGATGTGTCGCCCTCCGGGCCCTACTTCGGGCCACTCATTTCTTCCTTGTCATTTCTACTCCTTCTCTTCCATCTTGGACATTTTCGACCCTTCGAGCGATTTTCCTCCTTTTTGAGCGACATCTTTTTCCTCCTATTTTCCTCTTTCTTCCCATATGATTAATGATTCCTTCGACTTTTCAAGTTTGATGCCCCTCGTTATACATGGCTCTGGCCAACTTTCACTCTTTCCACCATCTCACCCACGACGCTCCCTACAGAAGTTCATGTCTCTCCTTGTCATTAACTCAACGAATCCAACTTGACTACACTTTTTACAGCTTGATGTGTCTTCTTTTTCTATTCTTCTATCTCTATCTTTTCTTTTTCTATTCTCTGGAGCGCTGTTTCTGCAATATCGGTGTTTGGGGCAAAGAGTTGTATGTGTTTGGATACGACGCGGTGTTTGGTTGACAGAAGACAAACAGTCTGTCTTGGAAAGGGAAAAAAACAGCAGGTTATTTTGAATGATACCCATTAAACCAATACATGTATACCTAAACCTCCTGGGGTGAATCTCTGTGTGAATCCATGTTGCGTGCCTGCCTTTGCGATTGTCGATGTGGTGGGCGTCTCAATTGCATTGAGCTCAAGCTCTGCAGCCCCTGTAACAGGCGGAGCTTGGGACTGCACAGCCCCAGGCGGGCACACCGATTCAGCCGACATGACCTGTGCCAGCCTGCAGGTCAACGGGCAGCATGATTGGACCATGACCCAGCGGGCGCCTCTCAAACAGCACAGCTTGACGGTTGAGCCGGCATCTCCGCTCAGACCTTCACAGGCGAACCCCACCCGCGAGCCCTTGTCGTCGGACCAGCAGACTTTCAATCGCCATCACACCTAGACTGTGGCTGCAGCGCGCCAAAGCTTGATCCGATCTGCGACGCCTAAGCTAGCCGAGGGGCCGACCCAGCCCAGCCGCTCTCCGAACTCTCCGTCCGCCACCACGAGCAGAGCACAGCCTCCCGCCTGGGTCTATGCATCCTCCATCCGGCGCCGCCGACGACGACGGAGACGCGGCCGCTGCATCGCACTCGACACCGCCCGCCACCGCCGCCCAGGGCGCCAGCGCCGCCAAGCGCAGGCACCGCGTCGACTCGAACCCGCTGGCCAGCTGGGGGCCGCTGGCCTCGTCGACCCCGGACCCCAAGAGACCCCGCCCCGAGGCCATGATGAGCGCCAAGGCCATGGGCAAGCGCCCAGCCACCGACGCCGCCATGGTCGACCTCACCCGCCCCGACCCCGGCTTCCACCACCACCGCCACCACCACCAGCAGCTGCCCCTCAACCACAGGCCGCCCGCCGGCTTCCAGCCCCACGCCGGCCCGCGCAAGCTCGTCGTCAAGAACCTGCGCGCCGCCCCGCGCCCCTCGGACCCGGCCGTCCAGGACTACTACCGCCGCGCCCGCGACGACCTCGAGGCCGCCCTCGCCGAGGTCTTCCGCGAGCGCCGCCCGCGCCTGCCCCTCGACCGCCTCTACCGCGCCGTCGAGGACATCTGCCGCAACGGCGAGGCCGCCAAGCTGTACGACATGCTCCGCGAGCGCTGCGAGGCCTACCTGCACGACGTCGTGCTGCCCAAGATCACGGCCGAGGGGGCCGCGTCCTCGCTCCGGATGCTGTCCACGGTCCACCGGTACTGGGAGGAGTGGAGCGCGCAGTCGGTATGTCCCCCAAACCCAACCTGCCCCTTGTGCATCTGCAAAACGCGCCTCCTGACAAACGCCCCCCGTCTGTGCAGACCACGGTACGGTCAATATTCAGCTACCTCGATAGGACCTTCCTGCTCAAAAACAACAAGGAGTACATGGTGCTCAACGACCTCTTCATCAACCTCTTCCGCCGGACCGTGTTCCCCAAGAGCAAGGCCCCAATGTTCCCCAAGAGCAAGGCCCCAGAAAGCTCGCCGCCCGGGACCAAGGTTCTAGATGGCATGTGTCAGCTCGTGCAGCTCGACCGCACCGAAGACAAAGGCTTCGACCCGAAGCTGCTGCAGGAGTCGGTGAACATGATGCACGTGTTTAACTTGTACGGCAAGCTGTTCGAGCGGCGGCTCCTCGAGGAATCGGAGAAGTATTTTTTGGAGTTCTCGGAGGAGCGCAGCGAGGGGTGCAGCCTCAAGGACTACATTGGGGCCGCCCGCGACCTCCTCCAGCGCGAGGGCGACCGATGCAACATCTACAACCTCGACAGCACCACCAAGAAGCAGATCATAGACGTCATACACCGCATAGTTGTGCGGGATCACGCATCCAAGCTCCTGAGCGACGAGGACGTGGGGCGGCTGATCGACGAGTGCGAGGTAGAGTCACTGCACGCGCTCTACGAGCTGCTGCAGATGACTGGCCTCCACAGCCGGCTGCGGGGCCCCTGGGACCGATACATCAGCACCCAGGGCTCCGGCATAGTCAACGACGTTGCCCACACTGACGATATGGTGGTCAGGCTGCTGGTCCTCCGGCGGAAGCTGGACGTCGTGGTAAGAGATGCATTCGTTGGCGACGAAGAGTTTACGTATTCCATGAGGGAGGCCTTTAGGAGAGTAATCAACGCCAAGCCTACATGGGCGACAGCGACGACTTCGAGGGTGGGCGAGATGGTGGCCAAGTATACCGACATGTTGCTGCGCGGCGGGCTCAAGGCATTGCCGGCGGCGCTCATATCGGACCACAAGGACCGCGCGGTAGCGGAGCGGACTGGCGTCTCAACGAGTGGGGACGAGGACGGCGAGCTTTCGCGCCAGCTGGACAAGGCGCTCGAGCTGTTCCGGCTCATCGAGGGCAAGGACGTTTTCGAGGCCTTTTACAAGCGCGACCTCGCGCGGCGGCTGCTGCTGGAACGAAGCGCCAGCCAGGATGCGGAGCGTGACATGCTCGCCAAGCTGCACGATGAGTGCGGCTCTACCTTTACGCACAACCTGGAGCAGATGTTCAAGGACCAGGCGCTAGGCAAGGAGGAGCTGTCGGCCTACAAGCAATGGCGGGACGGCTCCAAGACGTCGCTGGCCAAGATCGACCTCGACATCAGCGTGCTCTCGTCGGCGGCGTGGCCCAGCTACCCCGACGAGCCGACCGTGACGCTGCCGCCCGGGGTGGCGCAGAACCTGGCTCACTTTGAGAGCTACTACAAGGGCAAGCACGAGGGCAGGCGGCTCACGTGGAAGCACAGCCTCAGCCACTGCGTCATCCGGGCCACGTTCCCTAGGGGACTCAAGGAGCTGGTGATGAGCGCCCATCAGGCCGCGGTCCTGGTGCTATTCAACAACGTGGGGCTGGACGAGCCGCTGACGTACGGCGAGGTCGAGCAGGCGTCCCGCCTGACGGGTAACTTGCTGGATCGGACGCTGCAGTCGCTGGCGTGCGGCAAGGTGCGGGTACTGGTCAAGGCGCCTAAGGGCCGCGACGTGGCCAAGACGGACACTTTCACTGTCAACAAGTTGTTCGCGGACCCCAAGATTCGCGTCAAGATCAACCAAATCCAGCTCAAGGAGACCAAGCAGGAGAACAAGGAGACGCACGAGCGGGTGGTGGCGGACCGGCAGTTCGAGACGCAGGCGGCCATTGTGCGCATCATGAAGAGCCGCAAGACGATGCCGCACGCCCAGCTCGTGGCCGAGGTGATCGAGCAGACGCGCCGCCGAGGGGCTATGGACCCGGTCGACATCAAGGTCAACATTGAAAAGTGAGTTTCGCGGCTGTGGTCTTCTGTGGAGTTGTCGAGATGCCGCGACCAGTACTGACTTTACATTCTGCTTGCTCTAGGCTCATCGAGAAAGACTATATCGAGCGCGAGGGCAACTCGTACACGTACCTGGCATGAGCGCATCGGCCTCTCTCGGCCGGGATATACTGCCAATTATTACAGGCTACTATCGACCTACACTGCTTGTTGCCCCTTGAGACGGGCTAGGATAGACAATGCATGAAATCATGATACGATACGACGCACGCATGGCAGAGGCGCATGCCGACACAATAAACAGGGCTTTTGCTTATTTTTGTCGGTAGATGTGACTTGCAACCCATGTCGACAATGGAACAGCATTCCATCCCTTGGGATCCACACTGAAATCACATTCCCAAGTTCCACTATTCTCGAGATGTGTGTGGGTCTACAAGCTAATGTCCCTGCGCTGGTGGTGCGAGTGCGGGGTGGGCAGAATCCAAAATAATTTTCACCGCCAAAAAAATCCGTGGGCTGCATCCTTGGCGGGCGGCGCTCTGCTCTGGATCAAGTTTTCAAGCCGCCGACCGACGACGTGGAAACTAGGCCCATTCTCAGTGGACGACCCAGGACCTTGTTAGGACTATCTACCGCGCCGACCTTCTCCAAGGTTCCTGCACCCCGAGCAGCGCATAACACGCACGGCACCCAACCCACCCCCGCCTCCTCCTCGTGCCCGCGCTCCGCCGCCGCCGCCGCCGCCGCCGCCTCCGCCGCTGCCTCCGACTCTCCCGATCACCCTCCTCCCAGACCACACAACCAAGATGCCCAAATCCAAGCGGTCAAAGGTGGTGCACCTCACCAGCGTGACCAAGAAGACGCGCGAGCAAAAGGAGCAGCTGTTTGGCAACATCCGCCAGTGCGTGCCCGAGTACCAGCACTGCTTCGTCTTTAGCGTCGACAACATGCGCAACAACCAGCTCAAGGACCTGCGGCGCGACATGGCCGACAGCCGGTGAGTGTTTCTTCTTCTTCTCCATGTCCCTTTTCTCTCTCCCTCAAGCAAAAAAAAAATACTAAACACGATACAACAACGTCCACACAGCATGTTCTTCGGCAAGACAAAGCTCATGGCCCGCGCCCTGGGCCAGACGCCCGAGGACGAGCAGGCCGACGGCATCCACGGCCTGGCCCGCCACCTAACCGGCACCGTCGGGCTCATCTTTACCAACCGGGACCCGTCCGACGTGCTTTCTACCCTGCAGTCCGTCAGCGCCATCGACTTTGCCCGCGCTGGCGCCGTCGCGCCCCGCGGCTTCCGCGTGCCCCCCGGGGTCGTCTACAGCACGGGCGGCGAGGTGCCCGCCGAGGACGACGTGCCGATGGCGCACTCGATCGAGCCCGAGCTACGCAAGCTGGGCGTGCCGACGCGCCTGGTCAAGGGCAAGGTCGTGCTGGGCGCCGAGGACGGGTCGGGCAGCGAGGGCTACGTCGTCTGCCGCGAGGGCGACGTGCTGGACGGCCGGCAAACGAGGCTGCTGAAGTTGTTTTCGGTGTGCCTGAGCGAGTTCAGGGTGCGCGTGCTTGCGTGAGTTACTTTAATTTTTTTTTTTCTTCTCTCGTTCTTTTCGTGTCCCTCACTACTGACATGTTACGTCGCAGATACTGGTCTGCCGCGTCCTCCGAGGTCACCGAGGTCGAAGCCGACCCCGCCGCAGCCTCCATGGAGGAAGACAGTGACTGAAATAGTCCAAAAACCCCTTTGCTAACGACGATTTCACGGCTTTGACATTTCGTTTCCTCCTTCACCCTCTGTTTGACGGTTATCCAGTAGATGTAGATACCCGTTACTCGTCAAGGGTCATATCGGCGTCATGGTTCAAAAGGCTTTGTTTGGGTTCCTTTTCTTTCCATTTGCTTTGGTTTTGTCTCACGGAGTGGTGCAACGAAGCACAAGCCGATCGGGCTGTCTAGTCCGCGGCGACTGCTCCTTCCCTCCGGCGGCGTTGGGTACCAGGTATAGAAAATGCATCACATCGACACCTGCGCTAACTAGCGCTAACTAGCGCGAGGGCGTCACAATATTCTGCAACCTACCGCTCCGCGCAAAGAGCTTCAATATTTCTAGATCTACGCAGCTCAGAACGATACTATACCGCCCCTGTTCCGCTTACTTGCTTTTAAAGACGTACATGATGGCGGCGGGCTTGACCGCGCCGCCTCGCTATACCCTGGAGGATCTGCAGCGGTCAGTAAGGCATATACGTCCTTACCTCTGACCTTACCTCGACGGCTCGCTTCAAATGTCCATCCAGTTCCCAGAGCCGTATCGAGCCACATCTCACCTCGCCATTAAATCCCTGGGATCTCAAGTGATGCTATGAAGTACAAAAAAAAGAGAGGGGGTGGAAAAAAAAGGTATTGAAACAAAAAGGAGTGCGCGGGTGGCTGTCTGTGCACGGGTCGGGGTTGTCGACTCCTGGGTAAGACTGAAGTGGCCGATGAGGAGACGTGGCCGAGTACCTTCTTGGAACTGCCGATTGAGAGGGCACAAGACGAATGTTTCCATCGGCGGACATGGTATGTCCTGGTGATGATATGCAGCGAGAGCAAAAGCCCTTCAGCGCAACGACGATGGCTCGCTTCGGGTGGTGGTGTTCCAGTGTCCGGTCTGGGGTTTACCTTGTGCGGATCGACGTCGACTAGCGACTCTTGCAGGGCCAGGGCGACATGAGGATTTGAGATAGGGAGCAGCAGAAATTTAAGCAGCTTGGCGACTGGCTGGTCGCAATGTCCTACCCTTGACGAGACGGGGGCAGAAGACAGATTCCAACAGAGGGATGCGCTCAGCCGGCGAGCGGCTTGCCACGCACGTCAACCCACCCAGAGCACAGGACAGGGGCCGTGCCAAGGCCTATTAGTACCTCCGGATCTTGCGAGGATCGTCGTAGCTGCCCTCGTAGCCGCGTTTGCGATCGTCGTCGCGGGGACGGTCGTAGTCGCGGTCTTTGTCGCGATACCCACCACCGCCATTCTCCCTGGGTTCCCTCGGGCGGATAGGCTCCATGTTGCTTCCGGTTCGCCTGTTGTCACGGTCTCTGTCGCGGTCGCGATCGCGCTCTCGGTCTCGGTCCCGGAAACCGCCGCCGGACCTGTCGTCGTAGGAGCGGCTGCCGCCACCATCACGCGAGTCGTACCCACCGCCACGCGAGCCCGTAAAGTCGCGTCTGTTGTCGCGGAAGCCTGGTCCTCCAGGCGCATTGGGCGGCGGGCCTCCGTAACCGTTGGCGCCGCCTCGGTCCCTGTCGCCGCCGCGCGGGCCGCCGAAGCCACCTCCGTAGCCACGGTCCGAGAAGCTGCGTCCTCCGCCGCCCCTGAAGCCACGGTCGCCACCACGGCCGCCTCCGAAACCGCCCCTAAACCCGCCTCGGAAGCCACCACGGAAGCCGCCGTCGAACCCTCCGCGGCCCATGGGCTGCGATGGCATGGCCATGGTGTAACCGCGGCCGCCGAGGCCACCGCCCAGACGAAGTGGCTTCCAGCCCTCGACGGTCCGGCCACGCTCCACGTCGACCTTGACACGCCTGTCCTTGATCCGGATACCATCACATCCATCGAGTGCCGCTGATTAGCACGCGCAGCAGAGCGCGCTGGTGTCAGTATAGCCTTACCATGCCACGACGATGCAGCCTCGCCGGCCATGTTCGAGTGCCGGAACGAGGATACAGTACGTCTGGGGGAGATTGGGGGAGGGGAAAGACTTAGGCAAGCCTGAGGGCCATAGTCTGCAGCGGCGTAGAATGACTCGCATGGCGCGCCATTCCAGCCGCGACAAGGTACCTAGGTGATGCATGGCCTTTGGTGCGGGATTCAATGGTGGCGCATTTACCTCTCATGTCCTTCTCGCGTTCAAAGACGACAAAGGCATATCCGCGGTGCGGCTTACGCTTCTTGTTGCCCTTCTCATGGGCATGCGTGTCCTTGATTATCCGGATCTGCAGCACGACCGTGGTTAGCAGGCATTTCTTGATTCGGGGGGGTCCGCGGCGAGTGGCCCCGGAGCACTCGCAGCGGGAGCACCATGGTGCTCGGGAGGGTCGGCGACATACGCGTTCAATCGTGCCAAATCGTCCAAACTCCTTCTCGATGTCGCGCTCGTCGGCTTCATAGCTAAGCCGGGCGACGATCAAAGTTTTGAAGGCGTCACCACGGATATTGGGGTCCTCAAGAGGCTTGTCTGCAACGAGAATGGAAGCCATCGTCAGTCACTGGATCTCAAGCCGCAGCGCAGCAGGCAAACATAAGCTGCCGAAAACAACTCACACTTGGCCGGGCCCTCCTTCAAATGGCGCGCAACTTCTTCGGTGTGCTCGGCCTTCTTCCTGTCACGCCTCTGGAGCCAGCTCTCCGAGGCCACGTAGCCGTCCTTGTCCTTGTACTCCTGAAGCGCGGCCTTGAACCCGGCAACTCCGTCAATAGTCGTCGCCCGGCGCTGGTCGGGAGGCGCGTCGATGTGCGGAATGTATCGCAGCGGAGGGCGCGGCGCGAAAAGCGCGAGGAGGTTGGGCGGCAACCTGTCCGTCATGGCGGCGGCGATGTGCCAGGGGGCACCCGACCGAGGACGAATGCAAGGGGATAGGTCGACGGCAAGAGCTTAGCAGGATGATGTGGTAGATCGCGGGGGCGTATGGTAAGGTGTATCTGGTGTCGATTTCGCTCATTCGATGGATCGAAGGGCGAGGCGATCGTTGCGTGCGTGCGAACGAAGATGCGTCGTTTTTTTAGTCCCTGGAAGCTGGAGCCTTGCGAGCTGGGTGAAATGAGCAGTTTCGCGTGCGCCCGGTTTCGATTGGCCTGCGCACCAGGTCCTCGAACAAGTGGAGCCGCCACGCTAGTCGGCCCACCTCCTCTCCTTTGTCGCGACGCAGAGGTGCGTGCCTGTGGGCTGGGCGGGCGCCGTCACGTGCCGCTATGGAACTTTTCTCCTGCCATGGAAGAGGCTCCGACGACATCAGGCAGGTGCAAGATTCCGGGGGAGGAGGCTCGAGAAGATCTAGTCCCCAACGCCACACAATGACGATCACACCGCTGCAGAGGGTGTCCGTCGGCCGCGTAAGTGTGGTCCATGTCTGCCCTCTGCCGCCCTCGCTGACCTTTTTTCTGGCAACGCAGAATGGCGTCGGCGCATTCATCATGCAGTGCAAGAGGCTGGAATTCCACTACTGCGACTGGGCTGGGAGCTCCAAGGGCATGAAGTAAGAGCCTCACAGCTAGCCATTACTCTGGCCTGGCGTTGATGTAGCCCCTGATCTTGGTGATGGGTGCTCAGGCAGCTGACATGGCTCCCCGCTGCCCCTCCGCAGCCAGTTTATCAAATCGCATCTCCCCGCCTTCGCCGCGAAGCACCCGCAGATCGAGATCACAGTCTCCCCGAGGCCCTCGAAGCACCCGGTCATCACCGGTCACTACATCAACGGGCGATCCAAGCCTATATGTGTCCGGAACCTCGAAGCAAACCAGATTCTGCAGAAAGTCGAGATTCTCAGGGATTCGGATGGAGAGAAGAACAAGCGATACTCGAAGCCCGTCACCAGCATTAATCTGGGTGTTAGGGGTATTTGGAGTCCTTACCATGGCAAAGGTATGCCTGTATGAGACTTCGCAACACACTCCGTATACTGCCACAGCATTATACCAGCCAAGCCTCTACGGCACGGCCCGGAAGGCCGTTGAACATAGCGAGTTGTCCGCGGCACGTTGTCACGACTTAATTGGAAAACACTGCGAATGGCACATCACAAATAACCCTTGTGCATGGAGCGGATATATGTCCTGTCGGTGTGTCCTGCGATTGTCATTTCTGCTAGTGCATACTCCTTTGACCGCCTCGGTCACCACGGGTTCTTCAGAAGCCGGTGCGGGTTCTTCCATAATTGCATGGGCAGTACTAGTGTTTGTTGGGTCCGTAGCCGGAGGCAACAGCCTATTTCCCATTGGAATCTTCTCGCTGTGCTTTTACCCCTTAGGGGTCGTTGGGTGCAGCTCCGACGACAGCGATCAAGCCGCCTTGCAGGTGCAGATGTCGACGACTGTATAAATCCGAGCCGGCGGTTTGTCAGTCACGTACATTTCAGGGTCTTTCACATGTGCCAATCATGAAGCTGCATTTAAGTTCAACTGGGGACTTACACGCCGGCTTCAGGCTGGCACCGCCGACGAGGAAGCCGTCAATGTCGGGCTTCTTGCTGAGCTCGCTGCAGTTCTTCTCGTTGACGCTGCCTCCGTACAGGATGCGGGTCTCGTCGGCAGCCTTGTCGGAGACCTTGGTCTTGAGCCAGTTGCGGATGGCCTCGTGCGCCTCCTGTGCCTGCTCCGTGGTGGCGACCTTGCCAGTACCGATGGCCCAGATGGGTTCGTAGGCGATGACGATCTTCTCCCAGCCGGCGGTACCGACCTTGGCCTTGAGGGCCTCGAGCTGACGCGTGACGACCTCGACCGTCTTGCCGGCCTCGCGCTCCTCGAGCGACTCGCCGCAGCACCAGATGACGCTGAGGCCGTTGTCAAGCGCGTATTTGGTCTTTGAGGCCACGACCTCGTCCGACTCGCCCAGGATGGTGCGGCGCTCCGAGTGACCCAGGATGGCCCACTGGACGTCGATGTCCTTGAGCTGCGAAACTGAGGTCTCGCCGGTGAATGCGCCGTCGGGCTTGTCGAAGACGTTCTGGGCCGCCACCCCGATCTCCTTCTTGGCCAGGGAGCGGGCCAGGGTGAGGTAGACGGCGGGCGGCGAAATCACGACCTCTGTGGTGGGCATCGCAGATGTCAGTCATGGCTCATTATGGCAGGCGGCATCTCGCAAACAAGAGCCGGGGACGGGCTTACACACCGGCATTGACATCCAGGTTGGCGCTGTTAAGGTTCTCGACAATCTTCTTGATGGACTCTGAGGTCCCATTCCTGGTCCAGAGTCAGAAAGACGTGCTTTGTAGCCATGAGTCGCCGAAGGTTGTCGTGTGCTGGGTTGTGGTGCCATCCTTTTCTTCCACCTAGCCTATCTGGCGATGTGCGGGGTCGCGTCGCTTCGAGACGCGGGGCCTGGTGCTTGACTTACATCTTGAAGTTGCCTCCGACGAAGAACCTGCGAGCCATGATGGGCGATTGTCTGGTTGCAACACGGGGATAAAAGTAGCAAAGGTATCTCAGCTGTGCTTGGTGTGAGTGAGTTGATCGACTGCTCTGTCTCTACCGGTGGTGCAAGTTTTCTGTTCGACTTGATTATTATGCTCGACGGGTCAGGCCATTACGTCGTTGAGCTCCAATAGCTCTTCACACGGGGTGGGGAATTTCCAGCTTCAATGTGTGAGCGCAGCTTGACGCAGTGCCGGGAGCAAGCGGGGCGCACGCACGACGTTGGTGCTGGTATGCGGGCTTTTTTTTTTCTTGCCGCGTTACGGTCCCTGAGAAGCTCCCAGCGTCAGCTCGAGCCAAGAAACGCAAAGATCACATTAATTGCATTGACCTTCTACGTAGGGCGATAGACAAAAAACACGGTGTCGTTTCTCACTTTATCTCTTAGCCATCTACATTAGTGACCATTCCCAGACCCTATCCGCCGTGGAAACCTCGAGATTCTCATGATCTTTCCCGTCGCTCTGATATCGCCTCCACGAGAGCCCGTGGCGTTTCTTACAATCGATCTTAAGCCAGATCATCAGCTGTGCCGCGTGAACAGCTTTGTTGGAGGGTGGATCTGATCAACTATCAGCACTTAGCATAGTTTGTCAATGACATGCGCTTCATCTGTTCATCTTCACATCCGATTAGAGGCAGCGCTTAGCTGACCTGCGTCCGTCGTCGGCGAGCTAAAGCAAGAATATGGCCTTAATGACAACGGACCAGAGCGTGCATGTCAACAACACAAGCCACCATGGGCATCAACGTCAATGTTGTTGATCTGAGCGCGGTTCAGCGATGTCCACACCATGATTACCTAATCTGGCCACAAAGCCAAGCATGCTCCAACAACCATCTGGCAGAATCTCTGCCTGCCCTATTTGAACCCCTACAAGTCGACATCTCGGGAGCATGTGAAGAGCCAGGTCCAGGAAGGGATCGCGGGATCCCCGTGGTTGCCGAATCCCTGGGGGAATGGAGACAGGCCGGGGGCACTGCCGTCCATCTTCAGAGTCGACATCGCCTCGACCGTGGTTTTGTTGAGATGTGGGGTGTTGTGACGTTGAGTCAAGGGAGATCTCGGGTTTTCTTCTCGAACCCTCCTCCCCCCTCCCTTGAGCCGCACACCAAACCGTCCCCTACTGCCACCCCCAGTCATCGGGCCATGGGAAAGCCCGCTGTTAGCTCTTTTAGGGCTAGTCTAGCTAGATCTTTGCTCCGAGAAGAAGCGACACGGACAATATGTAAGCCGCACCTGGTGCGCATTCTCTCGTCCCTGTCGCCATATCAGGCAGTCCTCCCGCAAACCCATCAATCCCCAGAAGTTGAGCGTCCGAGCATTGACTTTCAATGCTGTTGTTGTTTGCCCCTGAGTGGCTGTCGCGCTCGCCGAGCCGTGATCAATGGTGCGCCCTGCATTGCGCCGCCAATGCGCGCGGCTGGCCCCTCCGGTGCGTGCCCAGCAGCCAGGGACCAGGCAGGGGTTGCTTTCCCAACAGATTTCCAGATTCGATCTTTGCGACCAATCACATGGCACAATTCCCTGGCGCCTTGCGTCACCGAAAATTTGTGTGCGCGCAAAAAGATCGACACTCGGCGTAACGCGTATACAAACAGATGGGGGGCAGGTTTTTTTTTTTTGTTTGTTTTTGAAAGAGTGAAGATTCCCATCAACCCAACATGTTATCGATGCTTACCTCGAACACTGTAGCCCCTGTAAGTACGTAGCCCCAGGAGTCGGGTTCACCGTGGACCAAGTATTGGGTGGGTCTAGACGGGCATGCTCAGTTTCCAACTGTCCATTAGGTTATGCTGGGCACCTAGATTTGATACCATGTAATGAAAGCTGGGTTGCGGTGGAGTATTTCGGTCCTTCCTGAATAGTCCATTCTGTCCGACCGAGGCACTCAACCCAACTGGAACCTGTAATTTTTTTCTGCTCGTGACGGCAGGCAGTATCGATACTTACCTAGGTACCGACCTACGCTCATAAAGGGTCTCATCTACCGACGAGTGGTGGTTGTATTGTATCCGACGGCAGACACGCCTCGGGTTTTCCTCCAACGCCGGCCTGTCTCAAAACGATCGTTCCGGCCGAGCGGCAAGTCACCGTCAACTGTCAACTGTCTCCTATCTATCCTGAGCCAGGAAACTTTTTCCTTGGCATGCGTGCCCAGCTCCGGCTCTGCTCCTCTTTTGCTCCCTTTCTCTCTGGCTAGGGCTTGCTTAACAGGCACCATCCGATTCTGGAAGCCTGCAGTTGCCACTCAACAATCTTTGTTGTCACTCTTCCCCACAGCTGGCAAGTCGCTCTTCCTGTCAATACTTAAAACCCTATCGGACGCCGCTGGGAGCCACCACCGCCCACGAACCCACGCTCCGTAACGGCTCTACCACCACCAAACGCTCCTCACGACAGTACGTGGGCGCGTAGCTATCACAACATTCACCATGGCTTCCACCGGCGACGTCCACCTGGGCCTCCCATCGTCCTCAATCTTCCAGTTCCCGCCGAACCCGGAACCGGGTTTCCTCGCACCACCTGCTCCTGGATCAATGGCCTATGCGCCGCCCTTCCGCATTCCTGACCACATCTACCAGGCTGTGCTCGACCCAAAGGTTCCCATCACAATTGCGGTCGTCTATGCCGTCACCATAAAGTCCCTCAACGCCTACAATAAGTCGACCAACAAGAGGCCGTGGGCTATCAGCAAGACCCGCCCCTTCTTCTGGTTCGTTGTGCTGCACAATGTCTTCCTCGCCGTGTACTCTGCATGGACGTTCTGGGGCATGATTGGCACCATGCGGAGGGGTATCGTTAGCCCCTTTGGCCCCGATGGCCTGGCTGGCACCGTCGACAGCTTCTGCCGCCTTCAAGGCCCACCTGGCCTTGGCAATGCCGCCTTCTACGACGAGTCGATCAACGGCTGGAACACGCATGCTCCGGGAGTGTCCATGGCGAACGGCCCCGGCCGCAGTGTTCCTGGCCGTGTCTGGAACGAGGGTCTTGCCTTCTACGGCTGGATCTTCTACCTCAGCAAGTTCTACGAGGTTCTCGACACCTTCATCATCCTCGCCAAGGGCAAGCTCAGCTCGACCCTGCAGACCTACCACCACGCCGGCGCCATGATGTGCATGTGGGCCGGTATGCGCTACATGAGCGCCCCGATCTGGATGTTTGCCTTCTACAACTCGGGCATCCACGCCATGATGGTGAGTCTTTGTGTCCGACCTTTCCCTTGAGGATGGCGTGTAACTAACAGATACAGTACACCTACTACACTATCACCGCCTTCTCCATCAGGGTTCCGGTCTTCATCAAGCGCTCTCTGACGACGATGCAGATCACTCAGTTCCTGATCGGCGCTTCGTATGCCATGCTGCACTCGTTCGTCTCGTACAACATCCCCATCACCGGAGAGCAGGCGGCTGAGGCCGCCTCTTCCGCAACTGCCTCGAGCGCTGCTGTGGACGGCTCTGCGACCGCTGCTATCATCGACGGCCTTAAGAACATCATCGGTGGTGTTGTTGGCTCTAAGCCCATCTCCACCCCTCTGCCGGCGGCGGCGGCGACTGCTGCTGTCACAGGCACCGTGTCGTACGGTCAGCTCACTGTCCCGTGCACCACGGGCACTGGCGAGACGTTTGCCATTTGGCTCAACGTCATCTACCTTACGCCCCTCACCTATCTCTTCATGAAGTTTTTCGTCGAGTCGTACATTCGTCGCTCAAATGTCGAGGCCGCGCGTCATAAGAAGGGTGTCGAGGCGCGCCATGAGAGCAACGTGACCATGGCCGAGATGGCTGGATGGGATGCTGCTCGTGAGATGGAGAAGGAGGTTTACGGTGAGAGTGGAAACGGCAAGGCCGCCAACGGCAAGAGGTGATGTAACAAGGGAACGAAAAGAAAAAGAAAAAAAAAGGACAACAAAACACGGTCCGCCACGATGTGAAATTGGAGGGAGGGCACGGAGTTGCAACGAGAGCATCCGCTTTCGGCTCATGACTATGTTGGAGCCTCACCCTGTTCGCCTACTTTGGAGCACGATGAATTTGTTCAATGTAAATAATTAAGATACCTATCGCATACGAGAAGGTAAACGGTTCACTAGAAATAGCTACGGAAGGTCACTAGAATTTCACAAGTCGGTTTCTTCGATGCATGTTGGCAATGGTTTTGTTCTCAGGGCCTTGGCCTGACATGTGAAGGAGTAGGAGGGCTACAACACTTGAGCACAGATTCGCCAAACTTAACCTGTGATGGATGGTATTGGTCCTTTGGCGGGGGGATACTGACAACAATCTTTTTGACAACTTATCCCAATATAAATAGAAAAAAGACTTTTGACCAAATGGGAGGAATGGCAAGCTAATCAGCCTTCAATATAAACCCTAAACTTGACCGGTCATTACAGATCTGCGGGCTAGCTTACCACGCCTATAATGGCGAGAACTGTTCGATACCCGGTGGGAGACGAGACGCTGGCAGCAAAGACCCGGCTCAACCGAGGCACGCGTAATGCCCGGCATTCCGGGAACGATCACCCCTATCTTCCTGTTCTCGGCTCGTGTTGGTGGAACTTCAAGCCCAACACTAGCAAACCTTGTTCCCCTCCGACCAAACCGTAAACCGTTGGTGTCAAATGCGTTGGGGCAGATGGGACGGATGCGGGGTGCGAGCTGCGGGCGGCTGGGGCCGTGCCGTGCCTGGTATGGACGCACGTATGCACAGTCAGGGGTGGCGGCGGACGAGGCTTCGCCCTATCGATGACGGGCTTTCGATCGAGTCCGACGACCGAGGCAACTTCCAAGCCGAGGCATGTTGGAGGCCATTTAGTCTGTCGCGAAACCCCGCGTTTGTTTAATTTCCAATAGCCGAATCCGACAATGATAATTTCTCACGATAGATTGAACAGACTGTTGTTGCAGTCGCGTGCCTTCACTGTGTCTGGTCGCTGGGGCCGGGTTTAATTGAAGTCGGAAAAAGCAACGTCATTGACGCGCCCGTTTCGAGCTTGGGTCCTACGACTTCCCTTCCCAGCCAAGCAACAATCTCCGCCTTGACGCAACATCGAAGAACCCTCAACCGACGCTACGGGCTGCCAAGGCGTCCTACTGCCTATATTCTGACCCTAACGATATCGTACCCGTGACTCCCTAAAGAAAAGCGCGCAAGCAACCCTACCGATGGTCGCGCAGGCACCGCCGCCGAATGCGGCGTCGAAGCTCTCGGCCTACCTCTCGCGACTCAACCCGGTCCCCGGCTTCCCCGAGTACACAGGCCCGCACAAGGTCGGAACCATCGACGTGGAGATCCCCGTCTCCGAACTGCCCTCGCCGTGTCCCGTCTCCGACGCCGCCGCAGGGATCCCCACCGTCCTGATCCGCGTCTACTACCCGGCGACGCCCGACGCCAGGGGCAAGCGGATAACATGGCTCCCCGCGCCCCAGCGGCAGCACCTATCGGGGTATGGGCAGTTCCTCGGCATCGGACCGACCGTCTCGAGCCTCGTCTCCTTCCTGCCCCGGCACCTGTACCACACCTCGATCCCCGTGCTCGAGAATGCGCCGCTGCTCGACCCGCCGGCCGACGCGCACGCCGGCCGCTGGCCGACCATGGTCTTCTCGCACGGCCTGGGCGGCAGCAGGAACGCGTACTCGCACCTCGCCGGCTCCCTGGCCAGCCACGGCGTGGTGGTCTTTTGCCCCGAGCACCGCGACGGCAGCGCCGTCTCGACAATGATACCCAGCCCCGCCGGCAGCACGCCGCGCTCCGTCGAGGTCGCCTACCGTCCGATTGCGCACACGACGGAGCCGGCGACGTGGGAGGCCCGTGACGGCCAGCTGCGCGTCCGCACGTGGGAGTTGGGCTTGGTGCTGGAGGTCGTCTTTGCCCTCGACGACGGATCCGCAAAGTCCCTCACGAACCTCAAGTCTGGCACGCCGGCCCACTCGCTCCCACAGTTTGCTGGCAGGCTTCACATACAGGACCCGGGGAGCATAATCTGGGGAGGGCACAGCTTCGGTGCCGCCACCATAGTGCAGTTACTCAAGTCGACGTACTACGCCGACAGGCCCGAGGCCAAGACCAAGAAGTCGATATTCGAGCCCTCGGCCGACTGTCGGCTGCGGGGCCAGGTCACGGAGCGGTCGGTCGTGGTGTTGCTGGACATGTGGTGCTTCCCGCTCGTGTCGCCCGACCAGTCGGCCCTGTTCCGGCTGCCGCTCCCCTGCTACGCCGACACGGCCGCGGCGCCCGGCGGCGCGGCGCTGCTGGCCGTCGAGTCGGACGCCTTCTTCAAGTGGATCGAGCACCTGCACACAAAGGCGCTCGCGCTCTCGCCGGTCCCGACGGCCCGCGAGGTGTCGGCGGCCGCCTTTGAGCGGCCCGCCACGGGCCGCCGCCTGCCCGAGCCGCACTTCTTCCGCGTCCGCGAGAGCGCCCACCTGAACCAGTCCGACTTCGGCATCCTCTTCCCCTGGCTGACCCGCCACGTCTTCGGCGCCCGCGAGCCCGAGCGCGTCCTCCGCCTCAACGTCCGCGCCGTGCTGCAGGCGCTGCGGGCCAACGGGTTCCGCGTCGCGCGCACGTGCGCCGCCGACCTCGTCGACGGGGACGGCAAGGGCGATGGTGATGGCGGCGGGGACAAGCTCGCCGCCACCGCCAACCTGGACGACGACCCGGCCATCCTCGACCGCAGCGTCGCACAGGCCGGCGCCATCGACGCCTGGAGCTGGGTCGACGTCGTCGGCCTCGGTCCCGAGAGCAGCCTGGCGGAGCGGCGGGCGGCGGGCGGGGACGACGCCGACGCCGACGCGGGGTCGGCGACGGACGTGGAGAACGACGGGCGCGAGGTCGACATGCAGGGCGAGATAGAACCTCACCTTGCGCAGAAGCCCGCCGTGGCTGGGGTTGCGGCTGCGAGGTGATACCTGCTTACGTGTTCTTTCACCTCATTTCTGCTTTTCATCATCCTTGTTTACGCGCTCACATGCCTTGTTATTGCGACTTTGGAGCCGGGTTCTGTTGCACGGCGGCCATTCTACTTTCTCTTGTTTCCATAACGTCTAGGATTAGCGATACCTATAGATGGATAGAATTAGACATTAGGCCATCAAATACACATCCACACACCTTTCTTCGGGCGGAGCCAGACTCCTGGGGGAGGGTGCGCCAGTCACAGCTCGAAGCCATACTGACAAATAAGCCCCTGTAGCCACCAACGGCAAGTGTAACCGCTTTATTATACCAGACCAATGGCAAGCTAGCTTAGCGCATCCATATGGAGCATGTTGGGGGTTTTAGGCATCCATCTGCCTTCGGCCACTGCGGTCAGGCTGCGGGGGTTTGGGCGTCGAGACTGCGAGGCCACTTTACTTCATTTCTTCACATCACTCCTCCAAGGACCGACACTCTTTGTCAACAAAATGCGACGTCGAATTGGTGCAGCCACTGGGTGAATCATCATGGCAAGCGCCGCCACTGCTGGTAAGACGCTGTCAACCTCAACAGGAAAGCAGTAGAGCTAGGTACAAGAATGATGCTGATTATCTCTGCTCATACGCTGCCTAGTCCCTCTGTCTAATGCGGCGCCTAGCGTTCCCAAGTCGCCGCCCTTGGACGACTTCGACATTGCTGTCATCTGTGCCCTGACTATCGAGGCCAACCCTGTTGTGGCTCTCCTGAAGCCGAAATACGACAACAGTAGCCTGGAGATCCCGTCCGCCGACTACGTCACCTACAAGACGGGCGTGCTGGGCGGGTGCAATGCGGTTATTGCTTTCCTGCCCGAGGCCGGCAAGAGCAGTTCAGCCTCAGTCGCGGAGAGTGTGCGGCGCACCTTCCCCCAAATTAAGCTCGCGCTTGTCGTCGGCATATGCGGGTGCATCCCTTTCATAGATGAGGATGACGAGAAGATCGAGGTTATCCTCGGAGATGTCGTAATAAGCCAGGGAATCGTGCGCTACGACTATGGAAAGCACACGCCCGACGGCTTCGAGCTCAAGACCTTGTCCCGCGACGCTCTCGCCAGGCCCAGCCGGCGGCTCCGCTCGCTCATGGCCATGGTTCAGATGCTCGACAGCCGGGATCGGCTGGCCTCCAAGATGGACGAAAACCTGGAGGTGCTGCGGAAGGGCCACCCAGGGCTCCGGGCATCGTACCCTACGGCGAGTGCGGACGTGCTATACCGGCCCTCCTACCGCCATCAAAAGAAGGGCATGTCGTGCAGCGAAGCCGGCTGCGGCCTGGACGGTATGGACGCTAAGCCGGTGCCGCGGGACCGTCTCAAAACCTTTGCTCCTTTTTCGACCCCCTCTGCCAGATCCCCAATCACACCACCCCCCCACTCCGACCCCGCCACGCCACCCACCTCGCCAGGTGGTTCTCGACCATCAGAGCCCAGGGTGCACTTTGGCTGGACGGCATCGGCCGACAAAGTCATGAGCGACGGCAAGGAGCGTGACCGGGTGGCTGGCTCCTTGAAGACTGTGAACTTCGAGATGGAGGGTGAGGGCGTGGCGGAGAAGTTTCCCGATTGTATCGTAATCAAGGGCGTTGCGGATTATGCCGACAGTCATAAGGACGATGGCTGGCGTCGGTACGCGGCGGCCACGGCGGCTGCCTGTGCCAGTGCCTTCCTCACAGAGTTCTGGAGGTAGCCATGTACGTAAAAAATATTCCAGAAACCTTCAAATCTCAACATCTTCAGTTACTGATCAAAACACAGCTTCAAAAGAAAAACGCCCTTATAAGCTACTGTTCGATTTTGAAGGGATGCCGTACACTGAAAGCTTTGTCCCCCGACCTAACGATATGGCCGCGATTCTCCATCAACTCCTGCCTGACCCGCCGGTCTGGAGTCAGAAAGCTCTATGTCCTCAACGGCATGGGTGGTATCGGCAAGACGCAGCTGGCTCTGAACTTTGCCTATGAGTACCGGGACGAGCTCGACGCTGTATTTTGGGTTGAGGGCCATGACGAGACAAGCCTCAAATCGGGCCTTGCGGGTTGCCTCAAGCGTATCCCTCAGGGACACCTCCCCGGGTCGGTACGGGGAAAAGCCGCAGGATCAGGACTCCGCCGTCCAGTTCTTTCTCGGTTGGCTCAAGCGCCAGGACAATAATCGATGGCTTTTGGTCCTGGACAATGTAGACAAGAGGTGGAAGGACCCCAGCCACTCCGGGAGCGCCGAGAATGGCGCTGGTTCGGTTCCGAGAACGTGCGACGCCGATCCCGATATGGGCGCCTATAACTTGCAGTCATACATTAGCGCGGATCATGGGTCGATCCGGATCACCAGCCGACTCAACAGCATTCCTGGTCTCAGCGTAGGATCGCCGCTGCAAAAAGCCGATGCTACGCTCTCGCGAGACATTTTCAACAAATGGCGCTTCTTGGGCCAATACCCTCCTCCCCTTGGCGCTGGTGACGATGAGGCTGTCGTCGAGATTCTCAAGCGACTCGATGGTCTTCCTCTGGCGCTGGCCGCAGCTGGCTCGTATATACGGCAGAGATCCGCACCGGCATCATACCTGTGTCTTTTCGATCCATCCTGTGCTCCACGAGTGGGCCGCCAATTCGACGGCACACAAGGATCTTCTGGTCCAAGACGAAGACGGCGTGCTCGAAAGAGGAGATTGCGCACGTTTTGCGCTATGCTTCGTGGATCCCGAGCTGGTTTACCTGGCGGCAAGGTCACATAGGACCAGGAACAGCAGCCGCTGGGGAGATATTCTGCCTTTGTCCGAAAGGGTAGTCCCGCACGCCGTCCGGGTGGCCAGTCAGCTAGATTCTATCCCTAGGGACGCCTGGTCACATAATATCCACCCTCGCTATTTCCAGGACGAGCTGTTGCCTAGGGTTGCTTCCCTACTGGTCGCGTTTGGTCGTCCTGGATCCGCAGAGGCCATATTGGGGATGGGTATCGGCCGCTCCATTGACACCAAAGTCATAGTCGATGACTTTACGCCGGCGCACATTATTTCGCATGAGTGGCTATTTAGAGGTCTTGCTGATGCCTACATATCCCAAAAGCAGAACCAGCCAGAAGCTGAGAATATCCTGCGGCGAATTCTTCGCGCCCATGTCTCAAGGTCAAGTTCTTCCTGGGACTACGAAAACATATCCGTAGCAATGCCGATGCTAGGAGATCTCTATGTAGAGCAGAGGAGGTGGGAAGCCGCAACGACCTGGAAGCTTGCCGCGTTAAAAAAAACGCGGTATCTGGGCCACATCCAAGATACAAATATTTGGGCGCGGGTCTGTCTGAGCTCGGGATGATCGCAATCGAGAACGGCCAGTTCCAACGGGCAAAGGAGCTCTTCGAAGTTTCCCCGAAGTTTGTTTTCGTGCAGTACGGCCCAGATAGCAGAGTCACGCTAGAAGCCATCAAGACCCTCGCGCAGCTCTACCGATCGGACAACCTCGAGGAAGCAACGTCATATGCCGAACACGCACACGACGGCCTAATCAAACTAGATGGAATTTCTCGGCCGCCGACAGTCAGTTCAGCTGTGGTTCTCGCTGCCATCTACAACGACTTGAGCCGATCGGACGACGCCATTCGGTTGCTTGATTCGGCGTTGGAGGCTATCGACGCTTCATCCTTTGAGAGCGCAGAGGCTCTGCGCCTGTACGCGCTGTACGAGCTCGCGCGAGCTCGAGCAATGCAAAGATGTGTGTCTTCTGCGGAAGATATAATCTGCACGGCATTGGAGGGGTTAAGCGCGCCGCTTGAAGACCCGGTGTTCGAAGAGCATTGTGCGGACTTTTTGCAGTCGATAGAATCGCAGAGGGATTAGAAAGTCGACACAGCAAGATGGAGGCAGCGGGGCCGGGTCCGAAACGACAGCAGATGGTATGCCTTCGGGACTGCAGACTAGTATATCAAGGTAGTAAGGAATGGACGCCGGGTGGTCGAGCTTAGTAAACACTCCGTCCTGGACCATCCTCCGGGGTGCCCACGCTCATAGCTTGAGGTGCTTGTAAGTTAATGGTGACGGAGGGGAAAAGCTGTGAGATTGCCACACAAGAAGTGTCTCGGTGAGCTTTGTGTACTTTTCCCCTGTTTCTTTCCACCTTCCTGGCGTCGAGGTGCCATCCCGATATTACACGTGGCACGGACCACACCTTTTTTTCCTTGGGTCTGCAGTAAATTAGCGCCCTGAATTACTCCAAGCGGCCCGGGGCCCACGATGGCCCCCGCATGCCAACAGGGCGCCCTTGCATTTTGCAATACAGCCTGAATCTGCCGGCCTCTGCCACCACTCGCTACTCGTGGGTTTTCTCTCTGCTCCACCCCCAGGATCCAGCCATCTGCAGTTCCAAGATGGCCCTTTCTCCATAATAGCCGTGGGGTAGCACGGCTCGAGGGCAGCTGGGCCAACGTCGGATGAACTTGTGCTCGCTCCGGGGCGCTGAGATGGTGGTCGTGACGCCTGCTCAGATCCTCCTCACCTGTGCTCCCCCGCACGCCGCCCCAACTAAGGCCCCAGGACGTGCTATACGTCGATTGGGCCCATTCTCGGCCATGACGCCACGCCGGCAAAATTCCCCTCGACAGCCTGCTGCTGCTGATTCGGGTTCGGTCACCTGGGACGAGCAGGTTGTAGCCCCGGATACAATGTCCACCGGCACCCAGCGTCCCACCCTCTCCGCAGAGAGGGAGGCGTGTTGTGACATGGAGCCATAGCCGATGAGACAATACAAGAGGGACGGCCTCGCCCCTTGTCTCGGTAGCCTACCATTGTCCTTCTGCAAGCCGTCATCGACCGCTGCCGCTGACCATGCTCATCAGCCGTCTGATCCTCCTGCCTCTCGGCTTTGCGGCCGCTGAGTCGGGCATCGACGCCTGGCTGCGCTATGCCCGTGTCCCCAAGGCTAGGTGCTACCAGGCCGCCGTCCCCGACACCGTCGTCGCTTTGAACAGCACTACTGTCAGTCCCGTCTACACGGCCGGCCAGGAGCTGCAGAAGGGCATCAAGGGCATGGTCGGCAAGGACGTCTCGGTCCAGCACAAAGCCGCCGGTGGCCGCTCAATAATTGTGGGCACTGTTGCTGCCTACACGGAGAGCGGCGGCAACGCCAAGGACCACCCCAAGCTTGCTGGTCTCATCAAGGACGGCTACTACCTGTCCATCGCCGGGACCAACACCCTTATTCTTGGCCAGAATGAGCGGGGCGCGCTGTACGGCGCGTTCCGCTATCTCGAGCTGATCGGCCAGGGCAAACTCTCCTCCATGCTTTCTATTGCCTCGAACCCCGATGTGCCCATCCGCTGGGTCAATGTACGGCGCTTTCATCTTCATCTTTCCCTCCTTTTGCGCATTATCAGCCCCTTGTCACTGACGACCTAGCAGCAATGGGACAACATGCAGGACGGCGGAACTCACGGCAGCATCGAGCGTGGATATGCCGGCAACTCGATTTTCTTCTGGGCTGGCCAGATTCGCCAAGACCTTACGCGCGTCTCGCAGTATGGCCGGATCCTGGCCTCGATTGGCATCAACGCGGTGGTGATCAACAACGTCAACGCCAACGTGAACCTGCTCAGTAACACCAACCTCGACGGCGTGGCTAGAATCGCCGACGCCTTCAGGCCGTGGGGCATCCAGGTCGGCATGTCGCTCTTCTTTGCTTCGCCAAGGGACCTCGGTGGCTTGCCCACCTTTGACCCGCTGGATAAGACTGTGATCAAGTGGTGGGGCGACAAGACGAACGACATCTACAAACGCGTGCCCGACTTCGCCGGCTACCTCGTCAAGGCAAACTCGGAGGGCCAGCCCGGCCCCCTGACCTATAACCGCACCCTGGCCCAGGGCGCCAATCTTTTTGCCCATGCCCTCAAGCCCCACGGCGGCACTATCATGTTCCGGGCCTTTGTCTACGACCATACGACTCTCAATCAGGATCTCGACTGGAAGGCGGACCGTGCCAACGCTGCTGTGCAGTTCTTCCAGGGGCTCGACGGCAAGTTCGAGGACAATGTTGTCATCCAGATCAAGTACGGTCCCATTGACTTCCAGGTTCGCGAGCCCGTCAGCCCTCTTTTCGCCCACCTCAGGAAGACTCCGTCTGTGGTCGAGTTCCAGATCACGCAGGAGTACTTGGGCCAGCAGGCTCATCTGGTCTACATCCCGCCCATGTGGAAAGAGCTCCTCGACTTCGACCTCCGCGTGGACGGCAAACCGTCCCCGCTCAAGTCCATCCTCAACGGCAACGTTTTTGGCCGCCCGGGTGGTTACGCGGGCGTTGTCAACGTCGGCCTGAACGAGACGTGGCTGGGAAGCCACCTCTCCATGTCGAACCTGTACGCCTACGGCAAAATGGCCTGGGACCCCGAGTCGGACCCGGACGCGCTGCTGAGGACGTGGACCAAGCTCACCTTCAGTCACGACCCTGCCGTGGTCGACACCATCTCGGACATGTCGATGGAGTCGTGGCCGGCATACGAGAACTACACGGGCAACCTGGGCGTGCAGACGCTGACCGACATCCTCAACGCCCATTATGGCCCGAACCCGGCGTCACAGGACAACAACCCCTGGGGCCAGTGGACGCGCGCCGACGCCGACAGTATCGGTATGGACCGTACGGTTTGGAACGGCACCAGGTTCTCGGGCCAGTACCCGGCCGAGGTGGCGGCGCGCTACGAGAAGATTGAGACGACGCCCGACAACCTGCTGCTCTGGTTCCACCACGTGCCCTACACGCAGCGCCTCAAGAGCGGCAAGACGGTGATCCAGCACTTTTACGACGCGCACTACGACGGCGCCGCCGTGGCGCAGACCTTCCCGACGCGGTGGGAGTCGCTCAAGGGCAAGATGGACGACAGGCAGTACGACGAGCAGCTGTCCCGGCTCGTGTACCAGGCCGGCCACGCCCTCGTGTGGCGCGACAGCGTCTGCAACTTCTACTTGAACAAGAGCAGCATCCCCGACGACCGGGGGCGCGTCGGCAACTACAAGTACCGCATCGAGGCCGAGAACATGGTCCTCGACGGCTACCTCCCCTACCGCGTCCAGCCCTTCGAGTCCGCCTCGCGCGGCTGGGCCATCGTCACGAGAACAAACACCACAAAGGGCTCCGCCACGACGTGGCTCCGCAACGTCGAGAGCGGCAGGTACGACGTGGCCGTCAACTACTACGACCAGGCCGTCGGGCGCGCCGCTTGGGAGCTCTTTGTCGGCGGCCGCCTCGTCGGCTTGTGGAAGGGCGACATGGAGTACAGGATCGGCAAGGCGCCGACCTTTTACATTGACGGCCAGGCCGCCGTGCGCATCACCTTCAAGGGCGTCGACGTGACCAAGGGCGACATGCTCAGGATCGTGGGCACGCCCGACGGCCGGGAGCCGGCCCCGATCGATTACGTCTCGATACTGCCCGAGGGGGTGGTGGATTGAGGCCGGTTTGTTTGTGAGCGTGTGACGCTTACCACATGTAAAATAATACTACCAGAGA
This sequence comes from Gaeumannomyces tritici R3-111a-1, assembly GCF_000145635.1. Lineage (NCBI taxonomy): Eukaryota > Fungi > Ascomycota > Sordariomycetes > Magnaporthales > Magnaporthaceae > Gaeumannomyces > Gaeumannomyces tritici. The sequence goes on along the minus strand of NW_008804548.1, from coordinate 1,933,249 downwards.
ATGGTGTGCTTCGTATAATAAAAGCAAAAAGGCCCTTACTCGGTGGGCAACGGAATGACCAGGGAGATAAAAGTCCCACGTTGAGCAAATAAAGTTGAAAAAGGTCCACCGATTTTAAGCTCAACATCCCGAGGTCGCCAAACCTTCTTTCCTCACCTGTCTTGAGCCGCGATCAAGGGACTCGGGATTAAACTTTTCGGCTCGCACACATCCCAGTCCTTCCGGGCAGTAGCGAATGCATGGTCCAACAGCTAGGCGGGTCGCCAAGAAGGAGCCGTTGAGAAGAGTTTATCATCATTCATTTGACTGTTTAGTATCTATTACATATGTCCTCCCTCTCGTATCGCATGTCGTCGCGTGCGTCGTGACAAGTTATTATCATCCCCCCCATGGCCATCCTTTGAAAAAAAAAAAAGAAACCACCCTTGAGGATGGAAAAGTCAACAACGCCGGATAGGTCTAGCCCAGACAAACGAAAAAAAGAGCCCGAAGTCAGCGGTTCTAACAGCACACATTACTTCGTGACAAAGCCATCCTTCCGCTCAAGCAAACAGCTTCTTGAAGACGGCCCTGAACCCCTTGCCCTCCTTGTCCTTGAACCTGACCTTGTTCTTCTCCTTCTCCAACGGCCGATCCTGCCTCTCCCGCTCGTCGTCTCTGTCTCGCCTTCTCTTCCCGTCCGCCCTGTCGTCGGTGCTCGCGCGGAGCACTCCCGGGGGGACCGCCGCTGTTCTGCTCTGGTCTGGCGCCGACGCCGCCGTGGCGCGACGACGCCGCTCCACGCCCGGAGAGTCCGGCGGCGGCGCGGTTGCCGACGCCGACGCCCTCCTCTCGGCCCGCGCGCGGCGGTGGTGTTCCCGATCCCGCCCGGAGCCGCTCCTCGGCGACGGTCCGGCTAGTCTCTCGGCTGGAGAGGCCGGGACGGAGCGGGGCACGCGGTCGCTCGGTAGCGTCTCGGCCACCTCATCGGGGTGCCGTTCCCTGCTGTTCCTGCGAGGGGAGGCTAGGCTCGCCGAGTTCCTGGCCGCAAACGAGAAGCCGTCCCGAGATGATCTCCTCGACGACCGGTCTGTCAAGGAGCGCTCCTCCGCCGCTCGCCGAGCTTGCTCGGCTACTCCTTCGCGAGCTGCCTGCAGCCTCCGAGTGTCCTCAGATGTTCTACTTGATCCCTGTCGCGAGCAGGTTGTGCTTGATCGCTTCGGCGTGCCGAGGTCCCATTTGACACCGTTGCTAGGCTCCAGCTTTGTCGAAGACGACGACGACGATGTGGACTTGTGGTGGTGGTAGTGTGCAGAGTGCTCGTCCCTCCTCCTCCTGCTGCCGCCGCCTGTAGCCGCCTGGGACGCCGCCGCCCTTGCGGCAAACGATGATGACACTGTGTCAAATTCCCCCCCGACCGGCAGCGCCTCCGAGGCTGTTGCCGCCCTCCTGTGTGCCCTGGGGTTGAGATCGGGGATCTGTGTTGTGCCGTATTGAACATCCGGATCGGACTCTACCACGCTCTTTCTACGCTTGACGCTGAAGAGTCGCCTAAAGGGTGTCTTCGTCTCCGGCTCCTTGGTTGCAGGCTGTGTGCTTTGCCGCCGCGAGTTGCGCTCCTCGCGGGCCTTAGCGGCGGGGCTGGATCCCGCACCGGCAGTAGCTGCCAGGCCCGCCACCCCAGCGACCGCCGTGGCCGCCAGGACGGCCGTGTCACTGCCCTTGCCGCTCCGCTGCGAGTCGGAGCCGCGGCGCTCGCGGCGCTCGCGAGCCGCCTGACGCTCGGCGCGGCGCCTCTTGTACTCATCCTCCTCCTCGGGAGTGAGGTGCTTGGGCTTGTGCGGATTGTCGGAACCCGAGCGAGCCGAGACGTCACCTTCTTCACGATATCTGCGGTGGCGGTGGCGGTGGTGGTCCCTGCCGTCATCATCCCGGGCACGGGCATGGCTTGAACCAGAGGGGTCCTCGGAGTGACGGTGATGGTGGTGGTAGCGGCGGTGGCGGTGTCGCTCACCTCGGCCCGAGTCCGGATCGTGCGTCCGGGACGATCGAGACCGCGATTTGTCGTCTAAGAACAGGTCAGCAACGGAATCACGAAGTGCTCCCTCTTGCCTCCCTACGCTGCCCTCGGCTGTGACTGTCGATGTCGACCCCTCGGAACTCAGATAGAACGGGTCGTCGTCAAAGTCAAACCCCCTCTCCCACTTGGTGCTTGCTAGATTTGGTGATCCCCTTGGGCTGAGAACCTCAGCCGTGGCGTATATAACCACCGCAGTCGCAATCATGTCCTCGGCGTTCCGAACAGATAGCTTCTTCTGTCTCTGGAGGCTCTTCTGCGTCACCAACGGATCTTCTGGGTCTGGTAGTACCATTCCCGGGGTCGGTGCTCGCATCAGGTCGGTGCTGCGGAAGCTCGCCAGGCTCTTGGGCTTGAAAGGACGCAACAAGTCCGTCTGCGTGCCCATGTCCATGTAATACGGCTTGACGTCAGTGCTGCTGACACTGGTATCTTGCACGGTCCGACCGACCTCTGGATCCTCGTCAAAGACTTGGCCAAACGAATGGACTGGAGCTGCCCTGTCCGGTGATGGGAGGGCCTGGTCTTCCTCGGGCGATGCAAGTTGGTGGGCTGCAGTGAGACCGGCGGTCCCAACCACAGCAACAGCACCGACGGCCAAGGCTGCTTCCCCAGGGCCAAAATCGTACCCATGGTCAAGCTGGTGATAGGGATACGACACCCACTCTGTCTGCACTACGGCCTCAGCGGGCGCGGCCCCTTCAGGCGCCTCGGAACTAGTTTCGTGCTCAACAGGTGCAGGCTCAAACGACTCTTGGCGTAGCATGCCCTCGGCGATGTATCCCGCATGACTTCCACTGGCGAAAGAGAAGTAGTCGCCTTGGAAGGGCACCGGAGCCGGCGGAGCCTCAGGCTCGGCAGACGGCTCAATGACAGGAGGGTAGCCATAAATGACATCTTGCTCTGTGGGTGCTGCTTCGACTGGCTCATAAACTGGTGCATACTGGGCTGCCATTCCGATGTTCGTCCCCGATGCCGGCTCTCCAAGATAATAGTTCTGGCTGGCATAAAGCGGCGACATCCCATACTCTGGGGCGGGTTCTTGGAATACATAATCTTGGGCGGCCAGCGCAAATGTGTCGCTAGCGCCTTGTTCGACTTGTGGGTCGCTGACTGCCTCTGAGCGTCCAGCACCTGGCTCTTCAGCTTGGGCAACGGGCTGACTTTCCACTGGCTCAGTAGCCGTTTCGGTCCATGGCTCGACTGGAACCTGGTGGAAGACCTCATCAGTAGGCTCCGTGGCTGGTTCGGGTTCGACAGGCGCGGAATCTTGGGCAACCTCGACTGCCGCATCTTCCCCGATGGTGGCGACTGGTTCGGGCAGAAGCGCTCCATCTCCCTGTGCCTCTCGAGCCGGCTCTTGAGCTATCGCAGCCTCGGATGCACCCTCAGACACAAGGGTCCCAGGAGTTCTGGGGACGACGTCTTCGGAAAATCCATACTTTTGGCGGAGAGGCGAGAAGGCCACGGGACGGAACGCGGTTGGCGTGAAGGCGGCATATTCGGTGACGAAGGAGTCGTCCATGGCAGAGTCCTCCATGTCGGCGTCGACGGCGGTGCCAGGCGCGGCACGACGAGGAGTGGTGGGTATGGCGGGAGATGCTGCAGGGGGCTCGGTAGGGGAATTTAAAGCCAAGTCGGAAGCAGGCTCGTCTATCAGCCTGGTGGTATTGTCGGCCAAGGGTTTATCGACAGGGTCCGCGACAGGGTCCGTGACAGGGTCCGTGAGCGGGTCGGCGGCGGGTTCCGTGATTGCGTGTGCGGTGGGTTCCGCGCCCGCGGCCGGCTCCGCAATTTCCTCGGCAGCAGCCTCGAGTTGGGCTTCGAGTTGGGCTTCGAGTTGGGCTCCTATGGCCGGGCTAACCACCAACTCGGGCCCAACTGCGGGCGCAGAATCGGAACCGTGTCCAGCAGCGCCCTCTTCGACAGCCTCAGCAGCGCCCGCAGAAGCTGCCTCCTCAGGAGGTTCGGTGGTTGACTCGGCAGCAGCCTCGACAGGCTCCACCACGGAATCACCTGAGACTAGTGGTTCGATTGGTGCCACGCCAGTCTCTGCTCCTTGTGCAATATCATTGCCACCATAAGTGCCCACGGCCTCGGTCGCCTGATCAGGCCAGCTTTCTTCGTTTGTGCCGTCTGCTCGAGTCGAATCTGTGATGTCCGTTGCCGCCAGTCCATCCGGTGCTTCTTCGCGCAGGGCTTGCTGTTGCTGCTCCATCTCCTCCTCCGCGCTTCCCTTCACCACTGCGAAATCTTGATCCTGCAGCAGAATCTTATCGGCGTTTTCCATGACGCCTTGGTCGCTTCTCCCTTCTTCTGCAGCAGGGGAGACATGGGGGCCATCGACGCCCCTGGGCTGGCCACCAGCCTCTAGCAAGCTCCCTTCCCCAGATTGACAACCAGACACAGTCACAGCCTCCCCCTCATCTCCACCTTGGGAGTGTACGATTAACAAAGATGGGGACTCACCTTTGTCCGACTTTTCTTGCTCTGCGATCACGACCAGGACCGGAATTGGCCCAACAGTATCCTTGCTCTCCTCCACCTCCAACACATCCGTCCTCACCTCAACCGCCTCATTCGCGAGATCATCAGCTGCTGCCGCCGCCGCAGGCTCAGGGTCAGAGGCTTCCTCGGGGGTAGGGGCCGCTTCAACAGCAGCATCGAAAACGACTTCTGTTGCTGGAACTGGCTCGGCAGCGGCCGCTTCTGGAGCGGCCTCTTCTAGAGCAGGCTCTGCAGCTGGAGTCTCTTCGAGGGGAGTCTCTGCAACGGACGTCTCCTCGGGAGCTGCCTCGGCAATTGGTGCCTCTTCGGAAACTGGTTCGGGAACGGTTTCTTCAAGAGCAGGCTCTGCAACTGGGGCTTCTTCTGAAGCTGGCTCGGCTGCTGCCTCTGCTACAGAAGCTTCAGCGTCAGCCTCTACGGCTAGGGCAGCTCCAGCAGCGGACTCGTCTTCTGGGACAGGCTCTGCAGTTGCCTCTGCGACGGGCGCTTCTTCAAAAGTGACTTCTGCTGCTGGGGCAGGCTCTGCAGCAGACGTTTCTTCAGGGGCAGCTTCTTCAGTCGGGATAGCCTCAGAAGTGAAAGCTTCATCAGCAGAAGATTCTTGCAGAGGAGGCTCAACAGCGGGTGCTTCCTCGGAGGCGGCTTCCGCGACTGGAGAAGGATCTGAGGCGAGCTCTTCCCCAGAGGCAGTTTCAGCGATCGGGCTAGCCTCAGTAACGGGAGCTTCGTCCAAAGCGGTTTCGGCAGCGGGCGCTTCTTCAAAAGCGGCCTCGGCGGCGGCGGCATCAGCCGCAGGAGCCTCTCCCGGAGAAGGTTCTGCAGCTGCCTCCACAGCTTGCGCTTCGTCAGAGACTGTTTCTTCAACTGGGGCCTCATTGGGAGCTGGCTCTGTCGGGGCAATCTCGGGAGGAGCTCCATTAGTGGGAGCATCTTCTGGGGCAGTGTCCTCTGGGGCAGCGTCCTCTGGGGCAGCGTCTTCTGGGATAGCTTCCGCAAGAGCAACCGCTTCATCAGTGACAGCATCCGCAGGAGATACCTCCTCGGACACAGGTTCTGTGGCTGGGGCCTTCTCAAGGGGAACATCTGCTGGGACCGCCCCTGTGATAGCCTCTTCGGAATTTGGCTCTGCGGGAACAACCACCTCTTCGGGGATAGCCCGTGAAGTCACTTCTGCGGCTGGGCTCTGCTCGGCAACGGGATCTGGGGTTTCTTCCGCTGCGGCCTCTGCGGGCGTAAGGTCTTCCTCGAGAGTAGCCTCTTGAGTAGGAACCGCCATAATGGGTATCTCAGTAGGAGGCTGCTCTGGTGCAGATGCGGCAACTGCCTCCGGCTCAACGTCTGCAGAGGCAGCTTCTTCGGAGACAGCCTCTGGTGAGGGAACCTCTGGGCTAGACTCTGCAGGAGCATGTGCTTCTTCTGCAGAGGTTTCAGCTGGAACGAGCACCTCTGCAGCCATTGCATCTTCTGGGCCAGATTCTACCTCGGGGGCTGGAGGGGGAGCCTCCTTCAGAGCGGGGGTCTCTTCTGCCGCACCCTCCTCAACGGATGATGCCTCTGCAGGCGCAGGGGCCGCCTCAGAGGCGGATTCTTCGACCGGTGCGGGGGTATCTTGAGCAGCGAGCTCTTCTGTTTGCGCAGGCTCTGGCGCAACATTTGCTTCGTCCGATCCCGGCTCCGCAACCGGCGCCTCGAATGGCGCCTCGGCTGGCGCCTCGTTGGAGATCACTGGAGCTGGCTCCGCAATAGTTTCGGTAGGGTAATCGGCAGGGATGTCTGCAAGGCTGTCACCTTCCTTCCCGCTAGCCGCCGTACCAACCACAGTACAGGCGGCACCAGCAGCGGCCACCATTGCGAGGGATAGATCTGATTTCTCCGTCGAAGCATCTGCATCACCGCAAGTTTTGGTGGGAGCACCGCCAAGCGCTTCAACTCCAGCATCGCAGGGAGTATCGGCATCGGCAGGAGTATCGTCTTGAACATGGGCAGAAGAGTCGGCAAGTGCAGTAGGAGGTGTATCCGCGGGGACCTCATCATTGGCAAGGTCCTCAGACTCGTTAGCGGGCTCCGCGACATCTGCCTTGACTTCAAGGGCCTCAACCGGAGCAGTGTCGTCTCGGGCATTTGTCTGCTCGCCCGTAGCCTCGGCCTCTGAGTTGGCGATTGGGGCGGCCCCGTGTGCAGACTGGTCTTCGGCGTCGATGGCCTTCTCCTCGGTCACCTCTTGGGGCTCCGCAGGGGAGTCGGCCTCAGACTCAACCCCTTCAGTTTCGGTGATAACATCTTCGACTGGCTCGCTCGCAGCTTCGGGCTCCACTGTAGTGACCTCTGCAGTTTTGACGTTCGGCTCGGCGCTAGCAGCCTCTTCCGGTGTAGAACCCTCGGTGGTGTCCGATGTCTCTGAATGTGCCGAGGTGTCTTCCGTCATCAAATCAACCGTGACTGAGGTCTCTTCAGGAGTAGTCTCTGCAGTAGCGGGCTCAGAAACCACCTCATCCGATTCCGGAGCCTCGGCGGCTGGCTCATCCTCCACAACCGTAGCTTCCACGGCAGCAGCGGCCTCTTCGGGGACCGCAACCTCCTTTGCATTGAGATCTTCCAGAGCCAGGACTTCTTCAGCGGGAGAGCTCTCTGTGGCGGCTGGTGCCTCCTCTGCGACAGCAGTTTCTTCGACAGCAGGATCATCTTTGGGGATGATATCCTCCGTGGCAGGGGGTTCCTCCGCGACATCAACTTCCTGAGCAGCAAAGGCTTCATCGACGGTAGGGGCTTCATCGCTGGCGGCGGCCTGGTTGGCGGCAGGGGCCTCATCAGTGACAGAGGTTTCCTGGGTAGCAAGGGCACCATTGACGGCAGGGGCTTCGTCGTTGGCGGCGGCCACGTGAGTGGCAGCAGCTTCCTCCGTGGGGGATTGTTCAATGGCTGCAGCCTCCTCCGAAACAGGGCTTTCCACGGCGACCGGTGCTTCATCAGTGGCCTCGACAGCCTCTTGAGCGCTGCTGTCCGTTGCTACAGGGTCCGTTGCGTGTTCGGCTAACGGAGGGATATCCTCTGTCGCGATTTCTGGCGTATTGCCTTCTGGTACCTCGGCGGGAGGCGGAGCATCTGCGGTGGGCTGTTCGGGCGCCGAAGGCTCGGCAACCGCAATCTCGCCGTCGGGCATTCCGTTCGATTCTGCTGGCTCAGTGGCAGCGGCTTCGGGCCCAGTCGCATCTTGCTGCTTTGCCTCCCCTAGTTCTGGCGCTTGGGAGTTCTGGACAGAAGGATGAGCCGCGTCGTCGGTCGCAATAGTGTCGACGGCTGTCTCTACAGCCGCAGGCACAACTGCGTCTGGCTTGGGCACCTCGGGGGCTTCGGCGGCAGCCTCTGGTGAGGGGCCTTTTTCCACCTCGGGAACATCCGCTACTGTTGGCTCAGTCTCGCTAGTACCTGCCTCTTCCGTTCCTTCCGGAATAGCTTCAGTGGTCTCAAGAGGCTCCGGCTGAGTTGGAGGCTCCGCCTCCGCTTCGCCTGGGACAGCACCAGAAGCAGGAGCTTCGTTGTCTGTTTTGGGTTCGTCTGCCACAGTGTCCGGAGTAGCAGAGTTCTCTGTCTCAGTAGCGGGAGCCTCATCCTGCGACCCCCCCTCAGCCTCGGGTTTCGTCGCCGTGATATCAGCCATATTGGTAGGTGAGGCTGCCGACCCTTCCACAGGCTCCACGGCGACCTCGTCTGCAGGCCCAGATGCGAGCTCTGGCGTGGGTTCTCCCTTGGCATCCTCGTTGGGACCAAGAGGAGATTCCTCAGTGAGGTCTGGGGTGGCTTCTTGCGCGGCGGCTTCGGCATCTAGAACACCCTCGAAGTTTTCGACTATTGCGCCGTCCCGATCCGACCCCTCTAGTGCAGAGGCCGGTTCCACGGCCGCAATCGTAGCCTCTGAAACCTGATCTCCCGACGCCTCTGGGGTCACTTCTCCAGTCTCAGATGTGGGGCCTGCTGGCACGGCATCGAGAGCTGCCACGATTGTATCGCCATCTGCTTCTTCCACGGGAGTAGATGCAGGGCCCACCTTGTTTCCGTCAGGCTGGGCTTCTTGTTGCGAAATGTCCGCCTTGTGCTCTTCGCCGGCCACATCCACTGCGGTACCCCGTACCACAGCTCCTGTCGGGGCAGCTTCGGTAGACTCCTCGGCCGGGAGCACAGTGAGGCCCTCCGACTCTGCTTGCTGTTCTGGGGCCGCGGCTGGCGCCTCGTCAGGCTCCAGGGCACACGCTGGTGTCTCCTCGGTATGTGGTTGCGCCTCTTCGGCAGGCTCTGTGATTGATTCTGTCGCGGTCTCCGTGGGCTCTGTAGTTATAGTAGAAGTCTCTTCAGGAGTGGGAGTAGCTTGAAAAGCGACGTCTCCCTCAGAAGCTCCAGGAACAGTCTCAGCAGGAGTATCGGCGGAAGCCTGGATGACGGATTCCACTTCCGCAACAGGAGCCTCTTCAGTGGCAGTCATCTCCTCGGGGGAGACCTCAGGAGCAGTGTCCGAAGTAGAAGTCACTTCAGCCACAGCCTCGATGGGAGGTCTCTCCCCCGGAGCGGCCGTCTCCTCGACAGCAGCTTCTGCCGGCGGGGCTTCGGAAACGGAATCCGTCGTGGAGGCTTCCGGGACAGTCTCTGCCACATCAGCTTTATGGGAGGTCTCAGGAGCGGAAGCATCAGGGGAAGTGTCGTCAGGGATGGCCTCGGCGGCAGCGGTTCCATGAATTGGCTCGAGTTCTGGCTCAGCCTTTGGCTCCTTCGAGGCGCCATTCTCGCCTTCATTCTCCCCCTCGTTGTTGACATTGCCAGTGACTTGCCCGGCAGGATCTTCGATATCCTGTTCCGAAGCTGGCTCGGTTATGCCCGCTGTATCTTGAACGACAGCCGCATCCGTAGAAGGTTCGGAGGCGTTTTCGACAACCAATTCCGGGGTAGACACTGCAGCTACTTCCGTTGTTGGCTCAGTGGTAGGTTCGGCGGTGGATTGTTCAGAAGTCTCGGCGACGGGCTCTGCAACATCGATAGTGGGTTCTGTGGTCAGCTCCGAAGAAGGCTCGGCAGCGGGCCATGCAGAAGGCTCGGCATCCGTATTGTCCTCAGCAGCCGCAAAAGCCGGCTCTTCGGGAGGATTTGTGGCGAGCTCGGCGGCAGCATCTAATCCGCCAGAAGCCGGTTTGACAGATGCCTCCTCTGCGGGCGCGACAGGAGCCCCCGCAGTAGGCCCAGCATCTATATCTGACTGCGGCGTAGCATCAGGCTCTGCGATGGGCTCACTAGGCTCTGCGGCGGGTACCCCGGCAACTTCATCACCTCCATCTGCAGATGCGGCAGCTGGCTCTGCGACCGGCTCTGTAGCTGGTTCCGCGGCGGATTCTGCGATTGGCTCGGCGGCGGGTTCCTCGGTAGGCTCTGTAACTGCCTCTGCAGCAGGTGCCTCTGCAGATGCATCAACTGGCTCGGCGGGTGCCTCGGTAGGCTCAACGGCTGATGCTTCGGCGGCGGGTGTCTCGGCCGCTTCAATATTAACATCTGCAGGTGCGGCAGCTGGCTCTGTGGGTGCCTCCGTAGGCTCGGTGGTGGGTGCCTCAGCGGCTTCTATATTTGCCTCTGCAGGTACGACGGCTGGGTTTGCAGTAGCCTCTGCGCTTGGTTCTGTGATTGGCTCCGGAGTGGGTGCCTCCACGGTCGATTCCACGAGTGCCTCTGCGGGTGCGGCAGCCGGCTCTGCGGGTGCCTCAGTAGGCTCGGCTGCCTCACCAGGCTCGGCGGCTTGGGTATTTGTCTCTGCAGGTGCAGCAGCTAGATCTGAAGCGGGCTCTGTCATCGACCCAGCGGTCGGATCTGCAGCTGCCTCTGGTACGGCTTCTAGTGCAGCGGCTTTCTTGCCCTTCTTTTTCTTCTTTTTTAGCGTGGCAGCCTGGTTTGATTCGTCATCGGCACCCGTATCCTCCTCAACTGGTGTGGGGGAGGGCTCGGTGCCGGACTCTGGTGCTGGCTCTACACCCTTCCTGCTCCTCTTCTTCGACTTGCCAGGATCTGGATATTCATCTTCTCCCGACTCCTCGGCCACTGTTTCTGGTTGTGCCGGTGCAGGCTGGGCAGCGCTCTTCTTGCCCTTCTTCTTCTTGGACTTTGCAGTGGCCCACGCATCGGTGTCGGATGCCTGAGTAGTGGTGTCATCAACAGTTGAAGTCACTATTGAGGACGTGACATCTCCCCAAGATTCCGTGTCGTCCAGTGCCGTACCCAGGCTCCCTGTGGAGTTCTCGAGTGAGGCTGACTTCTTGCTCTTCTTCTTCTTCTTCTTTTTTGAAGAAGTACTTGCGGGCTGCTGCCACGCATTTTCAGCCATTTGCCCATTGCCTGCGTCCACAGTCAGCTGCCGAATGCATCGCCAATGTTTTCAAACATCTGCAAACTTACCATACGCGGCCCCCTCGTCCTCTCTGCCAGAATCAGGGCCCATGAAGTACTGAACGTTGGAGTAATCGGCGAATACTGGAGCGTCGTATTTGGCAACTGCAATGTTGTCGAAATTTATGGTAGAGACTGCCGGTTGGAACTCCATTCCCAATCGCTGTAGAGTGGGAAGCCGGCGTCCTTATCAGCGTCGCGCAGGGCTGCATGGGCGTTCTAGGCCGCGCCGCGCCGACGACGTCACCGGCCTTGTGGAGATCTGTGTGTCGGCGTATGTTCCTACAGGTGCCTTTTTGGTGTAAGGGAGGTATCCTTGGAGCCACTTTGCGAGGACAGGTCGTGTGTCCAGTCTCTGGAATCGGGGAGGCCGTGTAAGTGGATCAAGATGTGGAACAAAGGTGAAGACCCGGACAGAGCTTCCTTGGGTATTGGGGGTATAGCAGGTAATGTACAATGCATAAAAACGAGGCTTTGGGCCGTCACGAAGGGCCGGTCAAGATTCGCAAAGACTTTTGCACTGGCAAGTCCTGGATGATGCCTGCAATAAGCTGGAGAAGGGGAAAGGGGGAACTGTTGACAGTGACCGCCAGAGACGAGAGGGGAGAAAAGTCTGTGAGGTGGTCAGGGGACCCTGGATCAGCTAAGGCCCTGGTGATCCACAGAAAAAGAATGGGCAAAAACAGAGCTATGAGCCCCACGGATGAACAAACAGTCTGCGGCAATCCAAAGATCAAAATTTTGACCTATGGCCGAGCTCAAATGATCAATATCGTGCCTGTGCATCATTGGCCCGATTACTGACCGGGTGGCGCCACGTAGTCGGAGAAGGGGGTGGACTGAGTTGTACGGGGTTCGGTACTGGGGGGGTGCTGGAGGACGGCATGGGGGAGTTGGAGGGACAATGGGCGGCGTGCAACCACCCAGTCCGTGTCCGTCTGTTTTTCGTAGGCGGGCAGGTACCTGGAGGCAGGTATCGCCTTCATCAAGCAGCCTGCAGCGCCTTGGCCAAGGCAGAGAAACACCAACGGGATGCTGTAATGGCCCTCACGGCTCCGGGGGTCTGCAGAGAGCCAGGCCGGACGGAACCATGCGCTTCACAAGCCTCAACTTTGGCCGCGCATGCATCGCGCTGCAGTAGTGCAGCGTGTCCCACAGCGGCAGGCCGCGGGGCTCGCGCTGACTGGGCAAGCCGAGGCGGCCGGCCGGATGACGGCCCAACTTGGTTGACCCTGACTGGTGCATGCCGGACCCCCTAGAACATGTACGTAGGTCGGGCACGCGTGATTTCAATGTGATGAGGGAAGTCGCACGGCATGCCGGACCCAAGTTTTTGGACATGATGGGCATTGGCCATGAATCGAGACGGCTGGTATGACATTGGGCCCCTGGTCCGTCGTCGGGTCGCCGGCATTGGACGGCTTCGCCTTGGTGCGGCTCCCCGCAACATCTAATACCGCAGTTCCCCGTCATACGCAGCCTTCAGCAAGATCGAGAGGTAGTCAGCGACAGCCGATGGCCAGAGAGGGAGGGAGGTGTCAGCGCTGATCGCGCAGAGCCCGCCATGCGGTGAGCCACCATCGTGGGGCCTGCAGCGGTGGGCGTCCGCCTCCCCCTCAATCCTATCGAAGGGCATAGGTGGACAGGGAGGCCGATTGCGCCGTGCTGGCTGCAGAGACCGACACAGACCGGTCGACCCCTGTTGCCAATTACCGGTTAGGTGAGTTATTTGTTTGGCCGGAGCTCGCCTCCAGGGGATGAAGGGTTGGATGGTTGGACGGATAGAGGGATGATTGATAGCATGACAGATAGTGATAGGGACTAACCCCGCCTTGCACCCAGCACGACTGAGATGATGCATGCGGTGCCTGGGCAGGTAGGTGGTAGGTGCTGTGTATGACCAGCAGCCGAAGCAAGACACGCCTACCTAGGCCTAAACAGGGCTTCAATTGACGAGCAATTGATCAAGCTGCAACCAGCCAGTTGCGGTGGAGGACGAGGCGGGTTGAGGCGGACGGGGACGAGTGGTGACAATTGTCGAATGGGCGCACCTCTCCAAGCCTGTGCTAGGTTGGGTGGGTTCGAGATTTGCTGGTCTGCTACGTGGCATGCAATTGGAGGCTAGGCGGCAGGAGCGCCCCTGCGACGCAACGCAAATGGCTCAAACGGCCCAATCCAGGCCGGCCGGCGAGCACAGGCCTGTGTGGGGCAGCTGCATGAGAGAGTGCCACTGCGTTCTTGGTAGCGGGCAGTCCAAGAGGGAATTGACGGAGGGAATTGACGGCAAGTGCGGAGAGAGGGGATGAAGCGATAGCCCAGCCCGAAAAACCACGTCCCACGGGAAGTGGTCCAGGCATCAATTGGCGAGTAATCGTCGGGCTCGCGTTCGATTGATTGATCCACTGGACCCCTCGCCGGCGGGCTGCCCACCTGCCGTGCCCGCGCATGTGCTAACTGCACAGTCGATCACCAAACCATGGCTAATGTTAGGTCGCCTCTGTTGTCCGCTCACACTCGCTTCCATCGATTGCGTGCCACTGCAATCTGGCCATGTGCAACCAGCCATACACGTGCTCGGCTTTTGGCGGCAGAAAGACGTGCGTGTGTTGAAGACCACCTGCGCAGCGGAAGAAGCACGTGTAAATTGCACGATACTCGTTTTTGTTGGTTTGAGGGCTTTCCAGAATCTTAGGCACGCCATCATCCGAGTCAGGAGTCATGAGTCCTGGTCTTGTTCTTCACCCAAATCTAAAAATCCAAGGCATGGGCGCTCCACGTCAGCCTCGGTCTGCCTTCTCCAAGACCGTGGTGCCCTCAGCTGGAGCACCTTGTCTTCAATGCGGTGGATCTTCCGGCACTTGCCTGCCCTTGCATGTTTGGTACGATCATCGATGTCAACCTCTCCGTTGGTTGTTGGCGCGTGCGCCAGAAGACGAGTCGAGACGGCAGACGTCTCTGCTGCTCTTCAATACGATAGGAACCTTTCGTCGCTGGAAAGGAGTCCTTTCCCGACCCCAAGTAATTCGATATACAGATGCATTTCCTTGTCCCAATGCAGCCTGCCTCGTCCTCTTCCAGCCTTGGTTACTCAACGCAGGTAGCAACAGGTGAAGGGCATCTTCGACCTCGCCTTTATAACTTCAACTACCTTTGAGTTGCGTGTCCATTCCCAGACTTGGAGGCATCATGTCAGGCTTCAAGTTTTGGGGCGAATAATCCTATGCCGGCCACCGCCCTTGGCCACTTTGGAATCCGAACTGTTAGAACTGCTAGAATTTTCTAATGATCTTTGATGCGTGTTTCTTATGTGTGGGCTTCTTTGTTGCGGAACTGGAAATGACTGCTAATCAGCACAGTCCCTCTTTCTGAATGATGATAACATTATATCGCATCAGATAGTCTTTCGTTTCTTTGAGCCTTTCCAAAGCGACAGCACATATTTGCATGAATGGACGTCTTTGCCCGCGTCAGGAAGACGAAGCTATAATATGCCTCCCATCTACTGCCTGGCGAGCGCCCATACTCTTCCATCTTCACTCTGCCTCTCACGCATCTTAGCCATTCCGTCTGACCCGCGAGAACACATACCGCTCCGCACCCGCAGTTCACAGACACAACATAAAGCATCCTTTGTGATGGCTACACGCAGAAGCCGCCGTCGGTGGCGCCATTCGGGGACTCGAGGGAAACGGGTAGCCTCGCAAGCCAACGGGGACGAGATGGTCGCGCCTGACAAACAACCGACGCCGGGGCACGCCGAAAGAGACAACTCAATCATCGTCGAGCAGGTTCGCCGCTATCTCAGCAGCACTGGCCCGGAGATCCTGGCAGCCCATGACGGCCATGTCCCCGGCACAATTCTGGAAACTCCCCAAGGGCAGGCATACGTCGGTGATGCACTCGTCGAAATGGCTGTACAGTGGATGGATGTCCGCTGGCGCGCACTGGAGGGGTACTGGGGGCGCGAGGAAGCGCCGCCGAAACGTCTCAGCCCACGGCGCCGTGTAAAAGACACGAAGAACTACATCAACTCATTCATCCATGGCGGGAATCTGCGCCACGACACCGTCATCACAAGCATAGGCTACGCCAAGAACCGGCTGGACGACGGCTCGAACAAGAAGGACTACGAGTCAATGCAAGAGCATCAGTTCTACGGGACTTATGGGATTGAGTTGGAGTTCGCAGAATGGCTCATCCAGCAGCAGAAGCCGCAGGATCCGCTTGCCGTGGGTGCGATCGACTATCCTCGCGTGATCAACATCATCGACCGCTACATCACGTGCTACGCAGAGGAGACTCAAATCAACAAGGGCATCATCAAGTCCAGCAAGAAGCGCAAGCGAGATCCTAGTGTTGGGACTGCTAAGTATAAAAGGTTTATGGACACCGTGAGCCAAATTTGCGCCAATGGACGAGTGAGGAAGAGCCCGATCGCCGACGAGGACCTCAAAAAACAGCTGAAAGATCGTGAGAGAGATCTGATACGAGTCTGTTCGGTGTGGCCGTCGTGGACCAAGTTCGAGAACAAGCCAAGGTGGGCGGTGACGCAAGCCGACCGTTTACAAGAGAGCTTTGGGAGAGTCATAAGGCATTGAAAGTGGACAGGAGAGGGCTTTCCTATTGTTTTCTCTTGTGCCTTTGAGTCTGTTTTGCTTATACTGTATCCTTTCCAGCTTTCCATCTCCCTTCATCCCCTATGATACCATCCACGTCCAACGTCTTCTCGTTTGATGGCGTCCATTCACATTGTTATCGCCCTTCTGATCACATCTCTTTTACCATACTATCTCGATCTTGTTTGTTTCCTTTGGGGCGCATTTTGCTTAGGAGGGAGGACTTCTTCGTCCGATGAATCGGGTGTGGAGCTTTGCCTACAAACATGACTAGAATTGTGCATGAGATGCATCCTATTATTCCGAAGCACAATAGACAGCCCGTAGATCGATCTTTCTAACTATTTTTTGAAGCCCTGAATCGCTTGCCGACAAGCATACCGTCCATTGAAGCCGGTTTCTTCGAGCCCAGCGACACCCGTCGTATTGTGCCAACAGCATTGACGTAGCCATACATGGCAGGCTTGTTTGGGCCTTCGAGGTGTTAGTAGGAGGGGTGACCAATCAGAAGCTTGACAGGGATCCAAAAAGGGCAAGTGCAGGGGAGTTGTGGGTCCAACGTTCCTCCTTCCCGCCGCGTTTGCGCCGCCTTCGGGCAGATCCCACCTGAATCCAACGACGACATTGGGTGGCAGGGTAACCATCTGATAAGGCTGAGGGTTCTAGCTGCATCAAATCTATCTCAGTGTCCGCGACAGGCCATGACACAACAAACTGTTGTTTTCGGCGCGGGTAGACTCGAGCAGGGCGTGGCGACAAGCAACCAACCTGACAGACCCAACAAAGCCCGAGGCGCTTGAAGATCATCCAACCCCGTCGGCGCTTCTACCTGGGCGCCATCGTCAGCCGCTACGAGGATCCCATTGACGCGGTGAGCCCGCCTTGGTTGCTATTCACGCTGAATAGAAACAGGCGACTTCCTATTGTTGTCCTAGATAAGCCTCACAATACGAACCGCTACTATTACTCGACTTCTCCCAGCCGCGGTCCGCCCTCGAATTCCTGAACTCCTCCACCTCACTCCTCCCATCCGCCCAGCCCAGCGCCAGGCGAGCAGACCGCGGACGAGTCCCAGGCCAAGTCGGACGGCGGAAAAGCCTCGAGGAAGACGCCGACAAGATCCCGTCACCTGACGGCCGACAACAAGATGACATCCCAGGGCAGCGTATCGCCGTCGACCGCGGTGGCACTGACGGCATCGCGGTTCTTCGATGTGGATCTCTTTAGCGATCCTATCGTGAAGCCCAACTTTTCCGGTGAGCCGAGATTGCTAAAGTGCCTCCCCGAGTGCCTTGACCAAAGCTAACCCTGCTTACTCCTGCAAGCTCGCTCGAGTGTCGGTGGGTTGCGACTCCCCGCGGACGCCTACAGCAACCATGCGCCGACTAACATTGCCCAAGCCCCGTCCGGCGCCAAAGCCGTGCCGGCTGCGCTAGCGCGGGATGGTCGAGTCAACGTCATGGCCATAAGCCACCTCATTTCGCCGCCGACATCGCCGACATCGCCGGGGTCGTTTGAGGAGCAAGGCAATGTGGTCTACAATCTGTACCCGCCTCAGGGCCCACCCAGAAAGGCAGTCGTCGAAGAATTGAACCAGGGCAGGCACGACGAAGAGCCTCCGGCGAAGCGCCAGAAGCTGGACCCCCTCCAGCCTCCCGTGTCGGCTCTACGCCGCTACTCGGCTCGCGCGCAGGGCCGCCGCACGGCGACGAAGGCGGACCGCATCTGGAACTTCCTCCCGCAGGAGATCCAGCTAAAGATCTGGGACATCGCACTCGAGGACGAGCTGGTCGGGCGGGTCGTTGTGGTGCAGAACCGCAACTCGCCGTACTTCAACCACCACGCGGAGGGCAGTGTCAATATTACCCCAGACCTCTCCAGTGTATCGCAGCAGGCGCGCGGCGAGTTTGAGCGCCACTACAAGAAGATGTTCGCCCGCATCCCCCTCAAGTCCTCGCAGACGGACTTCATCCGGGAGCGTCTCAGTTTGCTCCGGCCAAGCATCGAGAAGGCGCTGCAGCCCATCAAGGCGCTCGAGGTCGGGGACAAGTTCTGGAGAGACCGCTACAATGTCCCGAAGCGCACGGCTCCGCTGCAGCATAAGCCGACGCTCGAAAACATCATGGAGCATGGCAGGGCGACCATCAGGCTCATGCTCGACACGGCCGAGGAGCAGTGGGTCAACGTGGACAAGGACATTATCCAGTTCGAGCCGTGCTGCGACGGCTGCCGCGCGACGCACTGCGTCAAGCGGCAATTCACGCTGCTGGACCGCGAAGCCGTGCGCTTCATATGCGTCAAGGGCGAGCCCCATTGGGTCGCGTCGGCGCAGGTCCGGCCCTGCTGGTCCTCACTCTCCGAGGTGTTCCCCAACGCCGAGACGCTCTACCTCGACGTCGAGAAGACGGGCCCGACGGCGCTCATCCGGGCCAAGCGCGTCATGGTCCGCGTCCGCCCCGAGGGCATCCTGCACCACCACGTCGCCTGCCTCGCCGCCTTTGAGCTGTGGAAGCGCGGCGAGGGCAAGGACAAGAAGCTGAGCCGCATCGAGCTCGTGAGCGTCTACGAGGAGCGGCCGAGGCGCCGCGGCAAGCCCGACGGCATGCAGTACCCCCGCGCCGTGGTCGGCACAGACAACATCTTCATCATTCGCTAAGCGGGGGGGCTTGGCCATCGCGATCATTTCAAGAAACATGTCGAGGCATGAAAATCCTACCGAGATGTTATATGGTGATGATTTCACGGATATGCTGCGTTTGTAGCTCCCCTTTTCCAGTCTCTGCTTCTTTCCCTGCCTCTATTCCTGCCTCTATTCCTGCCTCTATTCCTGCTTTTTTTTTCTGCCTCTTTCTTCCCCATATTTCATCTTTCCCCTCGCATATTCTTTGCCCTCTCGCCTTCCCTGCCATAGTTGCCCCTTTCTGGTTTCAGAGCCTTTCTTGGCTCATCTCCAACTACGCTTCTGGTTCGGCAGCTCCCGTTGGCTCGTTGTGGCTCGCTTCTTCGCGGGCGCAGCTTCATGCTGCTCACATTGCCTTCTAGACACATGCCATATTTGAAGCATTTTTATTGGAAGGACGGAAGGAAGGAGATGGCATATCAAAGGCGAACCATGAGCACGGAGCACACGACACGTACACACTCGGATGGAGGAATCTCATTTCCAAGCAGTCATGTCACGTTTGCGAGGGCTATTTTAGTTTGCAGCATGCGTTCCCACTCACTCCTTTGCCCTCGTCCCCAAGATTGGCTTGTCTCGTGGTTTCTCTTCAATCAGTACATTTAGTATTCGGCTTCTGACCGAAGCAGTATCTTCCACTCGGATCTTGCTGCCCGGCGCCCGTTGTGGGGTGGCATTGGGCTTTCTAAATAGATGCTGCCTCAAGGCACAGTATCTACTACTAGCTGCCGATTGTCGTCCACTCAACGCGAGCCTTGAATAAAGATCAATCTCTCAAGACCAGAAGAGTGGCAACGTGGTGTCGACGACGGTCGGCGACGCGGCGAGAGAGCGAATTGCTCAATTCATCCAAGCTGCGTCAAATGTAGACCCAAAGGCCTCGGCGAGCTTCGGGATCAAGCAGAGAATAAGCAGGCTCGGGCAATTGCATCCACGCCGCACTCTCGGAGCTGCCCGCCCCTCCATCACCAACGGAATCCAGGCCGAAACTCGGCAAACTGCTGAAAGCAATCGAAATAACGTACATCCTATATGCTTCCTATTTCCTGTGTCGACCCTTGGATTGCTGGGTCCGAATAGATCAATGGCCGAATTCATCGTTGGCCACAGCAACACTCGAAGCCGAGCTTACTCACGCCCTCGAGGCCACTTGCGGTTACTCAGCAAAGCGTTGGCCAATACATCCACGCCGAACCCCCAAAATGCGTGGTTAATGGGTTCAAGTGCCCCTGAGCCCCTGTTGGCACGTTTATCCTGCTGATTTTTTGCGGCTCTTACACTAGACCGTACACGGGTTACGCCCACAGCATGAGGCAGTAGAGCAGGGAATGCGCGTTGGTAGACACGGGCGACGTAATGCTCTCAGGAGAGAGGCTACCGCATTCGGCCGCCTCGGCCTCGACTCGACTGCGGACTCGTAGACAGAAGAAGAGAGTTTGGCGGCATTGTGGGGGACGGCAGTGATGGCCTTTATCAATAGCGGTCCTGGGAGGAGACAAGATGCTGAGAGGGATATAAATAGGGGCGACAGTCGTCCCAGGATTCAGTTGTTAGGTCCATCTCCATCATCATCAAGATCAACTCATCTACCTCACTATCTACCTACCTAGCCATACCTACATCATCCGGATCACCAGCATCTTCCACCCTCTCAACCACCAACTCACCTAAGCCCAACAACACCAACATGGCCATCCCTGAGACTCGAGACTTTGACTTCATTGTCGTTGGTGGTATGTAGACACTGACATCCCGGAAAAGCATGCACGCATCACCCAGGTCAGAAGCTAACCGTGTCCCCACCCAACCAAGTGGCACCGCCGGCTGCGTCGTCGCAGGCCGCCTGGCCGAGAACCTCAGCGTCTCGGTCCTGGTCATCGAGGCTGGCATGGACAACCCCGGCGCCGTGGACGCCATCACGACGCCGGCGCGCGCCTTCGAGCTGCGGGGCAGCAAGTACGACTGGAGCTACAAGACGGGCATGATCGACCGGCCCGAGTACACGCGCATCGAGAAGCCCAACACGCGCGGAAAGGTTCTTGATGGCTCCTCGTGGCTCAACTACTATACCTAGATCCCCGGCAGCGCCGCCACGTACGACGACTGGGTCCCGTACGGCGGCGCCGAGTGGGGGTGAGACGCCTTCAAGCAGTACCTGTACAAGCCTGCAACCTACCACGACGACAAGGGGCTCTACAGCGAGAAGCTGCGGTACATGGGCGCCGGCGGGCCCCTGTCCATATCGCACTCGGACCTGATACCCGAGGCCAAGCCGTTCCGCGACGCGCTCGAGAGGGCCTGGGTCAGCAAGGGCGAGCCCCTGACCGACGACGTGCACGGCGGCACCATGCGCGGGCTGTGGTGGTGCACCAACAGCATATACAATGGGAAGCGCTCGTCGTCGAGCTAGCTGTTCCTCGAGGGCAAGCAGAACGTGACGGTGCTGGGCCACACGCACGCCAAGTGGCGCGCATCGAGGGCGGCAAGGCCGTGGGCGTCGAGGCCATCGGGCCGGACGGCGAGGCAACACTATCGTTCCGCGCGGCACGCGAGATGATCGTGTCGCTAGGCGTGTACGAATCCCCCAAGCTGCTAATGCTCTCGAGCGTTGGGCCGCGGGCGGAGCTAGGCCGGTTCGGCATCGACGTGGCCGTCAAGTCAGCGCACGTGGGGCAGAACCTGCTCGACCACCCGATCTTGCCGCACGTCCTCAAGATCAGAGACGGCTGCGGCCTAGACCGGCACCTGCTGCGCGCGAGGCTCGAGAAAGACGCGGCCGTGTCGGCCTACCGCTGGAAGTACAAGGGCCCCTATACCAGCGGCCTGCTTGAGCTGGTCGGGCTCCCGCGCATCGACGAGCAGCTGGCCGCCTGCCCCGAGTACGCGGCGTACAAGGCGGCCAACGGCGGGGTGGACCCGTTCGGCCCGGGCGGGCAGCCGCACTTCGAGATCGACTTCGTGCCCATGTTCTCGGACGCGCTCCAGTGGCACATACCCTGCCCGCCGGCAGGCGACCACCTCACCGTCATCGTGGACCTGCTGCGGCCGCTGTCCAGGAGCGGGGCCGTGACGCTCAACTCGGCCGACCCGCTCGAGCAGGCCAAGATCGACATCAACTTCTTCTGGCACGACCTGGACCTCGTCGCCATGCGCGAGGGCGTGCGCTGGGTCGACGACGTACTCATGAACGGCGAGGGCATGCGGGATATGATCGAGGGGGACTACCCCTGACCCATGCCGCGCCACAGCGACGAGGCCATGGAGACCATGATCAAAGAGCGGTCCCAGACCGGATTCCGTAAGTGCACAGGCCTACCTATGGCATCCGAGCAGACACCGACTGACTTTGCTTGCCCTCTTTGCTTCTAGACCCATGCGGAACCAACAGGATGGTCAAAAGCATCGACGAGGGCGTGGTCGACGCCAACCTCAAGGTGTTTGGAGTCGATAGGCTTCGGGTGATCGACGCCTCCATCATTCCGGTCATTCCAGACTGCCGGATCCAGATGGCCGTCTATGCCATCGGCGAGAAGGTCGGTCTTCATCTCCCTTGCATCTTGCGCTGCATCCAACCACTTGCTGACAGGACCGTGCGACAGGGTGCCGATATGATCAAGGCGGCCCATCCAGACCTTTACAGCGCATAGAAACGCTGACAGAACCTGGGTTTTCTCGTGGAGGTTGGTTAGAGTATGCAGTGGAACGCGGTGGAACAGATGGTGAGAGTGAGATGTCGGAAGATGTAATTTGACAAGGCCGTGAGATAATTCATTGAGGATGGAACGAGAAAAGCTCTTGAGAGTCACGTGCAGTCACCCGCTGAGGTTTTTGGCATATTTCTAGCAACCAGGGGTCAAGAGCAGCTTTTACCCCCAACTTGATCGGCAAAGTTCACATAGAACGTGTAGATGCTCAGACTAGTAAGACACAAAAAAGACCCCCAGTCAGAAGCATAGCTGTGAGGACGAGGACCTTCAAATCGTAAGAGATGGATGGTAAGCACCCGACCACCACCAAGGGATAAGATCCCTCCGCATGTGGGTGGCCCTACTTGACTCGTTCCAGTCGCCCCGAGGGAGCCGAGCCAAGCCAACAAAGCGCCAAGCAAATGACGAGCTCAAAGCATAATCCCCACATTTTGCTGCTTGGGTATGATAGCGCCAGAGATCGATCGACCAATTCCATTGATTTGAAAATAGCGCTGAGGGGATCCCCCTAGACGCTGTTGCTTGATGGATTCTTCCCAGGTCATCCCCTCCCGGCCTGTATTCTCATCCTTTACCCCCCGCGCTATTTTCCCGACCTAGGAGTAGCAAGATAGCGGGAAAGGGCGAAAATCAGCAGTGGAGACAGAGGCACCAGCTTGACGTGGGGTGACTGATAACTCTTTGAAGAAACAACCCAACATGTCGGACGGCAAGAGGACAGGAGGCTCCGGCAAAGGTGTGAAGACATGGAGTTGCTATTTCGTCAACCCTAAGACCGGAGGGCTTGTACTAACTTCGGTTGCCATCCGGTGCCCTATTAGTGTGGACAACACTCATAACAAATCTGGACTACCTGCCGGGACTGCTGACGCTCGAGTACTCGCTGCGCAAGCACGGCTCGGCATACCCACTGGTGGTCCTGTACACGGACACATTCCCCGAGTCCGGCCGGGCGGCGCTGGCAGCGCGCGGCACCGCGATGCAGCGCATCGAATACCTGCTCCCAACGCGCAGCAGCCGCGACTACAGCGATGACCCGCGCTTCTATGACTGCTGGAGCAAGCTGGTGCCCTTCTCGCTCGAGCAGTACGACCGCGTGGTGCAGGTCGACTCGGACATGCTGGTGCTGCAGAACATGGACGAGCTCATGGACCTCGAGCTCGACGACCCGGCCGAGGCGGCCAAGGGGGACGCCGCCACGTCGAGGCGCGTCCTCGCGGCCAGCTATGCCTGCGCATGCAACCCGCTGCGCAAGGCGCACTACCCGGCCGACTGGGTGCCGGCCAACTGCGCCTTCACGTCGCAGCACGGCGACGCCGACGCGGCGCAGGAGGAGGGAGCGGACCCGGCCAAGGTGCCCATCGCGATGCTCAACGGTGGCCTGCAGGTGTTGCGGCCGAACGGGGCGCTGTTTGCGCAGATCGTCGAGTACATGGAGGAAAACGCGGCGTCCATGGACTTTGCCGACCAGAGCCTGCTGTCGGACCTGTTCCGCGGGCGCTGGGTGCCGCTCCCCTACACGTACAACGCGCTCAAGACGCTGCGCTGGGAGGGGGTGCACGACGCCATCTGGCGCGACGACAGGGTTAAGAACCTGCACTACATCCTCACGCCGAAGCCGTGGGAGGATCTGGACCAGAACGGGGACGCGAACCCGGGGGCCGAGGAGACGACGGGCTGGTGGGCGGCGATAAACAAGGAGCGGAAGGCGAAGGAGCTGGCAAATGGGGTGGACGACGGGCTGTGATTGGGTGTTTTGTCACATATTTGAGAGCACGGTGACGGGAAAAGACTCGTTTGAGGTTGCGTAGCCACACTTTCCAGACAGCTTCGGGAACGTCGGTGCCCGGTGTTTTGTCGCATGTGGCAGGCACTTCAGCTGAGGCAGTTGAAGGAGGGGCAGGCAACCAAGGCAACAACCTCAATAGGCAGCCGCAGGAGCCCCGCCGACCAGCATCCGACAGCTACCTCTAGGCCATGAAAGTCAGTCCAGCCAACGGCAAACGTAATCGCTGGTAATACCTGATCTCTTTTTATGTGACGTGAACGGCAAGCACTCCCCCTCCCACCATTCGCTGCCGACAGCCAGAGGCCAACAGGGCAAGAAAGCACCAGCTGAGGAGCAACCATGTCGGGCGTCCGGACTGCGAGCCACGCGGGGGACTGGTACACTGCCGAGCCGGATGGCCTGGAGCATGACCTCGATAGGTACCTCGACGCGGTGCCTGAGCAAATCAACGACAGCGACCTGCCCGTCAAGGGCGCCAGAGTGATTATTGCGCCGTAAGGAATCCCGTAAAGCCTCTTGTCCGTTTCCTGCGCTTCGGCCGCGTAGACCCCGCTCTTGTCCCCCCCCCAAGCACTGCTTTGACGTCATAGCCTGTTCCCTCCACCACATCTTGATAACTCGGCCGACCCCAAAGCTCACCACAGCCGACGCACCCCTCGGCAACTCACCTCACAGACATGCCGGCTACAGCTACTCGGGGCCCTGCGCCGCCTGGGCCTACAAGGCGCTCGACCTGGGCGCCGCCAAGCGCGTCTTCATCCTGGGGCCGTCGCACACCTACTACCTCTCGGGCGCGGCCCTGACAACGTACGCGGCGTACGCGACGCCGCTGGGCGACCTGCGCGTCGACGTCGACACGGTCGCCGCCCTGCGCGCCACCGGCCGCTTCTCGGACGTGCCGCGCCAGCGCGACGAGGACGAGCACAGCCTCGAGATGCACCTGCCCTACCTGGCCAAGCGCCTGGCCCAGACCTTCGGGCCCCAGGACACGCCCGCCGCCTGGCCGCCCGTGGTGCCCATCGTGGTCGGCGACAACGGGCGCGAGGCCGAGAGGGCTCTGGGCGAGCTGCTGGTGCCGTACCTGCGCGACCGCGACAGCGCCTTCATCGTCAGCTCCGACTTTTGCCACTGGGGCTCGCGCTTCAGCTACACGGCCTACACGCCCGACGGGACCGAGGCCGGCGTGCGCTCGCTCACGCGCCGCGACGCCGCCCCGGACCTCCCCGTGCCCATCCACGAGAGCATCTCGGCGCTCGACCACATGGCCATGGGCGCCATCGAGAGCGGGAGCCACGACGCCTTCTTCGACAACCTCAAGGCCACGGGCAACACCGTCTGCGGCCGCCACCCTATCGGCGTCGTCATGGCCGGGCTCGAGGCGCTTAGGAAGGAGAAGGCTGAATCCTCGGGGCTCAAGGGTGATGGCGTCTTCACTTTTGTCAAGTACGACCGGAGCAGCCTCGTCAACGGCCTCAGGGATTCTAGCGTCAGCTACGGTTCCGCCTATGCCATCATTTGAGGTGGACAGTATCCATGTTGAGACTTTATTGGTTATCATTTGCGTTTGCTAATTTGAGATGGGTTGGCGTTTGGCAGGGGTAGAGTGGACGGGCAGCTGAATCAATGAACTCCGGGGGCCATTTCTCCCGGGAGCCTGTCCGAGCACGCGGCTGATATATCCGGATCATCGCATGACAAAGAGCAACCCTTAAATAGCGGCTTTGCTGCGAGCCGTATGGGTGGCACGACAAGCACTAAAAGCATCTGGGTCCTAATGCAAGATCGCCATTACTAGGCTAATATTTCGCTCCCATGTCTGTCGCCTTTTTGCCAGAGCAGGCGACGCGGGGCTCGCTTGGGAGCGGGAGCAGTGCCGCGTCCACCGACCCAACCCACCTGTTTGATGTTCGGACCGGAGGCTTCAGGTCGTTGGAGCTGATCTGGAGGCCCTAGGAGCTCGCGTGTCTGGTAGAAAGAACCAAGACTCTCCTGCAGGGAGGTCCCACCGCTTTAATCTGTACAAAAGAATGGATGGCATCGCAATTTGAGAGCACTCATCCAGGATAGAACCCCGTGCCTTTGCAGATCGACCATGGAGGTGGCTCCCTCGACGAGTGCATTCCCATGGAGTTGCTGGAAACGAAGAAGAATTCCATAAAAAGGAGCTCCGAGCGGCCGGGGTAGGGATATCCCTTGTCCGCGAGGATCCTGATTTGGCAAAGTGCGGCATAAAAAAGGGATGCGTTTTAACGGCATGGAATGCGGGGATCAAGGGCCAGGGATCCGCCGAGAGCGTGTTTGGGACCAAGCAACAGGAGCAGCCCTCGTTTTCTGGTTTGCCAAAGCCGCCCAACAGATGCTCTCGCGCAGAGCCGCCTCGGCACGCGTGGGCGAGAAGGTTGTCCCAGCCGCATTGGAAGTGTGTGTGGATTCGCGTTTGGATGGGTCCAGCTGGATTCCATTCGCTGACTATCGTGTGTGCTGCGCCAGAGTGAATGACGGTGCCGCGCAGCATAAGGTGGCTGAGGTCTCGATTGAGTGAGAGGCCAAGACAGCGAAAAATAGATTCCAGCACCGCAAGGGATATGCAGCGTCCCGCAGCCTCGGCTGAATCGACGGAAGCCGAGTCTGGGGAGACCAAGTCACGCGAAGGTTTGGAGGGCCGTGGATAGACGACGATTGGATGATCCGATCGTCACATTGAGGTGCATTAGCTAGGCCGGCGTGTTGATGCCATGACTTCCGCAGCCTCGCATTCATTCACTGCCCTCGCTGCCCGGCCGTTCCGCACGGAGGGTTACCAGCAGGGCATGGCTCTCGCCAGGGGTTGATTGATCTGATGTTAATCGCTGCCGCTGTCAGACCGATGAGTTGCGCCACCGTCTCGAATAGTCGAGCCCAGTAATCGGGCATCCATCCCAGCACGCACCAGACGGAAATACCTAACACCCCTCCCTTCCGTGCCCTGACCACGAATGCGGTTCAGCTGGTGCCTTTCGAAATTCCTCCGTTGTCGTTCAGCGATTGAGCCTGTTGATCCAGATGATGAAGCCCGCGCCTGTGGAAAGAGGAAGGCGACTCGAGATGGTTGGTTCGCCCCACACCTGGGCGGCTCTGGCTCGTCTCGAATTGCGAATTGGACTCGGATTTGGTTGGCCTTCGCGAAGCTCTTGCATGCGGGTTCGTGGCCAAGGGGGGGACCCTCCCAGGGATGCAACATTACATTGACCGCCAATAGGACGCAGGGTCGTGAGACAGCGACACTCTTTTGAGCATCTCGTGAGCCAAGACGGAGACGCCCCAGTGGGCAATTTCGCGAGGCTGCCAGAACCACGGACAGCTGGGGCTCGTTGGCTGGTTGGCTGCTCCAGCGAGGGTGAACACGACCAGCAGGAAGCGTCAAATTCGAGAGAAATGAGGCCCACGCTAGAGGCGACGCTGGCGAGGGCGAGGGAGGACTCTATCTGGGGGAACTTGGCCCGCAGTCGTGCCTGGAGCGGGCATAGGGTGGACTGCTGCAGGTAGGGGCGCGCCATGATCGACAGCCAGGCATGAATTGACCCCCTGAAGAGGCGACGGGCAGCGGCGCCAGGGCCACCCAGCCCAGACTCAGCCAAAGCCACCAAGGAGCAAAGCCACCCGGTCCGCATTGGCGTGTGGACGGCGCGTGAACCTTCTCATCCCTGGGTCGGCACCTTTTTTTACTCTTTGACCACCCACAACGCTCGTCAGCCCATTTCTCAGTATTCTTCTTTCTCTCTTTTGGACTCCTTCTTGAATATTGCTTTGTTAATCATTTTCTCCCTTCCCCATTCACACGCAAAACAACGCACTGCCAACAGTTCAATCCACACCAAGGACTCGGCATCGAAATCCAGACACCAACATTAACAACAGACCTTCTAGCCAAGTCAGCTTGCGCCTCCCCCTTTGACACCCTAGCCGACGAAGCCCAGGCAACCCCGAATCCCACAAGGCGAGGAACGTTCGCAGACAGGAGAGGAGACGAGCGTCCTGCGCAGACAGCAGTCTCGCGGTTGACTCCTTGCCACCATGAGTGTTAGTGTTTCACCTCTGCCCATACATGCGTTTCAACGATGGGACCACGGTGGGTCATTGAGAACAGTATAGCTCAGTGATCTCGCCGATTTTGGGCCCGTCTTGAAGTTTTTGACCGTCTTCGCTGTCGTTTCTGGCATTCGTCCACTCAACCCACGCCCTTCTTCGTGTCGCTCTGGAGCGACTTGCTTACTGTTACGACTTTTAACGAACGCTTGCTAATACTAACACGATGAGCCAGTACGGGTCAGTTTAACCCTTTCTCGCGAAACACGCATACACACCCACACCCCTTTGACCCTCAAACTCTCGATTCCGACACGAACGCCAGAGCCCGCGCGCTCCTCCGTGACCGAACCGTCGATCACCGAACGGGACGAACACCGATCGCTGACAGTGTTGTAAATGGACAGATACGGAGGCGATAACAGCAACCCATACGACCAGCGGGACAGCCCCGCTGGCGCCGGTGGCTACAACCAGGGAGCACGACCACCGCCAGCACAGTTTGGTCAGGGCCCCCGCCCAGGAGGTGGTAACAGATTCAACAACGGCGGCGGCGGCAGCCCGGCTATGGGACATGACGATTACGGATGTAGGTTCCCAATCGCACTGGATGGATGAATGCAGGCTGTCCATGATTTGGTGAGGACAAATGGGACATGGGCATGCGCTAACGGCTCTAGCGGCACCAGCGAGCAACGTTGAGATGGCATCACTCGCCCAGAACGCGGGCTCCTTCGCCCAGCAGAACAGCGACCCCAACTTCGTTCTGAACGAGTGCAGGAGCATAGACGAGGGCGTGGGCGGGATCGAGCAGAACCTCAACCAGCTGCGCATGCTGCAGGACCGGTCGCTCAACGAGGCGGACGCGACGGGCTCACAGACGCAGCGGCAGCTGGACCAGTTGTCGTCCGAGACCATGGCCATGTACCGCACACTCACGGACCGGGTGCGCAAGGTCAAGTCGCGGCCCGAGGCCACGAGCGCGCGCAACGCGGCCCAGGTCAACCGCGTCGACCGCCGGCTCAAGCAGGCCATCAACGGCTACCAGCAGATCGAGTCCGGGTTCCGCCAAAAGTCGCGCGACCAGCTCGAGCGCCAGTACCGGTACGTCAGGCCCGACGCCGACGAGCGCGAGGTGCGCGACGCCGTCGAGGACGCGGCCAACGGCGGCGGCCAGATCTTCCAGCAGGCCCTCATGCAGAGCGACCGGAGGGGCCAGGCCCGCGCCGTGCTTAGCAACGTCCAGGACCGCCACGAGCAGCTCAAGAAGATCGAGCAGCAGATGATCGAGCTCGCCCAGCTGTTCCAGGACATGGACACCCTAATCGTCCAGCAGGAGGTCCAGGTCGCCCAGATCGAGCAGAAGGGCGAGGAGGTAGTCGAGAACCTCGACAAGGGTAACGAGGAGATCCACGTCGCCGTCGAGACGGCCAAGAAGACGCGCAAGAAGAAGTGGATCTGCCTCGGCATTGTTGGTAAGTTGACCTCCATCGAATCCTTTGCCGAGATTGCTCTTGCCTCGTTACTTACCCGCTCTTCTGTTCAATAGTTGCCATCGTCGTCATCATCGCCATCGGTGTCGGTGCCTGGATCGCCATCAACAAGCCCTTCGCCCAGCCCGCCGCCGCCTCCCCGGCCGCACCAGCAACAACCACCGCCGCCGTCGCACCCGCCAAGCGCTCCGTCGTCAAGTTCAACGGCGAGCGGCCCGTGTCCGCCGTGTACGCGCAGTCCAAGATCGTCTCGGGCAGCGCCGGCGCCAACGTCGTGCCGCTGTCCCACTTTGCCGGCCGCGCCCGCGAAATCGTCCGCCGCTACGTCCTCGCCGCCGAAGAGAAGCCCGCGGTCGAGCCCGAGCAGAGCAGCAAGTTCGGCGCCAACGCCATCAACCTCGGCGGCGTCGGCGGTGGCGGCCGCTTCAACCTCGAGAGCCTGGCCGCCGGCGTGCCGACCAAGACCAAGACCAAGCGCCTGGCCCTGCCTCTCGGCCGGTCTTTTGACGTTGAGACGCGCTCGCTTGTCCCTGGGCGGAGCACGCCGCGCATGATCGAGTCTCAACGCGGAAATATCTGAGTTTTTTTTTTTTCCTGCTTGAAATCCCCTTGTTAGCATTTTTGTTGTTGTTCGTTGTAGTTGTACGACAGAAAGCCTTTTTTTATGTCCTTTTTGCTTTGTTCTTTGCCGGTTCGGGGACGGGAAGCTAGCTTGAGATCAAAGATGGGCGGCGTGTTAGAAACCCCCTGGCTCGTTCGCTCATTCTTGGAGATATCACAATATCAAGCAAACCTTCTCGGCCAGTTCTCTTTTGTCGCCTATACACATCACACCCATCATCCCACCCGCGCGCATACCCCCCCAACAAGACGGGGGCCTTGTTTTGCCTTTGTCATTTCCTGCGGCCATTTTCAATTGCATTTCTGTTCTTTTTTTCTTTTTGTCTTTGCCTCTCTGTCTCTAGGACCAGAAGAAAAGAGGAGCACGGTGATGCGGTGGTGGAATTTGCAAACATGGGGCTTGCCGCCTTGTCTTGTTGGACAGAGGGAGGGAGAGGATTGACAAAAGAGACTCAACATGCAACCCCCTGGTGAACAAGGGCGGCAAAAAAACATATCGCGGCTTCATTAGACTTTGTTTGGTTCTTTCTGTTTCTTGTTGCTGTTTTGCATTTTCACATTCTGAATATTTTTTGGGAGTCCCTTGGAGGCATTACCGGCGTTTAATTGAACCTTCCATTCTTGAGCAGATTTGAATGTCACTCTTTTGCTGTCGTGTGGAACAGATGCCTCCGTCTGCACTTCTATCGATTCCGTCGGAGCCAAAGGCCGTGGCAAGCCAGCAAAGATTTCAAACGACTACCGTTATGGGAAACAAACACTTCACAACGTATTTTCCAAAGCACACTGTAATGCAGACCTTGGGGCCAGCTGATTCTACCACATGGCTCAAGTTGGCTGAGGGCAACTTAAAGCAAGCTATATAATCAATGAGTTTCACCATAACACCAGACACCTAAAGCCGAAAAAATAGGGACAGACTAGAACACGATCCAAGATAAATAGAAAAAGATTGTTACAGACTAAAAGCGAAAAAGTGTTGCTCTCAGCGGTTGGAGAGGGGATTGTCATGGCTCGTTCAAAACATCATGCAAGAAAACAGAACGCGAGAAGTGAAAGAGGAGAGGAGAGGCGAAAAGAAAGAATGGAAATGAGAAAACAGCCATACGGCTTCGGGCTGTATGCGTTGTGCCGGTCATCTGTTTGGGCCCGGGCAAGGAGTTTATCTTCACTGAGAGCTTGGTCTGCAGGCGGCTGTGTGGTGTTTGATATGAATATTAGTGGTTAGGTGCCAGGGGTTGTCAGGTCGGATTTGTTCGATGTCTGAGCGGTTCTTTCGTTTCACCGTCATGATAAACACCAGGAATCGCAACGTAAAACTGGCACGTCTGGACGGCGGACTAGGCGGGTGTGGTCGGTCCTGTTAGGGGTTCGTCGTCGAAGCTCGGCGTTGCGACCGTCCACGGGCAAGCAAACCACCTTGTTCTATATCGCCGCTGCCAGAGTCTCGATGAGGGGCTCACGAGCCTCGCCTCTGATCCAACGCCTCCCCAGCACCCTCCCCCGCCGCGGCGTTCGTCGTGTCGGGGTTGGCTCTGTCGGCCTCCCGCTGCGCCTTGGCACCGGCCTCAAACGCCTCAACTACACGTCTCATGACATCCATGCGGCGGTCAAAGTCCTCGGCGAGCGCGACAAACTCCTCCGACCCGCCCGTGATGGGGGCGCCGCCCCCGCGCGACCTGCCGCTGCCGCTGCTAGCGCCAGAGTAGGCGAGGCCGCCGCCGCTTGCCGAGGGCGAGGTTCTCTTGAGCGCGGTCGCGGGGAATCTCGGTGGGCCCTCGGCGCTGACGCCCTCGATGCGGAGCACAAGGTGACCGTCGGTCGCATCGTCCTCCCCGGCTCCGTCGTTCCCGGGCCCGCTGTCGTCCATGTTACGCGACAGGCTGGCGCTCGTGACTGCAAAGTCGGCGCTTAGCGAATTGGCGGCGGCGATGGAGAAGCCGGGCGCCGCGCCGTTGGCGCTCGGGACTAGGTCGAGGAGGATGGCGCGGTCTGGGGGCCTGCCGGTTCGCGGGTCGACGGGCAAGGGGAGCGCAAACGAAGCCGAGTCGAGGGGCGGATGGTGGGCTGCGGCCTCGGTCAGGGCCTCGGTCAGAACGTCGGGGTTGTCGTCGGCGAAGATGTAGTGCACGCGCGGGTGGTGCGTTGTACGGGTGGTGCCATCGTCCACCAGGGCGAAGACGGGTGTGAAGCGCGGCGGGATTGGCGGCCGTGTTGCGGCCTCGGCGAGGTGGTGGCTTAGCTGATCGGGCCTGACCTCATGCTGGGGCTCGAGCGACTGGCGCTGTTGCTGGGGCGGTTGACGCTGGTGTTGGCTGCTGATGGAGGCCTGGCCCGACGATGGCCGATTTGCGATGCCTAGAGACTGGGGCTGGGTTGCCGAGTTGGAGGAAAGGCGGCGCCTCTCGGGCCAGTGGGATATGCCAGGCCCTCCAGGCCCTCCGGTCTGTGGGAGAGCGGGCGACTGGGCTGGCGAGACGCTCTTGTAGATGGACGCGGCAGGGCTCTGGCCCGACGACACGGCCTCGGACGACACGCGACGAGTGGGATCGGTCATGTTGGACGAGAGGGTCGGGCGGGGCTGTTGCGGGCGGTCGGAACAGGCGACGAGACTGTGGGGACGGCGGCGGCAAGGACAGAAAGACGGCAAGGCTTGGGATGCTGTGGCATATTGAGAGGGGAGTCTGCTTTGTTTTGCTCGTGTGGTTTTGTTTGGCTCCGGAGCAACCTTATTATATTTTACAGTACCTTGTGTTCCCTGAGGTCCGACAGGACCGGTGAGGGCCAGTGCCCAGACGTCAGACGCACCAGCGAGATGCACGCGATGCAGCAGCAGGAACCGGCCGGCGGTGGGGATCGTCGCGTCCAAGACAGGGCAGACGCGGAGGCAGGAAGGACCGTGATTTGGCGATGGGCGGCGGTGGGATTTTGTTGAGTAGTGAGGCTGCCACACCACGGCCACAGCTTTGGTCTGGCGGTGGTGGTGCCTGGAGTCTAAATTACGTAGCACCCGACCGGGGATTGGAGATCCCAGTCAGGTCTCGCGCGTCAGAGCTGTCAAGCGGGTGACAGAGTGCAGGTACTTTTGGGGGGTTCTTGGATGGTTTCTGAGGCGAAAATACCTGCAACAAGAGCCGTAAAACACTGCAAGCTGATGATTTCCCATCTCTATCCTACAATCTCGTTCGACTCCATTCAATACCTATCCTTTCATTGTGCTTTTGTTGAAAGAAACCGAGCCTCAGTCTGGTGACAAGTACAAGTACCGCTCGCTGCCACGTGACGGCGAGTCATACCTGAGCGCCCAATTAAGGATTTCGGAGCTTCCATGGCTGTTCTGAGCGCCGCCGACGGACTGAGACGAGATGAGATGCTGGCTGCGGAGCTCTCGTTCATGAGAAATAAATACAGCAGCTTTTGTTGGTAGCTTTTCACTCGGAACAGTCCATCCATATTCCAAACCGCTCGAGAACGATCTCATCCTCAACCGTGAGGCACCCATGCTTGTCTTTACGACTACGGCCCTGCCTCTAGCTGCTGTTGGTTTCTTGGCGACGATGCAGCGGGTTGTCCTGGCTGTTCGTTCCACTCAAATTCTATTTGTGGCATTAGTCAGTGAGTTCGCTATGTTTTTAATCGCTTGAGCTTCATCCAGCCTTCGCAGCGAGCATGATAGGCAGCGAGCTCAGCAAAAAGGCTCAACTTACTCTGGCGACACATGGGACATTGCCCCTTGGCGGATTCCTGCTTTATCCACTCGAGGATGCAGTGCTAAAACAGGTAGAGGAGGGTTAAAGTTAGCTTTCCGGGTTTGTGTTTTCTTGCTGCGGAACGGCGGGTGCCGCGCCAGGTGGTCTTCGCGAGTTGAGCGTTCTCGGGCTGGCCAACACATATGGGACTAGGGCTGTACCATGTGAAAGTTGTGGCCGCATTTTCCAGACACTGGTACCATGGATTAGCGAGCGAGTGACGCGACGAGCCCGGGGCGCCGAGGGGCAGCACCCTGCGGACCGAGAG
>NW_008804548.1:1853654-1898461 GCF_000145635.1 Gaeumannomyces tritici R3-111a-1 | reverse complement strand
GCGGCGGCGGACGGCGCGCGCGGCGCGGNGGGGGGGGGGGGAGCTGGCGGGCCTACATAGACTGCAGTCGTCTCCAGGGTACTTGCACGTCGGGCATGTGCCATCGAAGTGGACTTGGCAGATGCCGCAGACGTCGTCCTCGGGGATGTCCCAGCGCCACGTAGCCACCGCGTTCCACTGCTTGATCTTGACCTTCATGCTGGGGCGCCCACTGAGGGTCCAGGATGGAAGCCGGCAGTGTGTCGTGATATTCTGCAATATGCACGACTTGCTTGCCGCGTGACGGTGAGCTTGGATGGATGTGGTCGCGAGCGCGTTCTTCCTTACTGTAGCTCGGCTTCTGATAAGGCAGGGCAGGTCGGGATGCACAATGACGCCTATCCGAGGGGCTTGCACCTTGCTTGGCAAGCTCTCGTTTTGTCGCCAGCCACCACCCAGACCAGCCCGAGGTTGTTGGAGCTCCAATGAGGGGTCCTGGCTGCTGAGCTCGATCGTTTGCGGGAGCGCCGTTGTGGTGTTGGTGAAGCACATGGAAAGCACTGGCCACATGCTAGGGACTAGGGTCCCGGCCGCCAATCCATCCACCAAACAAAAACGGCCAGTCATTTGGTTGGTGGGCGCAAGGCTTCTCCTACCATACCACCGTTATTTTTTTCTTTGTCCGGCGCATCTTGTTAGTGCCACGGCATCCACCCCGCATTCACATTTCTTTACAAAAACTTAAACCGGCCATAGCCTGTAGGTAGTATGTGCATCGCACCAGATCCCCATGGTTTATTCCTTGCGTATTTCTTTTAGCTGGCCGCTTTACTCGTTTGCGAATCCCGTGTGTCAGTCGCTTCTTGGCTGCTGTCAAGGAACGCCCTTGTGAAAGTCTGCTGTGACAGGGCCCGCAGGACCCGCTATCTTGGGCTCGTCATTTTTTCGCCATCTTGCTCGATATACCAACTGCCCTGCATCTGCCGCCTCCGTCTTATCTCTGGGCACCCTCGCTCATCCACCACCGCTCTCACCCCTCGCAGAAGCGTCTGCACTCGCCCCACCCGGCCGACAGACCCTCCCGGACAGCGTGCTGCGAGACGCCCGCGCTGCGCGCATATCTCCTGGTCGTCTGCAATTGTCGACGCCGAGACCTCCTCTCTCCTCCACTGCCACCTTCTCCTCCTTCGCCATGGCCCTGGGATTCACGGCCGCGCGGGCGGGCGTCTCGAGGACGGCGGCCGCCTTCTCGCGCGCCACCTCGGCCAACCGCGGCTTCTCCACCTCGGCACCCCGCAGGACATTCTCGTCGTACCTCGTCACGCCCGGCGAGGTGCACGAGGCGCTCCAGAAGAGCCCGCCGTCGTCTATCAGCACCGACCCCCGCGTCATCTGCCTCAGCGCCGCCTGGTTCCTGCCCAACGACCCCGAGGGCCGCACCGGCATCGAGTCCTACCGCCAAGCCCGCATCCCCAAGTCGCGCTTCTTCGACCTGGACAAGGTCATCGATCGCCACAGCCCGTACCCCCACATGCTGCCCGACCCCAAGGGCTTCGCCTCGGCCATGAGCGAGCTTGGCGTGCGCCGCGACGACACCGTAGTTGTCTACGACACCAAGGAGCTCGGAATCTTCTCTGCGCCGCGTGTGGCCTGGACTCTCCGTGTCTTTGGTCACCCCAAGGTCCATCTGCTCAACAACTTCCGCCTCTGGTGCGAGCAGGGCCTGCCCATCGAGAGCGGCAACCTCTACAACGTCGAGTGCTGCACCTACCCCATCCCCGAGCTCGACCACAACAAGGTTATCGACTTTGAGGATGTGCGCGAGATTGCTCTTGACTACAAAAAAGAGGGCTCTGAGGGCATCCAGGTTCTCGATGCCCGCTCTACCGGCCGCTTCGATGGTACTGCCGACGAGCCCCGACCCGGCCTGTCGTCCGGCCATATGCCCGGCGCCATCAGCGTGCCCATCGATGTTCTGCTGGACCCTAAGAGCAAGGCCTTCCTGCCGGCCGATCAGCTCAAGAAGATCTTCCAGGACAGGGGGGTCGACCCCGCCAAGCCTGTCATCTCGAGTTGCGGAACTGGTGTCACTGCCTGTATCATTGATGCCGCATTAAGTGAGGCCCAGTACGGGAACCCCGAGAAGAGGAAGATTTACGACGGAAGCTGGACGTGAGTACCCTAAGCCAGTGCCGTCACGAGCCCATCTGCCTCGGTTTACTAACATGCAGCCCCTATGATAGTGAGTGGGCGCAACGTGTCAAGCCGTCAGACTCCTTGATCAGGAAATCTACTGACAAACAATAAAAAAAACGGCCATGATTTATGCAGAGGACACCTCGTTTTCTCAAGTGTTGAGTTCCGCAAGCGACGACGTTTATACCCTCCCTCAAGCTCCGTTCTTGGGTACGCATTCATTGAACGGCTTTCTTCGTTGTCCTTTTTGCCGTCTTTTTCTTCTTCGCACTCGCATCCTATCTCTCCTCACCCTGTAACGGTATGGTATGGACTGGTTCCGGTCTTGCTCATTTCCTCATATCTCCAACCTGACTCACTCTGGTCACCATGTCATGTATATGGCTTCCGCCTAACGCTGCGTTGCTTTGTGGTGTCTGTTTATATCTTTCTTGCATCATTTGTCTTTGCGGCGCACGGGACTTTTTAGTCGATGCTGGGCAACGGCGTATAATTGCATACATTGGTATATCTCCTCCCCTTTGCGGCAAACTCACGCGAAATACCTTGACCGTACTTGGAGCAAACACTCAAAGTCTCTGTGGCTCGGGGTGCCCCAATCTCGTTGCCACACGTGCTCAGGGGCGACATGCCGTGAGCGTAGTGTTCGGCAACGGATCATTGCCCCTGAGTGCTGGCACTTGAGCAATGGGTTGGAAAAGACCAAGTTCATGGGGGTTTATAGGTCCCGACCAGCTGGTGGTGGGCTCGCAGGTTGTCCATTTTAACTAGCGACGTGCGAGGTAAAGTTTGCCGTCGCGCCAGCCTTGCTCCTCTCCAGGAAGCCGAACCGGGTTGTTCGGTAGGTGCCCAAGTGGAGGGTTGGGTTGCTTGAGCGGAAGGTCTCGTCCATGCTCGGGGGCGTGGTGCGTGCGGTGAGGAGCGCCAAGATCTCGTAGACTAGAGCGTGGGTAGGAGCATGCCGAGCATCTTGCTGCCGTCCAGGTCGCTGCTGCTCCTCTCTCCGGGGTTCGAAGGGCTGGTGCGTGTTCGGGTTGTGCTTTGTGTACGCGAAAGCCCTGCTTCGGTCACGGCGCGAGACTTGATTGTGATCTTTGACGAGCCTGATTTCTTTTGCTCGATTGCCGGGCCGCGGTACTGATTGTAGCGGTAGCCGGACCTAGCGGGTGGAGAGGTGATAATCAGCCGCGGCGGAATATGGTTCTCAGAGGTGCTCGGGTATAGACATCTTGCTGGAGACGTAGACGCTCCTCTGGTTGCTGACAAGAGTGGCATATTTCACCTTCTCTATGTTTTGTAAGGCATCCTCGAGGCCTTTATATTACGTCGCGGTCCAGGTGAAGTGTTGGCGCCGGTCTCGTTTCCGATCGAGGTCACTGATGTGATAGTCCATACTGGTGATAGCTCCTTGCTTGCAGTCTGTGGATATCTCGTTGCTTTAGGTTCAGGATTTTGCGGCATCTGCGCTAGATTCCTCCTCACAGTATGGAATTCTCTCAATGCCACTCCTCGATTATCCCCTGCATCCGATGCCCAAATGACCTCCACATAGATTCCACTACCCGGATCAGTGATGAAGACATACATTATATGTGAAGCTCCTCTTCTTACTGGCTTCTCTCCTTTAGAACGCCCTCGGTCTGCTCAAAGGCTTGGGTATGGCGAGACCCGGCGCCTTCCATTCCTGGAAATAACGCGTCCACGAGCCAAGTTCGTCTTGTGGCTTAGGCGACTCTAGATGCAGCAGCCCGAGCAACGCTTGCTTGAAGCGGCGGCTCCTCATGTATCAACAGCAAACATGGAATGGCAAAAGCAACGGTTGGATTATGGTTAAGGCGGCGACGTAAAGACTAGGAACCTAGGAAATCAATTCCTTTTGACTACCGCTTGAAAATATTTGCCACTGTGCTTGCTGATTGGTCCCAGGGCACATCTTGGTTAAGAATTATCCAAGCATCGATTTTAATTCCTTCCACAATTCCTTTGCTACCTCACTCCTCGCCATCCTCAGGTCTCCTCACGTCTCCTCCCGCCATCTCAGTAGCTACCAAGGTCGAAAAGCAGACTTCTATCCCGCGGGGAAGCCTCCATACCAGAACACCAGGCGTCTCATATCATTCTCCTCCCGTTACTGGTCAGCAGAGCGAAGAAAGCGGGTTGGCAAATATCATCGGCCGGATCAC
This sequence comes from Gaeumannomyces tritici R3-111a-1, assembly GCF_000145635.1. Classification (NCBI taxonomy): domain Eukaryota; kingdom Fungi; phylum Ascomycota; class Sordariomycetes; order Magnaporthales; family Magnaporthaceae; genus Gaeumannomyces; species Gaeumannomyces tritici. Next base: position 1,894,103 of record NW_008804548.1, on the reverse strand, counting down.
TCCAAGAATTCCCAGCGTTTCCGACGCTCGGCCTTTCATCTGCTTCCTCGGCCGCTGGATTGTAAGCTTTTATGGTGGGCATGACTGCCCATCCTAACCTCCACCTCCAGTAAAGCTTTGCATACAAAATTTGCGACTTCGCGTCTCGACTCGTGTTTCTTACAAGACTTCAATCTAGTCTACCTAAACCTCGGCTGCCACCTTCCAAGGCCCGGAGCCAAGGTAGCAATCCAGAACAAGACCGTCAGCACTACGCGACCTTTGCCGTCCGGCCCGCCGTCTTCAAGTACTTCCCGGGCCGTGCAAGTCAATGCAAACTGCCAGCGAGGGTCTAAAGGGCGAACATGTCGCTTCCACCTGGATTTCATATCGCCACCGACACTACGGACGAGCTCAAGGCCGCATTCAAGGCCGCCGGCGGTGGTATGCTGCCTGAGCCCACTGATGAGGAGTGGCAAGCACTGCTAGAGTGGAGCCAGCCTGGCACGAAGCCTCCTCCCAAGGCTGTTTCGTACGCAGTAAGATGCTATCGCCGAGAGGGCAGCCGTCCGAGAACCTTGCCTCGCGCTAGGATCCTCCGAATCTGCAACGAGCTTCTCGGCATGGACCTAGCTGGATGCTACAGTGTGTTTCGACGTGGTGGACAGAAGATTTGGCAAGTCGACAAGCTGGCCGAATATATTGGAAAGGAATACGGCATCCGGTCAGGCCGTATCGATATCGCAAACCCCAAAGCCCGCAGGGCAAACAATTCCTGGGCTCGCGTGCTCGGGCTCCTCTCTGCCGAGCTCTTGATTGCAAAGATCCTCGGCACAACCATCGGAGCCATTGATAGAGGCTACGAGCTTCCTTGGGACACTATCAACCCTTGTAATGCAGTTCTCAACCGGACATCCATCAGAGACGAGATTTCTGTGTTCCTGAGCTCATCTCCCAATCTCTCGGGGGTGAGCGCTGGCCTGGATGGAGACGGTGCGTCTGATAATGGCTCGGGACGAGACGATTCGGACGACCATAGCGGCTCACTCGCTGAGAGAGAGCCAAAAAGGCCTCGTCTTGCCACGGCAACCCCACCGCCTACAAGCCCCGAGGTCATCGCCAGCCAACCCGGTAATGCCAGTCAGCCAACCCCACCGCCCGCGAACCCCGAGGTCATCGCTAGCCAGCCCGACAATACCGCTCAACCGAACAGCGATCAGCGCAGCGAGAGACCCGCCCTTACTGACGGCCAACAGCCCAAGCCGGCAGATCCGCAGCTCTCGAGACCATCTCCCAAAAACATGCTTTCGAAAGCCCGAGAGCTGGTCAATGATTTGGACGACTACCACGAGAAGCTGGCATCGGCCCAAAACGAGGTAGAAGCCCTCCGAGCCGAGCTGGCGCTCAAAGACAAGCAACTCGAAGCGTGCGATCAGGAGGGATACGCGCGCTGGAAGAAGGCAAACAGCTTGTGCGAGGAGCTGGATGCCGAGAGCGAGCGGATGAAGAACGAGCTGGATCGGGTCCTGGTGGAATACCAGGAGAGGAATGATAAGCTGGCCGCGAAAATCTGCCTCGCCCTCGGGGGCCACGGTGCTATTCTGCCTGCCTTCAAGGATCGGGCGAGCGTCAAGCGGGAGGGGATGTAGTGCGAGTGCATCACGAAAGAGAATAGAGATGATGGGAGGTTCGTGCTGGGTTTGTCTTGTTGCGGTGATTAATCCCGGGGAATTCCACATTTCATCTACCTCACCACAGCGCCCGTCTCTTGGTCACAGCTAACCCCAATCCCCGTTCTCGTTCTTCGAACTGCAAAGGTTTTGAGGCATGGACCATATGCGCCTGGTTGAGATTACATGACCCATTCAGTAATGTTTTACGGTAAAGGGGGTTTATGGCAGGAAGGAGCACAAGCTAAGGCGAGCATACAGGTGATAGGCGGCGAGGTTCGATGATTCTTAATTTTTTTAGTCATTTCATCACAAGGAACACTCACGGAGCACTGATTGATATCGGCAAAGGCGAGTGCTATGGAATGTGCGTGGGCTGTGTCTAAGCCCGGGGCGTTGAGAGTATGTGCAAGAATCTTGTCTGGTCCGGTTGTAAAGTGAAGGTGTTTGAAAGTTACGAAATCGAGGGTAGATGCGAGGTGGGATATGGTGGGTGGTAGAGGTGAGGTTAAGTTGCCTGGCAAGTTGGTAGAAACTCGACATGCACTCCCGATGCGGTTGGATTAGAGCTGCGAAACGGTAGCCCAGAACGCAGCCACGATGATAGCGGGCGTTGAAAGCGAGGCCATTTCAAAAGCTGTAGGCGATGGGCAACGATGTGGATCAGGAATCTCTGCAATCAGGTCGGTGGCGAGCTGAAGATTAAGCTGCCATAAACCCATGAAACAACTAGACTAGAACTAGAGCGTTTGATGCGTGTTCTAAAACAATACTTCGAAAGCACTAGCTTGGAATGGCACGCGGCGTAAATAGTTTAGTAGATCTCACCCCGCGAAGGGTTGCGCATAAACCAAGGTGAGTAGATTAAAAAGATAAAACGCCAGCTCGGTCCGTCTTGCATCGGTAACAAAGATGAGAAATGCCAACAAAAACGCCAGACAAAGCAATAAGAAAAAGTCTCTGGACGACAAAACGAGGACGGGCGGTCTGTTACAAGGAACAGTCTTGAATGTACCAAGTAAGGGAGATGGGCAAGAGGGGATATATGAAACCGTATGCCGCCCACAAGGCGTGCATGAGCGCATCTCCAGCCCCATCAACACCACATGCATGCGGCTGACCCAGGGCGCCATTCGCAAGACCATATCTCCGAGGTCCTACATGGCCATCTCTGCTTGCAACTTCCTGAGCTCGGCTTCCTCGTCGTCCTCCTCGATAGCCTTGGCCTTGCCCTTGGCTATTATAACGAGTTAGTAGCCGTTTCAAGACCCTCCCAAGGGCAGCCTGGATCAAAAACTTACGTTCCCCATTGACTGCCTGTGGTAGGCGGTGGATGGGCTCGGAGGCGCGTACTGTGCCAGTATTCAGCATCTGCTCGTCCAATTTCTCCTGCTCCAGCGCCTCCAGCTCCTCCTCCAGCTCGTCCTCGTCGATAGGGTCGCCCAGCGAATTGTTAGTAATAGCGTTGACGATCTCCTCGCTGAGGGCGTTTTGCTCCCGGAGTTTGTCCCTAAATAGATGCGTCTGGGTGTCAGTAGGGTCGATGGTATACGCGGAGAAGAGAATAATTCGGCGACACGGGATAGGGGCCACGCACATCGTCTCGTCGACCTTGTCCACCGTCAACTTGCCATGGATGTCCTCCATGGCCTTGCCCGCCTTCTTCATGGCCTCCAGAGTCTCCATGTTGATGTTGGCCGATTCGATCGCATTTATCTGCTGCTCTAGCGTCCCGATCTGCGACACCGTCTGGTCGAGACTGTGCTCGTGTGTCTTCTTGCGCTTAAGGGCGGCCTTGGCGGCTGTGGGCGGAAACTGGAGCGTCAGTAAAATGTGCCAGATGACCGCCCATATCTCAATATCTCAATATCCAGACCCGTCCCCCGGACTAGCATGCTCGCAGTGTTGTTGGCGGCGGTCTTGGCGGGCGCCCGTACCATTTTTGTTGGTGCTGACGTTCTTTCGTGCGATGCCGTCTTGCTCCGCGATCTGGGTCTCCAGGTGCTTCTGACGCTTCTGCAGCATGTCCAGCTGTGACCGCAGCCCAAGGATGGCATTCTTGGGCGTCTCCTTGCGCTTCTGCGCGGCGCCGCCGCCGAACCAGCCCCAGACACCCGACATGATTTCCCAAGGGGTCTCCTAGGAAGAGATGGGCCAAACGCCGGTGTTTGCAGGGTGCAGTAGAAATGGCGGGACTATCGGCGGCGGATGGTTCGTCTGCTAGTGATTCGGGCGCCGGCGGAGGTTGTCCTTGGGGATTCGAGGTCTGCAGGTGACCAAAAATGGCCCCGCGGAGACGCGATAGGGCCTTTTTCCGGCGGGGTACCGGCGACCGTGGGCGGCGGGCTGCTCGTCTCGGATTTAGACCAAGGGCGGAGATGGACCAAGAAATCGGTCGGTCTGTAGGGAGTTCTCAAGTTCGTTCGGGGAGACGGATGGTTGGCGACGGGGTGGTTGGCAAATGGCGATGGGAGGCGCGTGAAATGAGCCAACCGGAATTAGGCTGCCAAAGTTATCACGATGTCCTGGTGCCGAGCCTGAATGGAGTATGATGCAAGCACCGGTTCCAGAAGCGGAGACGCGGGCAACGGCGGCGTCAGCAGGCCAGCCGCTAAGCCACGCCATGTTTTTGCCGAACATTTACCTCGCGTGGCTGGGATGGCTGGAGCTTGGTGGAAGGCCGTGGGGGTAAATCACGTGGGGCTAGGCAGGCAACTCTCAGCACCTTCTTGCTTGGAGAAGGTGCGTGCTTTTCAATTCCGTGATGGGAGCGAGGAATCTTGGACGCGCATCTTCCATGCTTGCTGGTTCATGGACCAGAACACCTCCATAGATATCCCATTTTAGAGAGATTTTCGGGGCTCTCTCATGTATTGACCCTTTCATTTGTGCTGGTCGGCCAAATCGGTGACTTCCTTGCAAAGTGCCAACCTGCCCATCTGCCGACCCTTCGCTGACGACTGATCTTCTCACACATCGCCGCGTCCGGCAGCCATCTCCTGGTTCGTCGCTCCGGTCCGCATCCTCGGGGCTATTAGAACTGGAAATACCACCCTGCGTACACCCACGAACCGAGACTGGCAACTGGTCCGTCATGTCAAATGGGCCGATACCCTCGACTCTTGTCCTGCTCCCGGCCCTCCACAAGGAACCAGCCGGGGCCAAGGTCAGATTCCTGGGATGGTAAGCTGCTGAGTTGGCGTTCGCTTCGAGGGGGTGGCGTCTGGGGACGAGCCAGGAGAATGCGTCACTTGCTGATGATGGCTGCCGTCGTGCCAGCGTCGAATCCTACGCGACAGGCGATGCAACCTTGACGCTGGAGCATGACAAGGCCGCCGCTCACGGACCGCGCGTGCGAGCACTGATCGACGTGAATCTGCTCCTCCAGAGTCTCAAGGCCGAGCAGACGCGGGCTGGTGAATGGGTCAATGTAATCGGCTACATCGCTCCTGAGCCCGATCAGCCGCGCGCACCAGGGCCATTGCCTGGTGAGCACCACCGCGTCCACGTCCAGGCCATTGTGCTGTGGTCGGCGGGATCTCTCAATATCCAGGAGTACACCTCCACCGTGGCCGCAAGATCCAACGACGTTCGTGCGACTTAGTATCCTAGCGCATCCTAAAGCCGTTGGGCTAGCTGCTTTCCTCGCCAGTCTTGATGTGGCATGTCTGGCCGCATCTCGCAGAGCACAATCCGCGATGCCCGATAAATTCCTCAATGGCTGGCCGGTCTCCCCCTATTGGCGCGTGCTCTTTCTGCCACTTTCCAGATATCAGCCACCGTCAGCAGCGCGCCGAAGCCTTCCGACTATTGAGCCACCGCGCGGCTTTCTTGGATATCTGCCGAAAGCCGCAGCTATACCGTGTTTCTGGTCAGACGTCGCACCAGCGATCAATTTCGTGTAGCAGCTCAGCTCGATGACTTGGCCGAGAATTGCGCGACCGCCTCCTGCTGTGCCACTGGCAGCTTGTTTCTGGCTGATCAGAGACGCCACCCTCAGAGGGTGGGCTGCTTCGGATCCTGTCCTGAATGGACAGCGCCGTGGATGCCCACCGCAGTGAGGCCGGATGCACAGTGAGACTATGGATGCGAAACGGCCTGCGCTCCATTCCATGCAGAGCCATGCCGAGTTTTTCCATAGCACACTGGATGGCGGGCATGCCGCTGGTCGTGCCTAAGAGGAACCAGGGCCGACTCGGAACCCGAATATTGACCAGGGAGGTCCGGCGTCCCGAGGATGGGTTCCATTGGATGCGCCTGCGGTTGGGGGTTCCGGCACCACCAGCCAATCCAATAGCCGGGCCAGGCTTGGCATATCGGCGCTCACCATGTCTTCCACGCGCCTCAATGGCCCCGGCGTTTCTGCAGTGGAAAAATTAAGACACGACACCGCAAAATCAAACGCCCTGGTCCACCCACACCGGCAGCGCCCACCACCCTCCCGCCGCCACCCCCTGGTTCTGCGGTGAGCAACGCGACAAAAAGGCGACGGCTTGGGCGGGATGCGTTAGCGAGGAGCAGTTGGATCGGCCTCCTGCGCTGACAACTGTCATCCAAACCGGAATGTGGGCCTCTCAGACTTGGCTTAGCCTGATTTCTCTGGTCTGCTGGCGGCTGGCCAGGTCTCGACATGCAATATGCGCAGGAGGGATGCGTAAATGGTCCCAGACGGATGTGCTGTCCATTGGGTTAGAGACTGCCAGATGGCAGTGCTGCTCTGGACGACGCTAACGACGCTGCGCAATGCTGCCCTTCCCTCCATCATGTCCGCCCCATGCCCATGCCCTTGCCCTGCTGCCTGAGGGCCTGCCTGTCTGTCTGTCTGCATACCTGCCTGCCAGGCAACTGCAACCGCAGCCGAAGTCACAAACGCGACAGCCACATACTGAATATCTCCAGAAGACCCGAGTCTTGTCTCAGCCATTCAATGCCCATCGCCCACCCCGTCCCGGCGTCCGCGAAGCCAGGACCCCCAAATCACGAAGGCTATCTTTGGGTGTCATGGTGTCGGTCACCATCATCCCGGTCCAGGCGATGGTCGGCCCCTCGTCATGCCGCGCCCGCCGCGCCCGGAACAGCTCTTCGTTACACTGTATGGGAGGGTTACCTCTGGGCATCCTGCACGGCTTGCACGAACCGAGCTCCACAAAACCTCTTGCTACCACGTCGTTGCCCTGCTCGCTCGTCAGAGTCAACGATCCGCTCGCTTGCCTATGAGGATGGAGCCTCCGGCAAACCAAGGCGCCCGTGCGCCCGTGCCTCTCCTCTGAGTATGAGGAGGAGGAGGAGAGGAATTCGAGGATGGGGTGTGGCTCTAGGTGTTCGCACGCCTACGATATGAGCTTCCTCGGTCATCGCCTCTCCGCGATCTGTGGTGGGAGCCGTGCGATCCACTCTTGGAGATGACGACGGGCTTGTGGAGGGGACGCTTCAGAGGCTTGTCCCCAGTGCTTCCGCGGGCTGCTGCTTGTCTCTCCCACATCTCGCGGGACTTGATGCAGATATCATCGATTTGCTCCTGATTCCAAGTGCGATGCGTCAGAACATGGGCGGCAAGAATTGCTCGTGCTTGGGTCGTCTCACATCTGAGAGGCACGGCCCCGGCGTCATTATGAGAAAGCCGTCTTCGCCCTAATATTTCTCGGGTGGTGACCCTGTCAGTTTCCGCCCAGCCGAATGTGCAGGCAAAAGCGTGAGGAATGAACGCACCTCTTTTGTAAAGGGGCGCACGCTCGCCTGAGGTCCGAGGTGATACTGGATCTCTGCAACGATGACCTTCTTATGGATGTCCATATTGGGAATCCAATATCTGTTCATGGCTTCAGAGGACGACATGGCTCGGCGACGTGAGTCTAGACTGTGCGGCAGTACCTGGAAAGTGGAGCGGATCGACACTGTCCGTAATGGCAACGACTCCTGGCACCAGGCGAGATGTCCGGGGAAACAGGTTGGTATTTATCCTCGTGCCGGGTCGGGCGCTGGTTCGGCCCCGCGCAAACCGCAGCGTGGACACGCCCTTCCAGTGCGTGTATCAGACAGTCTCCCGCCCCTTCTGCCGTCGTCCGTGCTGGGCCACTCGGCTCGCCGGTGCGAAGTGGGTGGCTTCACCGCCCGGGCCCTCTTGTAAGCACAGGCTCCTCCCTCCATGGGCGCCTTGAGGATGGAATAAAGGGCACACCAACAGACGCGCCGAATTACATGCCCATGCGCTTACAAGGGTGTGCGTTCGGCGGGAGAGCCCACAGCCATGCCACCCTCCGGTGTGGTGGGTCGCATTCTGCTGCCTTCACGAATCACGACACCGCGCAGGGCGTCTTTGATAGGTCGCCTCGTTTCTCCAAATTCCCAGGATCGCCAAGCCACCACTTGCACCCTGTTGAGGCTTCCCCACCCAACGTACACAGCTAGGGCCCAGATGTCGAGCCAGAGCTCGCTGCGCCCGTGTCCTCCACCTGCCTGCTTGCTTCCATACCCATGCCGCGAGGTACTGTACCTTTTTGAGCGTCATGCAGAATCTTGTTTGGTCCAGGAGACCCGATCCGGCAACCAGGCATTCGCGCCTAGCTTAGCTGCACACTCACCTGCTCCTCCCCTGGGTGCTGATGCCCTGGATGATACCTTGGGGTATGCCATTTCGACCCGACTGTGGGTAAGGGTTCGGGCCTATCCAGGTCGGCTAGGCTGCTTACCACCACCCATCACCAAGCTGGGGAAAATGAGGTGACCCCCGGCCGGTGACATGTTTACGCCGTCCGCCATCATGTCATATCTTTGACGCCCACCATGCGCTTGGTTTGGGGGCGGCTGTCAACCGTGTGTGTGTGTGTGGTGGACCCGAATCTGAGACTCTCCTAGGGAGAGGATGATCAGAGCCCTCAATGAATTTGGACAAGCTTACACAGTGAATTCTCGACCTTGCGACATGGAGCTTGTCCTCAGCTCACCACCCCCACCCCCCCAACAGCCCTACTTGCCGATCTATCACTGCTTTCGAAACCATCGCTGTGGTTGTTTTTTGCCACTATTGCCAACTCGCAACTTTCTTGCTGCCCACTCGCCCTGCTGCCCATTGCATGCATCTGCTGACAACAAACCTTTACCCACGCATGTGATTTGCCAATCGATGTGCGGACACCAACTTTCTGCCCCAAGGAGCCGCGTCCAATTTCCATCTAAGCTCTCCTCACTAAGGAAGCTAGTGCTTTGTCCTTGAGGCTCGTAACTCGAAACTGGGCAGCCTAACGGGCAAGGCGAGATCCCAAAATTTGCCTCCTCAGCATCACTCTCACTTCCGCCGCGCTCATAGCAGCAAAGCCAGATGGATCCGCGGACGACGACGTTGTATGGACGAGGGTGAAAGGCCGCAGAGCTGGGTGTGTGCATAAGACAAGTCGGTGACAAGGGCCAGAGGTGGGATGATGCCGGAAATATGGAATCTGGAGACACGATGCTATCGAGAACAGCCTAGACCCGTTCTTTACCAAGACAGGGCGGAGAGGACAAGTCATCTGGCGTGAACTGGGATCAGCGAGAGTCAGATGCCTCGCAGTTGGGTAACATAAGCCCAGGGGGCTTTCAGCATCTATTCACATCAGCCCAAAGACGGTTGATGCTGGGCACCGTGCCAACCGCTCCATTGAGGGACCGAGTTGAGACTCGCTCGATCGATGCCGGTGAGAGTCGCCTTTCTCTCATCGACCGATCTCGGCTTTGATGCAACCGGCGCGCCAGCTAAACGAGAATGCCGCCAGTCTGTCACCACAGAGCAAGCCCCGGTGCCGAGTTGGAAAGATGATCCACTACGCCCCGTCGTTCTCGTGAAGAGCCAGGAGCCCTACCTGCCAGCCCTGAAATTCACATTGGTTCGCCTGCTCCCGTTTCTGTCTCATCAGTAACCTGACTGACAAATTCCATAGTCACTGTGCCTCGAGAACACCTTGCCGCGTTGGGCACGCCAACTCCCTGCAGCGTTAGGTTTCATGAGAGAGAGTAAGAAGCGAGCACGCTACATCACGGGGCGGGAGCAGGGTCAGAGCGAAGCTCAATGGATGGGCCGGATGCACGGCTCGACCAGCAGGAGCTTGCCGTGGGCAGGGGCTAGCACGCTCGTATCTGACATCACCTCGCGCTGCTGTGCCTTGAGGAAACATGGCTGGCTCCTCAAGTCAAACCACGCCGGGGAACGATGTTGCTGCGGACAAGTTTTCCGGAGCATGACATGGGCATTCCGAGTGGAACAGTTGACAGCCTCGCCTCCGGATATTGAAGCAGGACAGGGCGGATACCGATTGGCATCGAGAAAAAAAGAAGACGTGGCTAGCACAAGCAGCTTCCTACTGCCAGTCCGGTCTTCTTTCCTCTCGAGCGCGCGAGAGCGGACCCGATTTGTTCTCGGCGCCATCCGTCCTTCTCACCCCGTCGTCGATGGGCCGGGCGGATGACTGCTCAGGATATCCCCCGGCCGAAAACCAACCACACCCCCCTCCAAAGCCACGCCCTATGCCAATTTTGCGGATGGCGGATCAGAAGGGACAGGCTAGGGAACACGGCTTGTCTTGCGCGCGCGCACTCAATATCCGTGACGCCCTAGTCAGCAAACAAGTCCCGAAACAGAAGACTGTTCGAGGGCGAATCCCGTGTCTCCACCGAAGGACGAGCCTGTTCCGGGCGTAGTTCCACCCGATGCTCCCATCTATCTACCCATGTAACCCTTGCCGGCTCTACGACGAGGCAGGTGAGGCGACAGAAACCGAGGCTGAGATTTGTTGGGCGGCTCCATCGTCACCCGTTCCCATGTCTCGGTGCATGGGTATGCCCTGAAACGCGAATTATGAAATTTGGCTCATTGGGGGCCGCCCAGGCACGCCGGGAAAAATGGCATGCAGCTAACTGGAAATGTGCTCGGGTTTATAGTCTGCCTGCCGTTTTATTGGGTGTTTTTGAGGCTTCTCGACCCACTCTGGTCTTCCGAATAAACGCCGCGTCGAGCTGGGCTTTTTTTTTTGGGCCTGACATATAATACATATGATAAGAGCCGTCAAACTTGCTTTTGTTCTTCCCTGCCTTCCCTCGAGTAGGGCGATGAAGAAAAACGAGGACGAAAAACGAGGACGAAAAACCCAGAGCCCGGCTTGCGGAAACCAGAGAAAGCGATGTCGGCGGGATAGAAACGCCAAACAAAGAAGCCCGAATAGCGGTGGGCTTGCATGCTGCCTGGGGGCGCATCAAACTTGATGCAGCAACCAAAAAAGCCACCGCCCGCCTCGGCCGCCCGCCTTTTTTTGCATCCCATAGAATCGAGACAGAGAAGAAGAAGAAGAAAAAAAAAGCCTTCCATTCTGCCTTGGGTGGGGTTAGCTTTTTTTTTTGCCTACGTACATACGCATACGTACGTACCTACATACATGGCTGCGGCGGCGGCGGCGGTTTCCTCGACTGGGCGACCGGCAGCTGCAGAGGTGGATGCTTGGGCATCTATGGAGCGCCAGGGACCGAGTTAGGCTGTTATCAACAACAACAAAAAAGAGAGCCTATGTCTTGGCACCCGAAGATGGAATGAAAGGGAGAAAGAGAAGAAGAGAGGAGGGGGCGGGGGCGAATCGGCAATGCCCCCTTCCGGGATGCGACACCCGCCGGCGGCCACTACATGTGAAGCTGTCAAGGACCTGGCAAGAGAACAAAGGGAACCACCACACCCTCCCCCTCTTTTTTTTTCTTCTCCATTTCGTCGTATGTCCCGCTTGTACGCATCTCTTGTCGCTTGTCGTCCCGCGGATACCACCCACTCCCCCGCGCGGAGTAGAGGACGAGGATGCATACCTACCACACAGTGAGGGGCCGGGGGCCGGGGGGCGGTCTCGGTTGAGGTCATCGCTCTGCTGCAGGGGCGTCTCGTCTCTCCGTATTGGGCGAGCCGTGCCTGACAGACCAAGACGGGCCCCCCGACATATACACGCCACCAGAGGTCGGCCCGTTCAACTGAAATGAAAGGGGAGAGGAACATGTAAACAATACACTTGTGTCAATGCCATTGGCGGGCAGGAATACCGAGAAGGATGCAAGACAAATAAGTTATTGGAGAGTGGCTGAGTGAAGCGAAACGCATGCGCCTCTGACTCGGACCTCTCTCACGCTGTTCCTTGGTTGCGTACGACGCGCGCCTGGTTTGTTCTGTCATGTTGCCCAGTCCTATCCCAGAGTATCAAGCCATGAAAGAGAAAATCACAAACGCCGCGTTGGAAGCCAAAAAAAAAGTCGCAGTCCCGCCTGTGCCCCAAGACCCATCCATCATAACAGACATGGCCACATAATTTATATACACGAATGAAAAAAAAGCGTTAAGCAACCCGGGTGTCGTCATATTTACAACAGAGAAACGGCCGAAGGACAGTTTGATGGGTGTTACCGTCCCCCGACATAAGGGAGAAAAAGAAGATGCAGAGGGAGGAGAGGGGATTATACGTTACAAAGGTATGAGCCCCCCAGACCCTCATATCAGGTCGCCGGCAACCCCAGCCAGGAGGGCATGGACGACCATGCTGAGGGTCCAGAAGCCGACCTTCTTGAGGCGGCGCACCCGCGAGTGCTGGTCCTCGACGTCGCGGGCAAAGGCGTCGTAAACCTCGGCGCTGAGGTCGTCCATCATGCCGCAGTCATACACGGTCCAGGAGCCGTCCAGGTCCGAGATGCGCTTGACGATGCGGCACGAGATGGGGATGTAGGTGCGCTTGGCGTTGATGTAGGCCACGATGGGCCGCACCAGTGGCTGCTTGATGTAGGATATGTCTTGGGTGAAGAGCGGTACTGCCGCCCGCACGTCGTTGAGGTGCACCCGGAGGTCCATGACGAGATAGCGTGGTGGCTCGTCGTCAGAGGGCGATGGGGGAGGTTCAAGCTGGCTCGACGGTGTGAATGGGGTGTACTCGCCCGGTGTCGGGTCTGGAACATGGTCGGATGTCGTGTCTGATACATGGCCCTTGGAGTCTGTGTTAAACACCATGGGTATAAAAGTGCCCGGGTTTTTAGTCCGGTCGATGCGGAGGTTCTTGTCGAGGATCCTGATATAACGGTTCCTCGAGACGGCATCTTCCATTTTCTCGTAGAATTCGGACACGACCTTGCCAATCGAGTCCTCCTCATCGGCAGGGAACATGAGGTCCGCGACCATGTCTACGTTGCCCTCGTAGATCCAACCAAAGGGGCCCTGGACACCGCGGTTGAGATGGTCGATCTTGAGGCCGTCGATGCGCATCCTGCTAAACTTCTTCCACGCACCCGACTCGCCCATGTGCTCTGCCGAGTGGCCGTGGTCCCCGGTAGGTACGCCATGTATCTGGCGGGGGTGGATGGTAAATAGGGAGCCGTCGAACGAGCCCGACATGTGGTTGGCGTAGAGGAAGTCGTGGAAGAGCCACCGCTTCCGCAGCTGTGGCAGCTCGCACGAGTATATGCTCACGGGGAAGGGGCGGAACCCGTTGGGCTGGTGAACCGTCACAAGCAGGTCCTCGAGCTTGAAGTGCTCGATCTCAAAGTCGCCGGGCTGGTGCTCATGGCGGTAGGACAGGGGGTCCATGGGCACGTCGGGCCAACGAACAGACGTACGGTCCATTACACCCCGCACGCCCTTGACCTCGACGTCCTTGAGCAGCCCTGTGCCGTTCCACCACTTGTAAAAAGACAGAGTGACGTTGACAGTGTTAATGGTCACATCAAATTGCGTGTAGTTGCCATCGTCCACTTCGGTCGCCTGGCTGTCGGCTTGGCCCTGCCTCGCCGCAGCTGCAGCCTCGGCGGCAGCGTTAGTGGACGAACCCTTCTTTACCGAGGATTTGAGCTGGCCAGGGCGGCGCGAGACGAAGACGTTTCGGAAGGTGATGACACCATCTTTCCACCTGGGCACGATGGCGGACTCGAACACGACCGTCACGCCGGCGGACTTGGTGAGATAGTCGCCCACCTTTTTGGCCAGAGTTTCTGTTGGATGCAAGGTTAGCTTATCCATCACCACGACGGCACAAGACAATCAGAACTAACCTACCTTGAGCGAGAACAGTGTTGACGAGCAGGATGATGAGGGAGAAGAAGGTGGTGGTTCCAACCAGAATCCACATCAGGTTGCCAAGCATAAACCACGAGACGAAGGCGCCCCACTCGTCTGCATTGTACGGGCGCATGCTCCTGATGGACAGCCACTTGAACCGGACCTTGAGACGCTCCCAAAAGCCATTTGCAGCCGACAGGAGCTCCTCCTTGCTCGGCCGATGCGGCATCTTTGGTAGGTGCGGCAGATGGAGATATTTGGACATGGAGTCTGTCAGCGACTCTGGCTCGAGTGGTGGCTGCGGCAGTATTGGCTGCTCAGACTGCTCCGGGGCGCCGGGCCTATTTCCATTCGATTGCGTCGCCGCCGCGGGATTTGTATCATTGTCGATACGAGATTCAGGCCTCTTGGGGCTAGTCGCAGAGGTGGTGCCGGCAGAGTCCTTTGCGCCGGCGTCCTGGACGTCATGCCCGCGGCCGGTATGGACCCCGCGCCTCCATGCCTGGCGCGCGGTCGCAAGCGCAAAGCCGGACTTGGACCTGGGCCAGGCGGGGGACCCAAGCGCAGCGTCGGCGGCGGCGGCGGCGGTGCAGGACGCGACCACGGTCTGGGTCGGCGAGGACGACGGGCTGCTCAGGCCGAGGAGCAGCAGGCTGCCCGAGGTGCAGCTGCGGCGGACGTGGCCGGGCGCGAACCTGGGCGGCGAGTGCAGGGGGCCGGTGATGCTGGGCGGGTGGGGTGATGGGCGGCCGGCGCACGAGGGCAGAGAAGAAGCGGGCTGCAGCCTCGGCCGCCTCCTGAGAGCAGCGGCGGCCGAGTCCCGGACGGCTGCCCAGAGCTGGCGGCGCAGCTGGGAACTCGGGGTGCTAGGCGGCATGGTGGGCGCGGGGGCTCTTCATGTTGAATGAGAGGGGAGGAATGTTTCTGGTCCAGCAGCAGCAAAGCAGCACAGGGCCCGCGCTCTCGTGGTTAAGAGTCACCTCTGTCGGTATGTACCTAGGCAGGTAGGTTGTATCGTACCGTTCGGTCGTGCTTGTCGTGCTTGTCGTGCTTGTCGTGCCAATCTCCCCCTCATGCGAAACGAGCGAATGGGCCGTTGCGCGCTCTTTTTTTCTGCCCGCATGAAGACCTTGATTTACTCCATCCATGGATGATGCGCTGAACTTTCTTGCCGGGGTACCTTGCTGGTATCACTCAACCCCCCGGGTGGTGGGTCGTGTGGACCCAACCACCCGCCCGCTCCACACACTGCCCGCTATCGATAAAACTCAGGCGCGCCATGGCGGGGAGCACGGGCGAATGGGAAGGCAGGTTGGAGGGGCGGCGCACCGAAATCCGCAGTGGTGGGCAGGAAATTTCTCACGACCGCCTCTAGGAAAGCAAGTCGCATACTCTAAATCCCAGCCAAAAAAAACGATACCCCTTAGACACGACAAACCCTCGACGGAGATCTGACGGCAGCCACGAATCCGAAGCTGAACACACCGAGCGACCCCACGAACCCCCCACCGAAATAACGAAGACAAAAAATAAAATAAAAATGCCTGCGCCAACAGCAGTAAAGGCCCTTGCGGCCGACGAGGTCGCTGCGACGGCACCCCCCGCCATGGACATAGACGCGACCCTGGCCCTGACAGATGGCGGAGAGGCGCCGAAGGAGGAGGAGTTCATGCTGGGCACGGCCGAGCGCGACATCCTGGTGGCGGCCGAGACGATAGCGGCGCCGGCCGAGCAAGGGGGCGAGATGGCCATCGACGAGGAGTCACGGCCCCGGTTCGCGCCGGCGCGGGACGCCGAGCCGGCCGCGCGCCGCGAGACCAGGAAGGTGCCCGTGCCGCCCCACCGCATGACGCCGCTCAAGGCCAACTGGCCGCAGATCTACGAGCCGCTGGTCAAGCACCTGAAGCTGCAGGTGTAAGTCTTTTGTTTTGTCGGTGGACAAGGGAGCGAGGAAGGAGAGATGGTGTTAAGATTGGGAATGGACGGGGTATGGGGAGCGGGATCATGGGAGGTCCGGCGGTAGCTGACCCAACGGCCTTGATCAACTCTAGGCGCATGAACATCAAGTCCAAGACGGTGGAGATGAGGTCATCACAGAGCACCACGGAGGCCGGCGCGCTCCAAAAGGGTGGTAAGTTTTTTTTGCCTGCTTGGGCTCTCCCTCGCACCTCTTGACCACATCGGACAGTAGTAACACTGATCCGTTTCCCACTTGCAGAGGACTTTGTCAAGGCTTTCACGCTCGGGTTCGACGTCCAGGACGCCATTGCCCTGATCAGGGTGCCGGAGCTGTACATCCAGACGTTTGAGAGTATGCACACCTTATACGCCGCAACCCATCTCCCGTTGGCGCTCGAGGAGTTGTGAGAACTGACATGCCACACCCCCAAAATAGTCAAGGACGTCAAATCGCTCACGGGCGACCACCTGGCGCGTGGTGTTGGCCGTATTGCCGGCAAGGACGGAAAGACCAAGTTCGCCATCGAGAACGCATCGAGGACGAGGATCGTTCTGGCAGACAGCAAGGTACGTGGCAGAATCAAACACTTCATCTGCGAGCCCTTGAGGCACTAACTTGGGGTGTTTTCCAGATCCACATCCTGGGCAGCTTCAAGAACGTCCGGATGGCCCAGGAAAGCATCGTGGACCTGATCCTCGGAAAGCCGCCCAGCAAGGTTTACGGCAACCTCCGAGCCATCAGTGCCCGGATGAAGGAGAGGTTCTGAGCGGCGCCTTTGTTGAAAAAAAGGGGCGGAAACGCACTGCATGGGGAGAAGGCGTATGGGGCGTTCCGGGTTGGCACTCGTGTGTTCCGTGATTTTGTTTTCTCTTTGAGTCGTTCCTCAGCTATCCATTGAGAGACGACGAATCAGGCCGGCTTTTTTCGGCTTAAACGATCCTATGACGAAAAATAGAATGATTTGCTCAAATGCAGCGCCAGATGCGAGCCTGGAGATCAGACAACGTGCAGAGATGTAATCAGGCGCGGAGGAGCTCAGGGGTATCATGTTGAAAATGCGTGACAGCCACACTGCGCTGGGAAATAGGTAATAAGGGAAGAGAAACGCCCCATTTTTGAATTCCTTCATAAACATCGTGATAAAACAAGGCGAAAACATGAGCATTGCAGTTATTAGGGAAGGCAATGGGATACAATATGATGGGGACCCCCGTCCATCGTTGTGGCCTGCCCCGGCGGCCCGCGGCTCACCTGACGTAGACCTCGACCGTGTCCTTGTCCTCGATCTCGGCCTCCTCGATGGTGGTCTCCCCGTCGAGCTTGTCGCCGTCCCAGCGGATCTCGACCTGCTTGTCGGCGCCGACGTGGCGGCAGGTGCGGAAGGCCAGTATCAGGTCCGCGACGGTGTCGGTCGGGGCGACCGAGGTCTTGACCGGCTCGTGGTCCTTGGACTTCATGATGATGCGGATCCTGCTGCCGCCGCCGCCGCCGCCGCCGCTCTTGGCGGACTGCTCGGGCCCCGCCGCGCCGTTGCGCGCGGCCTCGGCGTCGGCTCCCTCCTCGTCGTCCGAGACCGGCTCGCCCAGCTCGCGGCGGTGCCTCTTCTTCTGCTGCCTGGACCAGGCCTCGTAGCCCTCCTCGGTCCAGGCCTCGAAGTGCAGCGCGCCGCCCTCGGTGTAGCCGTCGCTCTCGTCCTGGCGGCCCATGCCGGGGCCGTCGGGCGTGGCGGTGCGGCGCAGGACGCCGTCCTCGTCGGGTATGACGCCGAGTGACATGATGGTGTTCTGGTTGAACAGTTTGCGGCCCTTCCATGTGACGAAGAGAGACTCCTGCTCGGCGGGCGTGAGGGGCCGGCCGCGCGACGGCGCAAAGGCCCCGACGCAATCGCGGACGGCCTTGATGTTGCCCGACACGCGGCGCCTGAACTGAATCGGTTTCATGTCGGGCCCTCCCAGCCGCGACGTCACGATAATGGTCACGACACGATCCTCGACCGGCACAGGTCCGCCCGCGGCTGCCGTCGCCTCCTTGGCGGCCGCAGCCTTCCTTTGCGCGGCCCGACGCGCCTCTGCCTGGGCCACAAAGTGCGCAAACTGGTCGTCTTCGGGCTCCGTAGCCGGCGGAATCTCCTCGATGTCATCGTCAGATTCTGATGGCTTCTTGATGATGGCAGCCTTGTTGTCATCATCCGAATCATCAAGGCTTATCGTCGGCGTTGCACCATTCCCTAGCCCACCTCTTGAGCCGACGCCCCCGCGTGGGGTGGGAAGCAGTCGCTTGCGGTCGGTCGCGTCATCTTCCGAGTCGTCGAGACCTGCCGCATGGCTGCCATAAAACGAGCCTTTTGTCGGCGTCGCCAGGCTGTACGGTGCGGCGAGTCCCTTGCCCTTGTCCAGTCGTCCGCTCGAATCTCTTGTGCGGGATTCGGGATTGGTTCGGTTTCGCTTGCTCGATGGCGGGGTGATGGGCCGGTCGTGGCTACTACTGTTTCGGCAAGCAACCCCCGTCAGATCGGCATGCTCGCGAGGGGGCGTGGTTCGGCGCGGGCCTCGGATTCTCACCTGGTACGGCGCTTGCGATTACTGGCGCGCGGCGAGGCATCGTAGATGTCGTCATCCGAGCCCTCAGTTTTGTCACGTATTTGGAGATTCCTCTCGCGCGCCTCGGAAGCGGATCGGTCTTGTGATTTCCTCAGTTCCGCTTCCCTCTCCTCATCTTGATCCCTAAGGATGACAGGGAAGAAGTGCTTCGACTGCTTGAACAGCGCCAAGTCCTCGTCGTCCTTTTCAACTACGGGGCTGTTCGCATCGGGAACGGCGGGCGCGGACTGGGTCTTGGGGGCTGCCTTGGCTTGGCGTTTGAACAAGGGCTTTTTCGGCTTCGGCTTGGGCTGCTGGTCTGCTGCAAATGGGTCGATGGTGGAACTCATGGTGTATGTGGGTGCGATATCGCTGCGGTTCATGCGGGTAGAAGCGATAGGCGCGTGGCATGCGGCAATGAGGAAAGGCGGTCGAGACGGCAAGGTTCTGCGGGCGGCTAGAGAATCGGGCTGGGCTGGCTGGTTTCAAGCGATGACAAGAGGGCGAGGGGCAGCTGGGGCCTTGGGGAAGGGAGGAGGAAGTATGTTCAGCGCCGCGATAGAACTCAGTCGGCAGCCATACTCATTTATGGTTAACAGCGCATTTAGCGAGTCCGTCTCCCACTAGGGTCCAAAACTGGTAGTATCTCGTCGGCGCAGAACGATGCCAGCAGCTGAATGGCTTTGTCCACGTCGCAAGCAGCAAAAAAAGAAAACAATGATGGCGGCGCGATTGATTGACCGACCAACCGTGGGTTAGGGGGTTGCTCAATTGTGCCGCGCCCAGGCCCGCGCGCGTGGTTTGCAGGGACCGTCCCCGCAGCGTTGCGATGCAGACCCACTCTTTTGCCGAGGCACGATGTTGATCTGGGGAGGTGCGGGCCGATGTCAATCCTATAAAAGAAGTCTTGATGCGCCAACCAATTCTCGGGGAGCAGAACAAGGGCATCTCCCAATCTTGTAACAACCCGCCAGCCGGTTCGTTGCATCCGAATTTAGCTACGAGTCCAGATCTCTGGGCGACGAGATTCCTACAAGATTCCTAGTTCTCAAATCAGCGCTCACCTCACCTCACCTCACCAACACACCAGACCCTCCCACTCGATTCTGCCTCGACTTAAAATGGCCACCCCCAACCCAGACTTTCTCAGTAATGTCTGGAAGGAGGGCATATTCAGTAAGAAGCATCGCCATCCTAGCTGTATGGTCAATCCCCATCTCGGCCCAGCACGCTCACCCCTATTTAGACAACCGCGTTGCATTCGTGACAGGCGGTGCCGGCGATATTTGCGGCGCTCAGACAAAGGCGCTTGTGTACCTGGGCGCCGATGCCTGCATTATCGGCCGCAATGTCGAGAAGACGGAGAGGGCGGCCAAGGAGATCGCCAAGGTCCGCAAAGGCGCAAAAGTCATGGGCATTGGAGCCGTCGATGTCCGCAATGTTGGTCTTCCCTCTGCTTGCTGGCTACCCTTGGCTGCGGTCCCCTCGAGTCCAAGGCTGGCCATGATGCTGACCTTTTTGCAGTTTGACGACCTGAAACGCGCCGCCGACCGCTGCGCCGCCGAGTTGGGGGCCATTGACTTTGTCATGTAGGTTGCGTCCAAGATGCCCCTACCCAGGCACTCGACACGAGAGTACGTACTGACTGCCCCAACGCAGCGCCGGAGCTGCGGGCAACTTCGTGGCGCCCATCTCGGGCCTCAGCCCCAACGGCTTCAAGTCGGTCATCGGCATCGACACCATCGGCACCTTCAACACAATCAAGGCGACGATGCCGCACCTGACGGCGTCGGCGGGGCGCAACCCTAACCCGAGCCCGACGTGCCAGACGGGCGGGCGCATCCTGTACGTCTCGGCCACGTTCCATTACACGGGCCTGCCGTTCCAGGCGCACGTGTCGGCGGCCAAGGCCGGTGTCGACTCGCTCATGGCGTCGGTGGCGCTCGAGTACGGCCCGCTAGGCGTGACGAGCAACTGCATCGCTCCCGGTGCCATCGAGGGCACTGAGGGCATGCAGCGGCTCTCGAGCGCCGCCGTCGGCGCCAGGGAGCGCTCCGAGGGCATACCGTCGGGCCGCTGGGGCACCATGCGCGACATCGCCGACGCCACCGTCTTTTTGTTCAGCGAGGCCGGCAACTACGTCAACGGCCACGTGCTCGTCGTCGACGGTGCCGCCTGGAGGAGGCAGTCGGGCTCCATGGGCGTCGGCCTGGACCCCGGTGCCAAGTACCCGGACTTTATTCTCAGCGGCGAGGTCTCGCGCCACGTCAAATCGGGCAAGAAGGAGAAGGCGAAGCTGTGAGGTGCTATGGGATTTTACAGTTGTAATGGGCGTTTGGGCGCAGGAGCATGTCTCGCTTACCGTGTAGATATTTCGTAGTGAGCAGTTGGTCAGCCTTGGGGGCTACTTGCGGTTGCAGCCTTGTTAGACTTGGTTTATCATTGGCTTCCAACCTTGAAGCCGCACCAACCGGCCGGAAGTGCAGCCCGCCGTCCAGCTCGCTTCTGGAGCCGGCCAGCTCCCACTTTGGGTAGCAGCCGCTCCGCTCGCCCCCCGCTCCGGCGTCGCTAGAGAGTGGTCTGGATGTGGTTCTTTTGGGGAGCCCGCCGGCGCCTGCATGCCCACCAAGATAGCCTGATGTGATATTGACTAACCACGATAACCATGGGCGCGTCATTTTATTTAACGGCAGGCCGGTGTGCCCCTCCTCGTCAACGTTTATGAGCAACCGTCTGCCACACCTTCTCCCTCGCAAGTATCTCGTGATACCCGAGGCTCCCTTTTCCCCCTCACACTGTCCTGCCCTCCCCTCCCCCTCTCCAATGTAGCCATGAACAGTCTCGTCAAGACGGCCCTCCGGCGCCGCCGCGGCCCAGACGCTGGCCGACGGCTCGCGCGTGCGGGCGCCCCCTGGGCGGGTACCAGTACTTGCCCGTCGAGGCCGCGACGGCCGGCGGCGCCGAGGACAGCACGTGGCTGCAGGGCGGGAGCGGCTGCCCCAGGGCCGTCGTGAGCTCCAACAGCTACTTCTCTAGCGTAGAGTACCTGGCCACGCTCGAGAGCGCGCGCGGCTTCTACCGCGACCTACTGCCGGCCATCAACCGCACCTTTAAAGCCGACGACGCCAACTTTAAGAACGCCTACGCGCTCGTCGCCCTCGTCGTCATCCTCGATATCCAGGGGCTGGCTGGTCATGGCCTTTGCGGGTCTGCGTCTTGTCAAGAAGCGGGCGGCGGGTGGTGCAGAGGGCACTTCGGGCAACAAGGCGACGGCTTGAGAGATGGGCGGGCAGGTCTGCACATATTGAAATAGATGAAAGCACTAGGTGCTCAAGATTTGGCATTAATACACCACTCATTGCTCCTGTATGCAATAACACGTGCCCTGGATAGTTCCAGGCGCCCATGACAACAAAAACAAAGTTTCCACACATGGAGTAAATATTGACAAGTCGACAGACATACTGTTGACCCGCAGAGATCAATCTCGGATTGCGTCACTTCCCACCTCCATCATTTCAGACCAAGCTTCACCAGCATGTCATGGCGGTGGTAAAAGCTTCGGATCCGTTTGCCCCAAATGTCTGCCATATCAGAAAATGTCAGCAACATGCACGACTAGGCTCAAGTACTACACAAAGGCCGACTTACACATGGGAATGCTCAAAACGCAGACGACAACCTGGACCGTGGCCAAGGCGTTGAAGACGGGAGTGGCCCTGGTCTGGTTCTCCTGGATCCAGTCGTAGGCCTTGTAGGTCAGAGCGTAGCTGAAGACGTTCTTGAAAATAATCATGCAGGTGAAGCCCTCGATGGCAAGATCGCCTTTTCGACAGTGTCAGCAGGTGGGCAGCTCAGCTCGAACCGCCATGAGGGAAGCAGCGTCACTCACGGTAGGCGTCGACAATGTAAAGCGACGAAGCGACGGCGCCAACGACCATGCCGGCGACCACGAGCCCGAAGAAGGCGATGGGGACGGACCAGTGGTACTTGTCGCCCAGCAACCCATCGGCCGTAATCCCGAAGCCGTACAAGCCGGCGCAGCCCAGGATTAGCTGGGGGATGATGAGGACGATGCGGAACTCGGGCTCGTACACGCCGCCGTTCCAGGCCGTCATCTTCTTGGCGCTCCAGTCTGCCAGGCCGCCGGCGATGACGAAGCCGACCAGGGCGCCCACGAAGGCGCCCGTGTAGGCGTAGCCCGTGTTGACCTCGTTCCACCACAGCGGCGGGCCCAGGAAGAACTGGCCGAGGATGACGCCGATAAAGACGGTCCAGCCGATCATGGTGCCCTGGATCAGGCAGGCCCAGAAGAAGGCGGGCTGGGCAAAGAGGACAAAGGGGCGCGCGAACAGGACGAAGAAGTTGTCGTCCGTCTTGCGGCCGTCGAAGAGGGCGAGGGACTCGACAAACGTCTTCTTGCGGGGGACCGGCCTCGGCATGCCCATGGGCGTCATCTGCGGCGCGGCGTTGGAGGGGTAAGGATTGACGGCGTCCTGGTCGTGCGGCTTCTCCTCCCCGCTACGGGCCTGATTGGTAGCCGCATCGGCTGTGGCGGGGGCGGGCTGCTCGGGCCGGCCGTTGTCGTTGTACTGGCTAGTCGTGTTCGGCTTGGACGCGGTGCGCTCGTCCTCGGAGAGCATGTCGGTGTTGAGGGACTTGTCGCGCCGGTACGCCACCTCGGGGCAGAGGAACACGATGGCCGGCAGGCTCGCGGCACACAGTATCGCGACCAGGTAGAAGGTCCACCACCAACCGATGGTGTGTGTGATTTTTCCGACGAGGATCGGGGTGGCGAAGGCGCCGCCGAAGACGGCCAGGTTGGTGCCAGCCATGCGCTTGCCGCGTTCCTGTGAGGGCGTGTACGTCAGTATACATGTCAGCAGGGAGCCGGAACCACAACCACCGAGATGCCCTCTACCCGCACCGGCGCACGCACGTGAACAAAGTAAAGATCGCCAACGGCGACGTTGACGAGGGCCTCGTAAGGGGCGGCGCCAAAGCCCTGGATGACCCTCGCACCGACCATGCTGTCGTAGTTCCTGCCGACATCGCCGGCCCAGGCGCTAGAGATTATGATTATGATAAGGCCGAAAACAAAGGCGTGGCGCTTGCCCCAGATGCGGCTCGAGGGCACAAAGATGACGCCCATGAGGCCGACGCCCAGGAGAAAGTAGCCCGTAAGCAGGGCGATCTTTGTAAAGTCGACGCCGAACCATAGCGACAGCGTGACCGTGTTGGCGGCCAGGATGGGGCCGAGGGAGACGGCGATGGTGGCGACGAGGGAGAGGATCAAGGTGATGACGTCGCGGCGCCAGAGCGGCCAGTTGAGCGGATCGTTCGGGTCGTCGGACGGCTGCGGCACTAGGATGATGGGCACGGGGCCGCTGCGGTCGCACTTGAGCCCCGTGTCGGCATCGGGGGCGAAGAGCGGGCGCTCCGGGTTGTCAAAGTACCGGGTGGTGCCTGTGTCGGCGCGTGTCAGATGCTGCGGCTTCGGCGGGAGGACGCATCTGCGGTTGCTGCTTGCTTACCCGGCACATGGTCCATGACCTTGTCCTCCAGAATCCCCAAACCCATCTTAAAGACTGCTCAAAGACTAAGCCCTACCTATGCTCGTGTGGTGTTTCCGGTGCTGGAGCGAGATGGACTCATGGTATGCATGTCATTGGAAGACGAGGACCATTGACCTCGTGCGGTTGGAGGAGGCCACAGGGCCTGTCCTGGCAGACGCCAGCGTACTGGAGCGACATGGGGTGCTGTGCGTATCCGTAAAGGGGCAAGTCCAGGTGCAGGTACTGCGTCGGTCTGGGTAGCATGCATAGGGCTAGGCCCAAACCTCGATGGCAGCCGAAGCGGGGCAGTGCGCCCATCATTAAACCTTGAGCCAATGGCCTGGCCCAAGAGGCGCCATCAGTCGATCGGCTCATGCTCATGTCCCGCAGAAAATCAGGATATGCACCGTTTCTTCCCGACGATGAGCTGACCTCGTACACCGACTCTGATCAAATGCTCACATTTTGCATCGTCGTCGCGTTTTTGATTCCCATGAGGATTTTACACTTTGTTTGCAAGACAAATGTTTCAAAGCTGCTGGAGAGACCAATTTGGCACCGCATGGAAGGATTGGTACTAGCAGAGCACGAACCCGATTGCTCCATTGCGGGGAAGCCCTGCACGCCGCGAGCGCTAGGTGGGACCTGTTTGTTCCCCCCAGCTGGGTTTAGTTCAATGTCTGCAGCATCCGGATCAATGTGAACCTTTGCAGCCCCAGGCCGCACCGTTGAAAATCTATCAGTCAAATGTCCTGCCATCGGCAGACTCGGGCTCGGGATCGGGGCCGATGACGACAGGCTCATCCAACAATTACAGGGGATCAAGCACGACGCGGCTCCCTCAAATAGACTTTGAAGGGAGATGACAGGAGGGGCGGGTCTGAATCGATCCATGTTGCTCTGTGACCCTAAGTCGCCTAGGCAATGTGGTTACGGGCTAATGCCCGCCATGGCAGCGCAGAGTCTCATTCCACCAGGGCGGTTTGACAGTCACCGCCACTTGACTCGTAGATCACCTCGTACCTGCACATTGCAATTCTGCTTGCGAACATCTCGCTGCCCGTCAGCCGAAGCCGCCGACTCGACCCCAGCTCCCCGCCGATCATCCTGATGCCCCGCCCCAGAACCACGGGGACCACGGCCACCTCGATCGTGTCCACGACGCCCTCGTCCAGGAGGCTCGCCGCCAGCACGCCGCCGCCGAACAGCCAGACGTCGCGCTCGAGCCGCCGCTTGGCCTCGGCGACCCACGCCGCCGCCTCGGCCGCCCCCGCGAGCACCGTGACGCCCCGGGCGGGGCCGCCGGCCAGCCCGGCGCTCGTGACGACGGCCAGCCGGTCCCGAGGCCGGCCCTTGAGCGGGTTCTGGTCGCCCTGCGCGAGCATTGTCTCGTACGTCTTGCGGCCCATGATGAAGGCGTCGAACTGGGCGTAGAGCGCGGCAAAGTCGATCGAGTTGTCGACCGGGATCCAGTCGTAGGAGCCGTCCGGGCGGGCGATGAAGCCGTCGAGGGAGGTGGCCACGTTGTAGCGGAGCTTGCCCATTGTCTGGCGAGATCATTTAGTGTTTGCCGAGCGCTCTGTCCAGGCAGCGTTGGAGCGAAGCCCAAATCCTCGACAGAGCACCAGTTGGCGGTTTAACATGTTTTGGTTTCCGAGGCTAACTCCGAGGCTACCTCGGCGCCCGAAACGCACCGGAAGGAGGGCATGAGGGAAAGAAAGAGAGCGAGAAAAAAAACAGAAGGAAAGAGCCGTTGAGCAAACCCACAAAACTTCTAGGACCTCTATGGAAAGTCGCCGAGTCTCAGTGTAGATGTTGTTGAAGCCAGCAATATGGCGCTTACAAACATCGGCTCTCGATGCAAAACCCGAGATGCCGGCACAGACAGATCCCACTGACGCTGTTGTGGCTCAGGGTGTGGGCGGCTTGTTGAATTACTCAGCCTGTGAGGTTCTGACGCGGGGCTGCAGCTCGGAATCTCCCAAAAGGGAACGCGCGCGCGAGGAGCGAGGAGGACCTGATGTCTTGGCAACCACCACACACGATCTGACATGGCAACATGGCGCCCAAATCCCGCGCGGCTCTTGCGTGCCAAAGTGACGGGATTCAAACACGCGGGCTTAAGGCAGGAACTGCATGCGGAAGAAGGCAGGCGGCATTCGGGAGAAGAAGACGGTCTGCCAAGTACCTCCTGCAACAACATCCGCGGATTTGTCAGTCGCCTAGTCGCTTGCGATGGGTTCAGCATGGAGGGGGTTGGCCGTTGAAAAGATGGCATGGCAAGAGATATATAAAGGGTGTTGACGTGGCCGTTGTGAATATGGACAAGACTTTGGCTTTCAGACATCAAGCAAAGCATCAGCAACCGAAAGACCTTTGAACCAACCCAACCCAGCACAAGCCACCATGTCCACCCCCGGAGCCCCCGCAAAGATCGCCGTGCTCTCCATGAGCACCCGCAAGCCCAGGGTCGGCAACAAGATCGCAGCCCTGGTCAAGGAGACGCTCGAGAAGGAGGCGGCGGGCCCGGCCACATACTCAGTCAAGCTGGTCGACCTAGCCGACTTCAACCTGCCCGTGTACGACGAGGAGGTCATACCCGCCCAGGTGCCGGCCAAGGCGCAGTTCAAGTTCGAGCACACCAAGCGCTGGTCGGCCGAGATCGCCTCGCACGACGCCTACGTGCTCGTGATCCCCGAGTACAACTACTCCATCGGGGGCGGGACCAAGAACGCGATCGATGTGAGATTTTTTTTCTTCTTTTTACTCCTGGATGCTCGTTGGGAAGGCGGCGCAAAGATCCGCATGCTGATCTGGTATAAACAGTACCTCTACAATGAGTGGATCGGCAAGCCCGTCGCCATCGTCAGCTACGGCATCGGCGGCGGCAACAAGGCGTCGGCCGTGGCCGCCGACGTCCTGGCGGGCATGAAGCTGCGCGTCGCCGAGACGAGGCCCGCCTTTTCCTTCGCCGGGGGCCTGGGCCCGGACGCCTTTGCGGCCATGAACGAGGGCCAGCTGGGCGACGAGTCGCGCAAAAAGTTCGTCGACGAAACGGCCGAGACGGTCCGCAAGGCCTTTGGGGAGATCAAGACGCTGCTGGAGGCCCCTGTCAAGTCGTAGGTAGAGCCGTGGTTAAATATATTGGACCGAGAGAGTTACTATCATGTGCCCCCGCGGCGGGGTGGTCAGCTTGTAAACGCCGGCTGAGCATTGGCAGCGGCACTTCCCGATCTTTCTCTTCTGGTGCCTTGTAGATCGCTGTCAGATACGGACGGCCAAGGCGAGGTTTGGCGTTGCTTGTCAGTCGAAATTACATGTCATTGGCACGGTGCAAACCCTAAACCCTACAATATTGCCCGTCCCCATCTCTAGAACCTTCAATGCCCTGCCACAAGTGGCAACAAAATGGTGGACACTAGGCTCGACCCTTGATTGGCAGCAGCCTCCCTGACACAGCACACAGCCGCGGCAGCAGGGCGATCCAATCGACGCGATGGCTATTCCAGCCCACCTCCTGAGAGGCCCTTCTCGCCCCTCGAGCTCCTTCACTGCCAAGGAAAGAGGGGGGTGGCCACAGGAATGGAGCCGGCCCAGCTGGCGGTTCGACCACTCGCTGCGCCAATCTGGGGGAGCAACCACCCAATGCGAGAATGCAAGCACCCCCTGTCAATGAACCCCCCCAGATCCTGGTCCGATTCCCCAGCTAGTTTCTCAAGCAAGGTACCGCACCGTCCCGTGCAGCAGCACATATTCGTTCCCCCATCCCCCTCTTGTAACCTTGCCTCTGGAACTCGCCACTCCTTGAACTTGCACACACACTCACACACACACACGCTCCCTCAACCTGGACTTTTAACTCTCACGAACCGCAAACACCGACGGATCGATCCCTCAGAGACACCCCAAGCACACAAACCCTCGAAAATGAAGACCTCGGCCGTCCTCGCAGCCCTGGCGCTCGCCGTCGCCACCAACGCGCAAACAGCCGGCGACCTGCCCAAGTGCGCTGTAAGTTGACCTTGTGTTCTCCCTTGGTCCTCCCCTTCTTGCCACTCACCCCCCCATCACCAAACCTCCACCACTAACATCCACCCACCACCCCCATCAACAGCAAGACTGCGCGAACCAGTTCCTCCTGAGCGGCATCGGCAACTGCGGCCGCGACCCAAAGTGCATCTGCTCCAACCAGTCCTTCATCAGCGACATCTCGTGCTGCCTCGCCAAGCCCGGCGGCTGCGGCGCCGACGACCAGAAGAAGGCCATTACTTTCGCCGCCCAGTTGTGCCAGGCCAACGGCGTCACCGTGCCGAACGAGGTTGTCTGCAACAGCAACAATAACAACAACAACAACAACAACGGCACCACCACGGGCGGCGGCTCCGGAGGCAGCAGCACCACCAGCGGCACTACTCCTGCCGTCACCTCGTCGTCGAGGGCTTGGGCCGCCCCGCGCCAGACGGGCGCCGCCGCCGTCGGCCTGCTCGGCGGCCTGGCTGCCGCCGCCGTTCTGCTGTAAAGATTTTGCGTGAAGGAATGGGGATTCGGAGAAGGAGAGGGGCACGTAATGTGTGGGAGGGTGTTGTAATGTACTACTAATATTAGCTTGGAGTCGTTGCTTTCTCGTGTTTTGCGTCAAGCCAGAAAGAAGACGGCGACGATATTCTAGCATGCTCCCGTCCAGGCAATAATCAACAACAATACATGGCTTGTTGTATTCATGCGTGTTCCTGTGTCACTCGGTGTGTTCTGTCGGAAGACCCTACTTACTCCCCGGCCTGGGGGAGTCGAGCCTAGACTGATATTTGCCCATGGTGACCCATGTAGGCTCGAGTAGGGTTATTTCACCCATCATGGCACCATCCCTCAGGCCATCGCCAGCATCGCTTCCAGAACACAATAACGGCGGTGAAACTTGACACTTCATCGCGGTGCAATATAATGGCGGCAATTTCTTCAATTTGTGCAAAACCCATATCCATCTGGAAGGAACCCATACTCTCTATCCTTTGGCCAGAAAAGGCGAGCAAGGCAAGCATGCTTGGCTCAAAAAGTGCCGATATGATGCAAGTATTAGAAGATTGTAGAAGAAGCGATCCGAGACCGACTCAAGTCTTGATCTGCAACGAGAAACGTGCACCTCATGCCCAAGTCTATGTCGTGATAAAGAGAGACGAGAAAATTGCTAGACAGACAGAAATGAGTAGCAAATCATGTGCTACGAGAGAAAAGTAGCTGAATAAAAAAGGAAATGCGAAAAAAACAAGTTGCAAAAACGCCAAACCATGGTCAGCCCAGGTGGATGGTCCATCTTTCATCATCGCCGTCTGGAACTGTTGCCGCCTCTAAAGTAGTCGTAAGTCATGGGATCTTGGGTATCCTCCTGCGGCAGGTTTCCATAGCCCTGAGGTCCACCCCCCAGCATCCCAGGGGCGTGACCGCCGCCGCCAAGCTCGGAACCAGGGGTTGAGGGCGTCTGGTGGCCTCCCGCATATCCACGGACGGCAGCCCCTGATGGTGGCGAAAGAGGCATGCCGGCGGCGTGGCCCACCAGATTGGAGCCGCTGTCGTTCGCCGCGGTGCCCATCCCATAAAGGGGCGAACGCGTGCGTGACGTGTCGCCGTGTGCTGCTTGCTGAGGAGGCTGGCCATATGAGCCCTGCGGAGAGGACATGCCGTAGGGCGACTGCTGGCCGGGGTATTGCGGGCCCGGGCTGTTGTAACCAGACTGCGGGTTATACGGGGCGTAGGCGGCAGGACCGGCCGAGGTGGATCGGGAGGTGGGCTCAGGGCGCATCGGCTGGGCTGCAGAGAACTGGCGTCGCCCGGTCATACCGCCAACAGGAGTAGATGGTCGCGAATCCGGGCCGCCACTGTGTAGGCTGGGTGTGCCCGGGCGCGTGTTGTAGATCTCGCCGCCTCCGTGGTCCTCGGCGAACTCGTCACGGTTCTTGTAGAACTCAAAGTCGAGCTTCGACTCGGGCACCAGCTCGAAGCCAGGCATCGCTGCCATGGACCTGCCCGGTTTTCCGGCCTGCATGGCGTCCAGGCGGTATGTATCCGAGTATCCCGACACAGACATAGTATCGCCAGACATGGCCTCCCTTCCGTCAGAAAGCCGGCCCTGGTAAACCGAGGCGAGGATGTTCTGGGCCTTGGCGTGGACCATTGGCGTCACGAGAGGCTTGTACAACGCCGGGTGGCCGAACCGGGCGGCGAGGCGGTCGTTGCGGTGCGACTCCTTGCCCACCGCCATGCCGTTCTCGTTGTCGGGGCTCGCAATAACCCTGGTGCTGTAGTAGTGGATCTTGGTGTCGAACGCATTGCGGCAGTAAATCTTGAAGATGATCAGGATCACCGGCAACGGACCAAGAGCCATGGAGTCGTAGCGTTTGAAGACGTCACCGCGCACCCAGGTGATAAGGAATACGACCGTATGGCTGAGGAAGGTCGCGAAAAGTACGCGGTTGAACAGCACACGCCAGAACATGCCGCCCGACTCGGTCTTGGTCACGAAAATGTACATGAGAATGTACTTCCTCAGTGCCACGTCTAGGGCAAAGTAGAGCGCCGCGGCGGGGATTATCAGGGGCTGGATCGGAGCGAATGATATCGCCACAGTGGTGTAGAAGAGGAAGAAATTGTAGTAGCTCGCATAGTCGAACGGCGGCGGAGCGGTGAGCTCAATCAACTCGCGGGGTGTCGGGTTGAAGAACTTGCGCCGGATAAAACTCCAAAGCAGTGGCCAAAACTGGGCGAGGTCGATAGCCGCACCGAGCTGACGGTTGAGAATGTAGGTGATCCAGAAGGGGGATATGGTGCAGAGCGAAGTCATGAAACTCATTGCAACTTCCTCCTGGATAATGACTCGGAATGCGTCTCTGCCCTTGGAGGTCTGTTCGACCACGTTGCTGACGAATCCCCAGAGGGCACTGAAGAGGCAGAAGACGATGAGGTTGTTGAAGACGAAGAAGGAGTACAGCTTGGCCGTGACGTGACGCTCTCGGCCAGTCTTTGTCTGGTCACCGGCACGCATCGATAGCCGCCGGAAGATGACGGGGAGCGCCATATAGATCAACGAGGTGATGGCAGGATTCGCAACACCCTGGACAAGCTGCCAAAATTCCTGGTTGGCTCTGAGGTTCTGGCCAAAGGCAGGCCACACCTGGCCGAGGTTACTCAAGTTGACCAGGAACATGGCAATGCAAGCGTTAGGGCCGATCCAGAGAATAGTCAGCAGAAGGATCCAGAGAGAGATAATAAATCGACGTCGCTTCCTGGTTGCCTTTGTCAGCGGCATGTTGTCCCAGATGATGTCGTTTGGCCTCGGAGCCAGCTTGATGGTTGTTCCCATGGGGTGTTTATTGCGAGCCGCAAAGGCAATGGCGTGGGTCTCGCTGATGTCAGAGTACGAGGCAAAGCCATATGTCATGCTGTTCCGCTTGTCGACACTAGCCCTGACCTCCTTGATCTCGACCTCGAGGTCCTTGATGCGCTGTGTCAGGTAGTCAATGGCGTCGACCTTTTGCCCCTTTGGATACGTATTGAATGACCGGTCCTTCTTGGACGGCTTGCACTGCGGCCGCTTAGGCGGCAGGTTCTTGGGGTCCTTGAGGTACTTGGCCAAAACCTCCTCCAGCTTCCGCACAGTTTTCTCGTGCTGGGCGATGAGCTCGGGCAGAACCTTGACGTTTCGAGCAACGGCGGTCCTGGAGAAAGACGAGTTGGGGGCGATCGAATCGATGACCCTGGCGATTCCTTCGTCGGATGCCTTATCTTTGGGGATGTCGTACATCTGCAAAACTTGGTCAGTAATTTTGCAATTCAACATGGCGCTCAAGTCCTCTCGCCGGGTCACACAAAACCCAAACATGGCTCTGCGACGGAGCGTCGAGCAGTCCGACGTACCATCAGAGTCCGGGCGTGTAGGCTGTTCTGATACTCGTCGCTCAGGAAGTAGATGCGGCGCAGGTCCAGAACCTTCTTATAGTTCCACCACAGAAAGCCACACACGGTCAGGGTGTAGAAGTAGGCGAATCCAACCGTATGCCATTGGTTGAAAGCCCCGGCGCCGAAGCCGGTGGCACGGGGGGTGATCTTCATGATCCAGTCTTGGTCGGTGCTTTTCGACATGTTGATGGGGATGAGGACGGCACAACCAACGACGGCGAGGATGAAGAACAAGTTCCTCAGCATCCTGGTAAAGCGTATGAACAAGGCAGCGTCCAGGCCTACGAGGCGTATCAAGTCCTTCTCGTCCGTCTTCCACAAGGGGACGACCCAGGCGAAGATGCCCTTCCCCAGGGGTGGTGGTGCATGTGCCTCGTCGGCATGCTTGAGTTTCGGGGCGTATACGACGCCGTTGTACGGTCGGAGGAGTGAGAAGGTGAGCGCAATGCCCGCAGTGATGCCGATCGAGGTACCTAAGGAGTACACCAACGATTTGGTTTGCAGCTACGAAGCACGGGAATTGGTTAGGAGACCCAGTACATTCAGTCGGAAATCCACGACTGCATATATGTGGGATCTACTCACCAGGGTGTTGAAGGGGTTCCGTAGCAGCTTCAGGAACTCCTGCGCAGAGTCGTCGGGTGCTTGCCTGGCTACCAGCTCAGGAATCACTCGTACGAGGGCTTCCATCTTGCCGATCGCGGGGCCCGATAAGGGCAGATGGTCGATCGGGAAAGCCCCAGCAGCACAGGCGAGGCGCGCCTCGAAGCCTCGTCCAATGACTCTTCAAGATATTCGCGATAGGTGGTTCGCTGCGTTCTGTCTCTTCTGTCACTCTCCTTTTCCGGAGGCCGCGTGTCTTGGGTCCTAGGTCGACCTCTCTCGGTTGAGCTGGAGGTGGCCAACGTTTAGGGCGTCGGAATCGGAGGCAGGACAAAGAGGAAGACAGCCACAGAGTCACGGGCGAAAAGAAGGTGAGGGCTGTGTACCGCTGCAAACGAGTGAAGGCGGATGCACAAAGGAGGAACAAACGATGGCGACAAGCGCTGCCAGGCACAGAACTTTGTCAGATGGCGGAAACAGGGGCCGGGGGAGGCTATGCTTAGGTAAAATCCCGCGTGCACGTACGATCCCATCAGGCCAAAAAAGAAAGCCAAGGATGGATGGAACGTCGGGAAGAGTAAGCTGTGGACCCTGAACCGCGGCAGTGACGGAATAGGATTGCCCGACGAGCAACGCAGGGGTGAAAGAAGTAAAAAGACAAAAGGCTCGGGACGCAAAACAAGTGTCAAAATAGCTGTTGTGGCAAGCCGCGATGGGTAAGAGAATAGGACTTCAGGTTGCCGGCATGACTTCCAGGGAGTGACTGGGAATCAAAACGAGGGACATGTGGGTTTTTCCAGGGTATCCCTCCCAAGACTGCACGCGCAGGGAGTGGACCGGCTCAAGTTGCGCTGGCAGGCATGGAACGGCCAATGTTTCTCTTCTTCCCACCTTCTCTATCTGGAGGGGAAAGAACGAAAAAAAAAAGGGTTACGCACCAAGCAGAGCAAAACAGTGGGACGTGCAGAGGGACATGACGCAGTCGTGTTGCTAGGCAGCTCCGTAAACACAGCGAACAGACGGTTCGATTGGCTCTGGCGCCAGCGGATCCCCTTCACACGCCGTTTTGGCCGGGAGCGACCGGGCCTTTCGGGAGGCAGCCAGCCTCGTGGAGCGGGCGCCGTTTTGGCACTAATCACTATCGGCGTGTGCAACGCTTCGCATTGGAGGGACGCACCTGTGCGCACACGTCGCGTGGGGCCTGGACTGGCATGGAACGTTGAGGGCCAGCTGAGCAGGAGAGGGGCCTAGACTTGGACACCAAGGGGCCGAGAGAAAAAAAAACCTGGTCTAGATGGCGTTTGGCTATTTTTGTCGCCACCCACCCATGTGCCGGACAGGCCGGGTTGCTGGGAGAAAAGGGGAATTGATGGATCCCCCAGATCTCAATACGAGCTGCAAATCCATGGCGTTGGGTCGTTCATGCACCTGGCCTGGCAGGTGCCCTGATTCGTCCCTGACGCTTGCCCTGTGTGTGTCCTTCGCCTCGCCGTGCGATCGGATTTGGAAATGCACAGCGCCTGTTGTCACTGTTGAGACGGCACATCCTGATGGCGAAGTGTTGGAGTAAGTGATCGGCGGGCAGACAAAAAAAAAAGCCCACACGCCTTACTGCGACGGATCGGTGGATGCGCTTGTGCTGTGCCGCCTGCAGGTGCCACTGCACGCCCAATACTGTCTGCCCCTGAACCATGCCACCTTGGCCAGCACGTCGCCCAAAAAATCGTCTGGCAGCAAAAAGTTCTCAGCGCCGCCGTAACAAATGAAGGGAATAAAATCGAGTTTTTGTAAACCTTGCATAGAAAAGAGCCGCGCTCACACTTGATATACTTGTATTTTTTTTATAAAAAAAACCCCCTCATTTAATTTTTTTTTATTCGTGGTTTGAAATCTGTTTGGTTATTCCCTCCTGCGAAAGCCTAGGGGGGTGGCTGGCAGATCTTGAGATATTTAATGCACCGAGATATCGGCACATGAAATTCCACTTCCAGTTTGAACACAGCCCAGACCCGGTATTGAGTCGACACGAATGATGCCACGGCGGAGGGGCGGGCTAGTATCGCTGTCCGAGAGCCCGCGCTTTGCTTATTTGGTCACCACAAGCAAGGAGTAAGACCTGTGAGGCAACGAGCACGGATTTACATGGAGGTCAGGGTGCTGCAGCGGGCCTGGCCTCTTCTCGCTACCGTTTACACACCAGGCACCGTGGCACCATCTACAATGTCTCCGTCTGCAACGATGCTTCGTTGACATCGAATGTGTCGGCCCGCTGCACGAGAATAATGTGACAGGGTTGCGCCTGCATGCCACCAACATCAGCCCTGCGCCTGCGAAATTCCCATTTACGCATTGCGGCGCCTTTCCACCAATACTAAGCCCTGCTAACGGCTAAGGCCAAGACTAGTTTGTATTATTTCCTTTTCCAGCCTGGCTTCCGTGATAGATTGAGCCACGTATATACACTATAACCAAAAAGAACAACTAATCAAAGAAGGGAGACGCGCCAGACGCGCTCCAGATCGAAACGTATATCTCTCGTCCTGTGAATTCGAAGTCCGCCCGTTTTGTTTTCCCCCAAACCGAGACATGATAAACAGATGGCGGAAATAATGAAGGGAAGAAATAACCCAAAAGACTATGGAGGTTTCCGTACGGCGATAAAGAGAACCAACATACCCAAGGAGAGAGGCGATGTCCAGAACGACTACATAAATGAGACCAAAGGAAATTTTCGGCATGTCTGGTCTTGGTGAGTAAAGGCCACCCATGCTCTCAACATCGGGAAAGGTTGTCCAAGAAGCCCGCCGTTCACGAGCGACGCTTGCACCGCAGAAGCAATTTCGGAAACACGCCTGGTCCAAGACCGGGAGGCCACGTCCCTCCGCTCAGATGGGGCCCTGACTCCTTGTCTTCCTTTCCGTCCTGCCGACAGGCGCGGCTGGCTTCTTGTCGCGCTTGGTAGACTTGGCCCGCTTGAGCCCGTTGGTGCCGTTTTCCACGGGCTTGGCGGCCTCGTCGGCGACCGGGTCCGCGTCGGCCATGGTGACGTCAACGTCGCCCTTGTCGCTCTTGTCCGTCTTGACCTTTTTGGCCAGGGGCTCGGCCGCCTTCTTGACTGCTGCCTTGACCTTGGAGACGGGCCCGTTGTTGGTGGTGGCGGCGGCGGCGGCGTCCGCGCTGGTGTCGGCCTCGGCCTCGACGGTCTCCGCCGACCGCTTGTCGCCGGCCTTGGCGTCCTTATCCGAGGATGTCGCTCCGTTGGTTGCAGCCAGGGCGGTGGGAGCTTCCTCGGGCTGGGCCGCCTCCGATGTGGCTTCCGTCGTGGAAGACTTGTTCTCCTTGTCCTTGGCAGCTTCGTGGGCGTTCGCCTCCTTGGGTGCATCACCCGCTGCTTCGGCGACCGGAGCGCTGTTCTCGCCCGCATCTGCCGTGGCAGCGTCATCCTTGGCCGCCTCGCCCTCCTCGGCGTTCGGCTTGCCGTTGGCGCTGGTTCCGGGAGTGAGCTCCGGGGCGGCGGCTGCCACGGCGGCTTCTGATTTCATGGCATTCTCGGTCGGCTCGAACTTGGCCTCAATCACCGGGTTGGTGTTGTCGGCAGTTGCCGCCGGCTTCTCCACGGGGGCCGCGGCATCAGCTGCAGGCGCAACGGCTGGCGCAGAGACTGCCTGCGCGCTGGGGACAGCTACAAATGCGATCAAACGATGGCTGTTAGCGACCTGTTCGTAGCACCCCGTCAAGCTTTCGTTTTTGAAGAGACAGTAGGCGCATGCGGACTACGAGCGGGTCCGAGTCAGGCGTTGCGTTGCGTATGCGCCGCGCAGGGCCATCAATAAAGGCAACCACCATCAGGGCAGCCCATCATAAAAGCTGCGACGCCATCACAGAGCACCCAGGCTATCCAATTGCGAAATTTGCAGCCATCACGGGCGCGCGCAAAAGGGAGTGGGAGCTCACCTGGAGCTTCGGCCATGGTTGGTGGTTGAAGCCGATGACGTAGCGTGATTGGCTCGGCGAGTCGCAACGAGAGGGGGGCGAATCAGCTGCGACAAAGCGGGGGGCTGTTGTGCGATTGAGACGTGCACTTGATAAAGAATAGGGATGGCGATGGAATTGTCCTTGTGCTAGATGGGCGAGCTGGCTGGCTGCTTGATGGAGGGACGGGTGGATGGATGGGAAGAAAGCAGAGGAGCAGGGCAGCAGAGTTGGCAGGCGGAGAAACAAGCGTCAGGAAGGTTGCGTTGCGCGCGCGCAGGTCTGGTCGCAAAAGCTCAGAGGGCCGGAGAGCTGCCCCATCGAGTGAGGTTGGGGGAGAGGAAGATCGATGATCCTCTTCCCGGCTGGTGTCGTACATGAGGCGGCGAACGAATCAGAAGCTGCAGGCCCCAGACGGAAACCGTTTACCTAAGCCCTCCTGGCAGCGGATGGAACATCCGACTGGCAGCCAGCTCTCTGCCTGCATTCTGCATTGCTGGGACTCGACGGCTACACCGACGGCTGCGTAGCCGAGGCACTGTGCCAAAGCAATTCCTGAGGCTTCAAGAACGCAAACCTGACGGCGATGACGGGCACAGCACATACATGCTAGGAGACATCACTGCTAGGCCTTTCCAGCCGGATCTCACGCACCCTTAGGTGACCTTCACCTCACAACGACGCAACCTCGCCAGGCCCTACCCCAATGAGACCATTCCTGACTCCGCACACTCCCTTCACCGTGCACGACCCACTGTTACCGCCCCGTGAGTTTTCCCAAAACACTGTCCCCACACTGTGGGTTGTTTGCTGCGCAGCTGCTCGACAAAGTCAGTCCGTCATGCCATCCTTGATCCTGGGTTGTGGGGAGAAAATCGAGTTGCGTCCGTGACCGCCAACTCCGCAGAGTATTTGATTTACTCCGCGTTCGTTTCGGTGCTTAGAGATCTTGACAGAAAGTCCTCCGTCCTGAAAGAGACCTCTGTCGTTGGGCTCAACTAGCGGGAGGCCAAGGTAATGGTTGGGTTGCAGGGTGCTTCATCTCAGGTCCAACTGGAAACGGGACATGCCTCCGTCCTTCTACCCCGGATTTTAGGTCAAGGGTGACGTTCGTGGCTCTGGACATGGGACGAGGTGTGGAAGACAAAAGCAGAGGCAGTCGCTTCTTTGGTTGTCATGTCACAGGTAGCATCCACCAGATAGTGTGCGGCTCTCCAGGGCTGTGCTTCCCCTGCATCGAACTGCCGAATGCCTGATTTGTATATTTGTCATTGTTTTCTGTTGCCAGTATATCTTGCTGTCCAGACCGATGCCGTTATGATATCGTTCGGACAAGCGTGGCTCGAATCTGGTGCTCGTTTTCAGCATACGATTTGCTTCAAATCTAGCGCTTTGGCAAAATGAAGTCACCAGTGTCCTATAAGCAGGCAATGGTGTGGCTGGGTGTGTGGGGATGCTTGGATGATGGACAATGGTGATGTTATGTTATACGCGCGCGCGGAGGCAATTAAAACGATGCCCTTTTCACAAGCCGGATTACAAAGCCAAACAAGAAACATTAGCCAAACGGGAGCAGGCGCAGTATAGGTAGGCTCTTTCTTAATGGGCGTGGTTAGGACAAAAAGAAGAAAAAAAGAATGTGAGTAAGGGAGGTCCCGGGTTCCACCCCCGCGGGGGCTCGAACCCGGGACCTCCCCCCGGGGACCGTGGGGTCCAAGGCGCAGAGCTTACGTCGTACCACCTAGACCACGCCACTATCCCCGGGCACGGAAGCATCTGCACCAAACCGAGCTTATCAGGGGAGGAGTTACCGCCTTCTCGTTTCCTGGCGGTCTTTTGGGGGACAGCTGGGCTAGCTGACCCAGAGCTCAGATGGCCATCAGATCCTCTGGTATAGGAACTAGGGCAGCCGATCTCTGCGACTTCCGAGCCCACCACAGTGCAGTCTCTGGGACCACGCAGATATCAAGCTGCCCAGGTGAGTTATATTCGCGTGCACCGAACGCATAATTCTCCATGGACATCTGTCTCTGCGCCTGCAAAAGAGCCATGCCTGTACACAAGATGGTTAGGAGGTTGAGGCTACGACATCCCCTGCTGGCTAGCACGACCCCCTCCGGGAGGGTCAAAGGTGACCAGTTGTGAGGCTCGAAAGGCGCGAGGGGAATAGGATATGATCTGCCACCGAACCTGCAAGCCGTGAACTGGTGGCATTCAACACTCTCATTTTGATAAGGAGATCCTAAAACGGCGATCACAAGGTAATGGAATTGTCGTCTCGGAAAAAAGAGGCATGGGTTGCTCCGGGTCAAGACGTTGCCTTGGCATAGCAACGAGGGCGATGAACAAGAGCACGGGTCCAGGGAAAAGAGAGCGGCCCGGGAAGGGAAGGGCTGACAGGGCATGATAGTAGCAAACATGAGTAAACAAGGAGAGTTTCATTTTTGGGATGTTTGGCTTCGAGCATCCGCCAAATGTGCTGGCACCAGACCTATCAAGATATCCATCAAGGTGTGTTTATTCAACGCTTGTTCAGGGCTCGTTCAGGCCCCCAAAGTCCGGCTCCGAGTAGAGTAGCAAGCCAGCCTAGCGACAGCTAGCCGGGCTACCGCAGCCTCTGGAATGCTCGGCGTGATACCATGCCGGCATGAAGCCCGCGACCCAGTCCTTGCCTGATAACTCGAAAACCCATAGTCTCTGGGAGCGCAAGGGCAGGAGGCCATGGAAGTTTCCATTGGTGAAAGACTGCCGCTCACCATGTCTTCTATCGCTCCACTTCATCTAGCACGTCACGGGTGCACCTCTGGCTATTTAACTTCATGTTGCTAAAACCAGCACCAGCTTTGGTCTATAAGGGCATGTCCACAGAGCCCAGACTTGGCAGCCGAGACGACAAACAATATATGTATACACTGCACTCACTGTATAGCCGGTCTACGCGCCAGATGTTGTCCTTGATCGTTCCTGAAAGTGGAATCATGGCGACCCCTCGTGCCACTTGCGCTTCTCGCGGATTTGGAGGTGAGACGTGTCATAGGCTCGGATCAGGATCGCTGTCCAAGGGAGGGCAGATGGGTGGAACCGCAACCGTAATACACGCACAGCTGTCCGGCTGTTGAACCGCGGCGGCCGCGGCGGCAAGGCTGTACTCGTCCAACAGAGACGGTGTGGGGGCACGACGCCGGAAGACCAAAACGGATGAGGGGTAGTCACATAATGGAATGTATTATTCCAAGGGACCGCCCAATGGTCTTCATTATCGGAAAGATCTTATCGTCACATGCGCATGTACTTGTTTTGGAGGGGGTTACCGATCGACATTGGGGTGTCTTTTGATACGTTACTGATCGACCTGGACTGCCAGGCTGGGGAAAAGCCAAATGCAGTCCATTGAGACGACGGTTTGGCTAGTACTGTAGATGCAGCCCCCATTCATCAGGTCTCATTTGCTGTCATCCTCACCCGCCCTCTCTGCCGAGCCCACAAGACCTAGGCGTCTCACAATCGGTCAAATCTGATATTTTGTCTTGGCTATGCTGCCATGGTACGATTTTCAGTCTTGGAAGGGTAGCTTTTTATTTTTTCATCGTAGCGCGAGGTAAACGCAGGCGGCTCCCGGGTCTGTCCTGGCATGCTTCTTGGGCGTCTGTTGAGGCGACATCGGCCGGCTCCTATCGGTGCCAAGACCAACCCTAACCAATCATCTGCAAGTCCGCTTGGAGATACGACTGGCTTGGCCGAGGTGGCTTGGGCAGCGGCTTAGCACTCTAAGCCGGAGCTAAACGAAGAAAACAGAAAGAAGAAAAGCGAAAGCAAACGGACAAGAAAAAAGCACAAAAAGAAAAGCAATATCAAAGCCGTGTCACCGCCACGTCTACTGCAGGGTAGGGTGCGTTGGACCCCCGGGAGAGCCGACACATTCGCATGGGGGTTTGCACCTGTTGACGTCTCGTTTTGTGGTTTGAATAGTGTGCCGCGCTGCAAGGCGTCCTTGGCCTCGTTTCGACGACGGTTGGGTGCACCATTCACAGCCTCGGCAAGACTATGTGACCTCTGCGGACTCTTGGATGCCTGCACTCTTCGTGTGCCTGCTGCAGGGATGGGGTGGTTTTTTTTTTTGGGGGGGGGGGGGGGGGGGGGT
>NW_008804548.1:1830850-1853104 GCF_000145635.1 Gaeumannomyces tritici R3-111a-1 | reverse complement strand
GGGGGGTTTGCTGCTGCGAGCGATCGGGGGAGCCTGTGCTCGACTAGTATGAAAAGGCAAGAGGAGCCAGACGGGTTCCGAACCTCTCAATCGCACACGTGCGGGGACCCCGGAGGGTGGAAGGGAAGATGGACGACGTAGATACAAGCTCTAAACGAAGGCGGTCACCACGAGAATGTTTGGTGTAGTGTGGCTTTCTGCCATCCAAACGCGACGTTCTTCTGCAACTTGCAAGTCGCTCGAACATCACTACGTCATTCCGCCTCCAAAACGGACGCGGGTGGATTCCATCCTCGCATGGCATGCACACCCGCCGCGCGCCATCGCCAAAGCGGCGCCAGTCGGCTCGCGAGGGCACAGTGCGGCACATGGAATAAGAAGCAGCGCGACTCTAGCAATATTGTCAGAGTCGCCCCCAAGGTGGGGACGAGAAACAAGCACGAGTGAGGTGGGCGAGTCGATCAATTGATGAGATCGTCGTCTCCCACAGTAGTGTGTAGTTGTTACCCCGCGGGATCGTCTTTTTGGGTTGTTTTTCATCTAGCGTTGATGTCGTCAAGCGTCGTATCTTTCATGTATGCAAACTGCGTCTTCTCGATCCTCGATAGAGGCAGAGCGGCGCTATCGCATGCCAGATTGGCTGTTGCGGGGTAAGCGGCCCAATTGCATTTGATGATGCGTCTGCTGTCCAAGAAGACCAAGCCCAAACCAAGACTCTGTGTGTCCCTCTGCCGCCGTCTTGCTGCCCCGTAGGGTTCCATTTGTTTCTCCGGGCGGCCAGCTATCCGCCAGGCCTGCGGACCCCCAGTGCGTCCCCCCGCCTGGCCGGGGTGCAGGCGGACTGCAGGATGCGGCAATGACTACTAGATTGTTCCGTCGGTCGCCGAGGCGGTTAGGCAGGGCGAGTGGAATACTGGGCGTGCTGAGCACCAGGCACTCACCACCAGCTCTCGCCCGGCCCAGCACTGTGGGGCGGTGCTCGGTTGTGATGGAGACGGCCCAGCCTTGGCTGCTGTTTCGAGCAGCTCCCGAGAAGTAAAAAAAAAAAACCCCTTCCCTGCTCGTTATATTGTTTTAGCAAATTGACTTTGGGCGGCGTTATTTGCTGATGTGGCGACGGGGGCACTGGCATGCTAGTCAATAGGAGGCACGGTGCCCGAAAAAAAAAACCGGACTGCAAATGTTTTTCCCCACCCAACCTCTACCTCTCCCAAAACAATTGCATCAGCACCAAAACCGAACAATATGGCCGCGCGCCATTTTACACCGGAAAGAATACGCGCTCGGGGGATTTGTAATTATTTTGATGCGGGGGGCACTACTTATGGCCACAATAACGTTATTTGTTTTGCTAAACATAAATGCGGGGGGCAAAATGACTGCAAACTAAATGGGCTCCTTTTTTTGTGGTAGTAGGGAATAAATTTTGCAGTCCGGTTTTTTTTCCGGGCACCGTGGCAGGCTTGCTTCCTTCTCTCGTCGAGAAACATCGGTCATGGCTGCACGTTTTTGCCTCTGCAGGCCTAGCATAGCAGAATCTTAATAGAGTGTTACAGTGTCGGGTGTCGAATGGGCCAATAGCGGTCTGGCGGACGGGCGGGTGGTCCAACCGGAGCGAATCCTTTTCTTCTCTTCTTTCATGCGGGAAGGTGACGTCTGCCGTTTGCTAGCACGGTGGTCAGGTCGATGCTCCGCCATGGCCAGGGTCCGCTCTGTGGGCAGTGGTGGCACCCGGGGCCCTGGGCTCGGAGGGTGGAGACGGCTGGTGAGCAAACAAAAGCAGGAGTCATGCACGTACGCGAACAACGGCACGGGCCAGTCAGCCTAGCCCTGGCCTTGACTTGACGAACGCTTGATGAACCCGGCCATGCCAGCCTGAATTTCTTCTCCTCTTCATCCCTTTAAGGTGTGGCTGACAAACGAAGAAAGCAAACGGAAAGACCGGGGAGGCGAAAACAAAAGGGCCACGTGCCACCGCCAAGCATTATCAGGGATCTCTCTGCCTCTCCTCGGAAATGCTGAGTGACCACATGATCTGACGTACCCCTAGGCTGTCGGTTTTGATGCTCGAGTCGAGCCTAGCTTCGGCAGACCGGTGCTGCTGCGCATCTGCAGCTATCCATGTTGACCGGCGGGCCATTCGCCGGTGGAAAAACACAAGACGGAAAAAAAGGAGATAATATGTCGAACCACGTCTGGAAGATACCCGTAGCGCGTGCCGCGCCCCCCACACAAACTGTTGAGGCTGCCCAATGCGAGGATAAGCATCATCCCTCCAAAACGATAACAAAGACAAGAGAAGATCTCCGGGCTGGGCCAAGGGCGGCGACAACCGCAACCACAACCGCAACCTGCGACCGCCACGGCCCCTAGTCGAGACGCGCCTCCCCAGAAGCACGCGGAAGCACGCGGAGTCAAGAAGGCAGCGAGCGCTCGGCTACACGGCTCTTGGAGGTCGTCCTCGTCTGGGGATTTTTTTCTTCCCTTCTGGCCTTTTGGCCAAGAGCCTAGGGGACCGCCGGACAGGGATGCCGAGTGGGACTGATGGAGCCTCAAGTGTGGCAGTATGACGGAATGTGCCCAATCACACGTATCTCTTGCAACCGACAACGTCCTCCAAGACCATGTTAGCCCTCTGCAGGCGCGAGAAGTCCAAGACTTCGCGTCT
Source organism: Gaeumannomyces tritici R3-111a-1 (assembly GCF_000145635.1). NCBI lineage: Eukaryota > Fungi > Ascomycota > Sordariomycetes > Magnaporthales > Magnaporthaceae > Gaeumannomyces > Gaeumannomyces tritici. Next base: position 1,850,436 of record NW_008804548.1, on the reverse strand, counting down.
CTTGGCGTACCAACAATGTTCCGCTTTGCGGCGCACGCAATGGATAGCTGGTCTCGGCGGCGGAGCGTGGGTCAGATTTTTTTCTTTTGTTTTTTTTTCTTATCGGGTCGGGCGCTTTTATAAAGGCTGGAGAGCCCGTCTTCCTGCTAGAGCTGCGTCATTGTTCGAGACCTTTTTTTGTCAACCACACCCGACGAGCGAGCCTCTTTCGGGACCCTCCGCTTGCATAATCTTTCTTTCTCTAGCCATTGGGTCTTAGTCCTAGTCTCTACGGGACAAGATCACATCTGACGGGGAAAAGAAAAGAAGCAAGGACGTCTCGGACGCGCAAGTAAACGGTATCTTGCCATCCCCGACGCCGGCCAGCCTCAAGAACAGCTGCGCTCGGAAGACAACCGACTCCTCTGCCCCGACCTTGAGATTGCTTGTTCTCGGTCGCTTCTTGATACCCCCCTTTGTTGTCTCCATTTTCCTGCCAACCTCCTAGGGCTGTCAGTGATGCATCGCAACCATGCCGACTAATTACGAGAAACACCCCTTCCTCCTTGGGGTCGACGAGGTTGCCAACTCACTTGGCACCAATGTCGACTCCGGCCTGACTACCGCCCAGGTCCAGAAGCTGCAGCAGGAGTTTCCTCCCAATGAGCTGGACGCGGGCGGCGCCATCCCGTGGTACAGCATCTTCCTGAAGCAGCTGTTCAACGCCATGGTCCTGGTATGTGAACCTCTCTCTGCCGCTGTGAACTTGGGAGACCTGTGGACTGACCGACTTCCTCCAGGTCCTGTTCTTTGCCATGGCTCTGTCATTTGGTATCAAGGACTGGATTGAGGGCGGCGTTTTGGCCGCCGTCATTGTTCTCAACGTCTCGATTGGCTTCGTCCAGGAGTACCGCGCCGAGAAGAAGATGGACGCCCTGCGCGCCCTCTCCTCTCCCAGTGCCACCATTCTCCGCGATGGAAAGACCCAGGTTATTCCCAAGTGCGTATTCCCACAGACTTGTCGGTGAAGTAGCTTGGCATGAGCAGCTGCTAACAGAGTCTTTGCAGCGCCGAGGTCGTCCCTGGTGACATTGTCATTCTGAAAATGGGTGATACTGTTCCCGCGGACCTCCGTCTCTTCGAGGTCATGAACCTTTCGTGTGACGAGCAGTCCCTTACCGGCGAGTCCATGCCCGTGGATAAGATCATCGAGAACAACATCAAGGTCCCCGGATCCGACAATATGGCCACGGCCGACGGCGAGGTCGGCATTGGCGACCGTGTCAACATCGCCTACGCCACCACCATCGTCCGGAAGGGCAGAGGCCGTGGCATCGTCATCGAGACGGGCATGCAGACCGAGGTCGGCAAGATCGCCGCCTCGACCAAGAAGAAGCCCAAGGCCGGCCGCTCCATGAACTGGAGGAAGTACGGCAAGCGCCAGCCCCTTATCGGAGCCCTGAGGCGCATCTACGACTTCCTCGGCAAGTTCCTGGGTCTCACCGAGGGCACGCCCCTCCAGAAGAAGCTGGCTGCCCTTGCGTACATCCTGTTCGGTTGCGCCCTGATCCTCGCTATCATCGTGTTCGGCGTCAACCGCTTCCATGTCCCCCACGATGTGCTCATTTACGCCATCTCGACTGGTATAGCCATCATCCCCGAGTCCCTTGTGGCCGTGCTCACCATCACCATGGTGCAGGCCACTCGGGTCATGCGCAAGGCCAACGTCGTCGTCCGTGATCTCTCGGCCCTCGAGGCTCTGGGAGGAGTCACCAACATCTGCTCCGACAAGACGGGCACCCTGACCCAGGGCGCCATGATTGTCAAGAAGGTCTGGCTGCCGGCATCCAAGATCTACACGGTCCGCGACTCCATGGATCCCAGCGACCCCACCGTTGGGTCCGTCACGTACTCGGAGAAGGCGCCCGGCGTCGAGGAGCCCAAGCGCGACTACGACGCCGAGCGCAGCGCCGGCGCCCTCACATTTGACGTCCCCGACGAGAAGCTGAACCCGACCGAGAAGCCCAAGAAGGCCAACGAGCCCGCGGCCGAGCTCAACGACGAGCTGCGCATGTTCCTACTGTCCACCGCTCTCTGCAACCTGGCCACCGTCCGCAAGGACCAGGAGAAGGACAAGTGGATGACCACGGGCGAGCCCACCGAGATCGCTCTGCAGATCTTCGCCTGGCGCTTCGAGCGCGGCAAGAAGTCGCTCGAGGCCAAGGGCTGGAAGCAGGTATCCGAGTTCCCCTTCGACAGCACCATCAAGCGCATGAGCGTGGTATACAACGCGCCCGAGGACAACGACCTGGGCCTCCCCACCGACAACAGCCTCATCTTCACCAAGGGCGCCGTCGAGCGCGTCATCGACCTCTGCACGCACATGGGCCAGGGCGAGGCGCGCGAGGAGATGACGGACGAGGCCAAGGACCGGATCCTGGAGCAGATGGACGACTTCGCCTCGCAGGGCCAGCGCGTGCTCGCCATCGCGTACCGCTCCTGGGACGGCATCCACACGCAGCCCGACAAGGCGGCCGAGGCGGCCGACCCGACCAAGAGCGACGACGCCATCCGCAGCAGCGTCGAGTCGGGCCTGACCCTCCTCGGCCTGGTCGGCATCTATGACCCCCCGCGCAAGGAGACCACGCCCGCCATCCGCGAGTGCTCCAACGCCGGCATCCGCGTGCACATGCTTACCGGAGACCACCCCGCCACCGCCGCGGCCATCGCCAAGGAGGTCGGCATCCTGCCCTTCAACATGTCTGTCCTGCCCGCCCACATCGCCGAGACGTGCGTGCAAAAGGCCACCGACTTTGACAAGCTCACCGACGAGGAGATCGACGCCATGGAGGAGCTGCCGCTCGTCATCGCTCGCTGCGCCCCCGACACCAAGACGCGCATGATCGAGGCGCTCCGCCGCCGCAGCGCCTTCATGGCCATGACGGGCGACGGCGTCAACGACGCGCCCTCGCTGAGCAACGCCGACGTCGGCATCGCCATGGGCTCCGGGTCCGACGTGGCCAAGTCGGCGTCCAAGATCGTGCTGACCGACGACAAGTTCAACTCCATCGTGGCCGCCATCCGCGAGGGCCGGCGCATGTTTGAGAACATCCAGAAGTTTGTGCTGCACCTGCTGACCTCCAACGTCGGCGAGGTCATCCTCCTGATCGCCGGCCTCGGCTTCCAGGACGAGTCGGGCACGTCCGTCTTCCCCATCAGCCCGCTGCAGATCCTGTGGATCAACATGCTCACGTCGTCCTTCCCTGCCTTTGGTCTCGGCCGCGAGAAGGCGTCGAACGAGATCATGCGCAAGCCGCCGCACTCTACCAAGCGCGGAGTCTTTACCAACCAGATCATCGTCGACATGCTCGTGTACGGCTTCATCATGGGTGTGTGCACGCTCATGACCTTTGTCATTATCGTCTATGGAGTCAACAACGGCGAGCTGGGCGACAACTGCAACACGGCCTACTCGCCGCGGTGCGACGTCGTCTTCCGCGCCCGCGCCGCCGTCTTCGCCGAGCTCACCTGGCTCATCCTCTTCTCGGCCTGGGAGTTCAAGTCGCTGCGCCGGTCCATGTTCCGACTGAACCCGGACTCGGACAGCAAGTTCCCCTTCTTCAAGGACGTGTACGAGAACCGCTTCCTGTTCTGGTCCGTCATCCTGGCCTTCATCTCCGTCTTCGGCGCCATCCACATCCCCGTCGTCAACGAGAACGTGTTCCGCCACAAGGCCATCGGCTGGGAGTACGGCCTCGCCTTTGGCGGCCTCTTCGTCTTCATCGTCGGCGTCGAGGCCTGGAAGTTCATCAAGCGCAAGTTCAACCTGCTCGACGACCACGCCGTCGTGCGCGGGCCCTTCTCTCAGGGCAGCGAGGACCCCGAGGGCCGCTCCTTTGTCAAGACCATGTCCTTCTCCAGCTTCAAGAGCTGGAGTAAGTCGAGCCTGCGCAGCAGGAGCCGGACCCGGACCCAGGAGAAGAACCGTGACAACTGAAGGGTTGCAGGAAAAAAAAAAAGTTGTTTGGGACTGCTTCGAGTTTTGATTTGCGTTGTTCGATTTTCATAATGGCGGACGACATGTGCCAACCTGCCTTTCTGGTCGCTTTTCTCTCCCTCAACCCTTTCGCTTCGCCTCTGTCATTTGATATGATAACATGAATGATGACTGGTGTCGAGGACCGATTGGAGGACGGGGCAAGGGAAGGGGACCGGAGGGCGGGGTTGCTGGAACAAATATCGGCAAGACCATCTCGCAGGTTTTAGCTGTCGTATTTTCTCCGTCTTTCTGTGCAAAACAAAAACATGATATCGGCCTATGCGAGGGCACAGTCTGCTGTTGACCCCCGCCCGCATAGACTTTGGCTTGCGTTCTGATTTTCATTTTCACTGTTTTGTTGCATATACCTCTTGCCTGTGTAGTCCTGCTCTTATTGGACCTGTGAGGAGAAATCGCCAAGTTGTGTATCGAGTTGGCAGATATGGAAGAGCCGCATTGTTCTAGCGGCGTCGGATGATGGTTGTATTTATCAGCATACCCTATAAGAGGATCATCAAGCTCATGGCCTGAATTTTATATTGTCTCTGTTGTTGGAGATAACGCATCATTATTGACGAAATGTCCCCCCGTTTCCTCCTGTCTTTGACTAATTAGGGGTGGTCTCCTCGGTGTAGGTGATGTCTACGTTGTGTGATTAGGTAATCTCGAACCACCCATCGCACTGGCCCCACGGCCTCCACCAGCTAGCGGCCGACCCCTGAATTGCTGGCGCGTGGGACAGCTGGGCTCGGAAGACGCGAAAAGCAACGTCACCCTCAGCTGGAAACCTCCCACTCGACCAAACCACCCCGTTCGCCTTCTTGACGCTCCTTTTTGTCCTCAACCCCGCGGCGCGACTCGTTCGCTACTCTCCTTAAAACGCCCTCTCGAGCAGCGCTCACGCCAATCGCCGAAACGACCAGCATGGCGCCCACCAAGAAGACATCGTCCAAGGACGTCTACTCGGTCATCCTACCCACCTTCAACGAGCGCCAGAACCTGCCCATCATCACCTGGCTGCTTAACAAGACCTTTACCGAGCAGTAGGTTCTTTCCGGGGTGAATCGCAAGAGGCAACATGTGCGCGTGGGGGGTTCTGACATGGGGAAAATTGCGCATTCGCAGAAACCTCGACTGGGAGCTCATCATCGTCGACGACGGCTCGCCCGACGGAACGCAAGATGTCGCCAAGCAGCTCATCAAGGCTTTCGAGCCGCACGTCCAGCTGCATCCCCGCACTGGAAAGCTTGGTCTGGGAACTGCCTACGTCCACGGCCTGCAGTTTGCCAAGGGCAACTTTATCATCATCATGGACGGTAAGAGGAGCCCCCTTTCTTTTCCTCTTTCTTTTCCCCTTTTTTCTCCCCCTTTTTCTCCCCACAGCCCATACTGACTCTGCTTCCCACAGCCGACTTCTCCCACCACCCCAAGTTCATCCCGCAAATGATCGCCAGGCAAAAGACGGCCGACTACGACATCGTGACGGGCACGCGGTACGCGCCGGGCGGCGGCGTGCACGGCTGGGACCTGAAGCGGCGCATGACGTCCAAGGGCGCCAACATCCTGGCCGACACGTTGCTGCGGCCGGGGGTCAGCGACCTGACGGGCTCGTTCCGGCTCTACAAGCGCGCAGTGCTCGAGAAGCTGTTCGAGACTACCGACGTGCGCGGCTTCAGCATGCAGATGGCGCTCGCCGTCACGGCCAAGGCCGTCGGCTTCACCATCGCCGAGGTGCCCATCACGTTTGTGGACCGTGTCTACGGCGACTCCAAGCTGGGCGGGGAGGAGATTGTCGAGTACGCCAAGGGTGTGTTTTCGCTGTGGGCGAGGGTATAGGCCGAGGATGGGCTGGCGCATTTGCTCGGTCCGGTCGGGCATTGGGTGGTGAGGTTAGGGAAGGCGGTCTCAATAATACCCAGTAATTCCATCTATGTTTGTCAAGGCGGCGACTGCTATGTTGCTGTTGCCAATTTGTCTGTCATTGAGTGCTGGTGAAAACGAGTTTGACGCTGGCCGGGCTGATTCCAGCCGCCACGTGTTGATAAGATTGCCACTGGAGCAGCATTGCGCCAGCCATTCATTGCAGGGCTGACCCGCTGGAGAGGGCCTGTCGGCAGCTGGGCCCCACTGGAGACTGGAGCAGCACGGTTAGAGCAGGAGGGGCATTGAGTGCGACGGCAACACAAGCAACGAGCTCAAACGGCCCGGCCCTTGTACAAAACAGCCATGGCTGCTTGAGCCCTGGCCTCAATATACCATGCCCCCCTCCGGTCGCGGCCCATCGTCGGCATGGGGCCGCCTGAAGCCCGTCGAGCTCGACCCCCTGGAGGCCATGGGGCTGCCGTCCAAGGGCGAAACCAGGTAAAAGAATGACGAAGCGGTTCTGCTGCCGCGCTCCTGCTGAACCGCCCCTGCTGCAGGCTGCTCGAATTCAAGACGCAGAACCAGTACTACACCGAGATCGTCAAGAGGTACCTCGCCTTTTGCTCCGACGCCGGGGGCCGGGACTCGCTGCTGGCCCAGTTTGCCGCCCTCAGCGTCGGGCCCTCGGCGGCTCCAGGGACTGCTCCAGGGACGGCAGCGGTGGGAAGCGGCATCTACAGCCTGCCCCAGCCCACAAAGGCCACCATTGCCGCCGCCACGGCTGATGGCGGCAGCACGGGCGGCGGGGCCAAGTCCAAGGACCTGACGGTCATCATGATGGCGCTCCGCAAGCTGCGCGAGGCCATCGTGGCCTCGAAGCGCGCCGACGACTTTGCGGTGCAGACCTATCTGTTCTGCATCCGCCTCGCCGTCCTGGTCAAGCAGCCCGAGTCGTACCACCCGGCCATCCAGCACCTGCTGCGGCACATCAACACCCGGTCCCAGCAGCAGCAGCAGCAACAGCAGTCGGCGCAGCAGTCGGCGCAACAGCAACAACAACAACAACAACAACAACAGCAACAACAACAGCAACAACAACAGCAACAACAACAGCTCTCCCCAACCACCCCCGACCACCACCGCCATCAGCCGCTCACGACAGTCGAGCTGCAGGAGGTGGCGGGCTACCTGGTGCTGGACGCGGCGTGCCGGCGCGGCGACCTGGCCGAGGCGCACGCGTCGCGGCTGCGCTACGGCCTGCGCGACGGGCGCGTCGACGCGGTGCTCGCGGCGCTCGCGCACGACAACTACGCCGCCTTCTGGCGCCTGCGCGGCCAGGTCGACGGCCACAAGGCCCGCCTCATGGAGTTTGCCGAGCCGGTCATGCGCCGCCACGCCCTGCTCTGCCTGGGCCGCTCGTACCTGGCCGTCGAGTGCCCCTTTCTGGAGCGCTGCGCCGGCGGCAGGGCCTGGGCCGACCTGCAGCGGCTCGACGCCGTCGGGTGGGAGCGTGACGGGCAGCGGGTTGTGATTCGGAGGATCAAGGCCAAGTGATTTGTGCTGTGACGCTAAGCTTTTGTTTCACAGCTGAGGGGAGGTTTGTTCAAGGGACTGGTTGGTCTCGAGAAAGTATCGTTTTCCCGCTTTGGCTTTTTCATTCTTTACCCTCCGCGAATGGATATATAGATACCCTTTCAACATGATACTCTCGTTGCTATCTGACTTTGCATCCATCTACTGATCTAGTACAGGCTGACAGCAGCCTCATGTGCGGCGCATGCGTCTGAGCTCGAGTCCCTTGCTTCTGCCAATGACCCCTTTCCAGCCACGAGACCACCTGGGTATGCCAGGTGACGTCAGGAGGTTGCATGGCCTCACGACACTGCTTTGTCTCTGCTGTTCTCCCCTGCTCTCCCCGTTCTTTGCATACGAGAGAGGCATCTTTCGCTACCGGTGTCCCTGGACAATCGGCTCCGTCTCTGCCAGAAAGCAAGTGGAACGTTGTATCCATGCCTACAATCCCCCGTCCAGACTCGAGCAACGCCCTTCAAACTCGCGACTCGGCAACAAACAACTGCGTTTCCTTGCCCCAATACAGCACGCCGATGCCCCACCGGATCAAGGCACCGGCTGAGACGGAGATGGGCGGCGACAAAGGTCCCATGTAGCCTTTTGATAGGTCCATCCATCCCAAGCCCTTGTTCGTGTTTCTATTCAGGGCGGCGGCACGCCAAGACGTACTGGCTAATATCGACAGGCTATACAGCGAGGTAACATGGCCCGTGTTGAGAGCGGCCTTTCAGCTCTCCTATCCCCAGCACTCCACGGTCAGGGGGATTCTGCAGACGCGCGCAGAGAGAGAAGCGTCCAGGCCCGAGCTAGGATCTCGCGACCCATGGCTCCAGGCCCGTCTGGGGCAAGTCAACTAATATATCTCAAAACAAGGTCCCAGAGCCGACAGGAACCGATTTCTGGTTCTGGTCGGTTGCTATTCTTGGAAAGAGAGCCAAGACCGCGAACCCCCGTGATGTCCCGCCGTCCAGACGTGCTCGCGAGGCCTGTCTGCCCGCGGCGGCGATCTCTTATTTATCTGTATTGCTACTATTGCAGCTCGAGCTCCGCCGGCCGCTTCCCCTCCCGCCCATCGCCACCCTCTCTCACCACCGAAAAGCAGCGGCTACGGACCGGTTGACTTTACCGTGTGGCGGCTTTGAGGGGTGGTGCTCACCTGGGCACGCATGGCATCTTTCGGCTTCCTTGGCCGCTGCGGTTTCCTTGCCGAGGGCGATGTCATATTTGCCTGCAGAAAACTCGAGGCATGCCAATCTCGTTGGCGCCAGCTGGCCAAAAGTACGGAAAAATGTGCCCTTCCTCCCTCCCCCATGGCCTGCTCGGCCGCATAGTCGGCGCGGAACCCCTGATGCAGGACACCAGTTCCCAGCCGGCTCCGCGAGCCCAAACGGCCTAGACGCATATTTAGTTTATATCAAAAGACTGGTCCCCCCCCCTCGCTGCAATGCCGGCAGGCCCGATCCCATACGACCGCCATTGTCGAGTTTTAAAAATAGGAACCCGGGCGACGGCGTTTTGTGGTCGAAGCCCGTGTTTGGTTCTAGGAAGAATTAGGCTATCACGACGTGACGAGCCACCCCCAGGCCGCTCCTGGACCTTGGTCTCGGGCTCACGTCTCCCGTCGAGGTGGAGTTCTCCGAAAAGGCATACATACCTCTGTCTCCTGTTTTGTCGACCGACAGGGCCCCCCCCCTGCGCGCTAGGGCAGGGTAATGTTGACGGAATGCAACGTCGGTTTGGCGGCGGCATGCGCCGAACCCTCATGTGCTCAATCCCGAGAGAGGCGCGGCGATAACGGCCTGGAGGTGCCCCTTCCTTTGCTATTTTGAGAGGGGAAAAATATTAGCTGAGGCTTGCTAGTCTATCACAGCCCTTGGCCAGCCGTTCCTCTCTCTTGCTTGAGGATTCGCCCGGTAGCATCGACATTCAAATGCTCCCGAAAAGAGAGAGACATGCCAGCTTACCGTGTCCCTTGCACAGCAACTGGCCGGTCCGGATAAAGTGCCCGCGACCTCGCTCCCAGAGATTCTGTGCTTCCGGATCGCTTTCAGGCCCCCTCATCTATCTCGATATTAATTACCAAATGAGCCTGGCCCGACCCTCGACGCGCAGGCGGACCTGGGCACAGAAGCTAGGCTCTATCTCGCGCCTTGCAAAAACGGGGGAGTGCAACGACGCCATCTCCGCCGGCCTGCGTTCTTGCTTTGCTGCGGCCTTCCCATTCGCGGCGTCATTGTCCGTGTTATCCGCCCAACGCACGCCACACACACACACACACACACACACACACACACCCTGGAGGAGGTCCTTCTTTGGGACAGTCAATATCGGCGAGCGGGGAGGGCAAATCATCACGATTCGACGACGGGTGGCATCGGCCGCGGCGAAAGATGGAGCGAAGCGAGCAGCTGAGACCTGCCCGAAAGGCGATGGGCGGGTTATCACGAGTTTTTTGTATATGAACTACTCTGGGCCGTATAGTTCTTTTTTATCTATAAATATCCCCATGGGACGTCACCGACGGCAAGAAGTCGACCTGCCCTCTCGCCCTGTTCAAGATATCGGGTCCTGCCTATAAAGCAAACTCGCAACCCTCACCTCCCCCTTCCATCACACACCCCCTCCATACACACGAACAAACACACTCAGCCCGAGAAGCCAAACGGCCACCACCCCCAACATGCGCGGCACCGCCCTCTCGCTCGCCCTGTTCGGCCTCGCCCTCGCGGCACCGACGACAGAGCAGCCGATCGAGTCGCGGCAAAAGGGCGGCATCATCAAGATCGGCGAGCCGGGCTCGGGCGGCATGAAGCCGTCGCAGCCGGGCGACGACTGCAACAAGCAGATCTGGGACCAGACGGGCTACTGCGTCATCCTGGGCCCCGTCATCACGCCGTCGGCGACCACCAAGTCCCGACGCGACGACATCAACCTCGGCGGCGACAAGAACGCCGACCTCAAGGCGGCCATCAAGCAGGCGCAGCTGGAGCTGCAGGCGCTGCAGGCCAAGAAGAACCCGACGCGCGCCGACAAGAAGCGCATCGAGGCGCTGCAGTACTTTATCGAGAAGACGTCGGGCGTCATCAAGATTGTCCCGCCGTCGGGCGGCGGCTCGACGGTGCTGCTGCCGGGGAGGATGGCGATCAAGAGGGACGGCGGCGGCAAGTCGGGCAGCAGCCCCTGCCTGATCGACCTGGAAAAGTACGCCAAGGAGCTGCAGGAGTTCCTGCTGTCGTTCCCGCCCTGGGAGCGCGCCCGCATCTGGGCCCAGCTCATCCAGGGCGTCTGCGGCATCCAGACGGGGCCCATCCTCCCGGACCCGACCACCCCGGGCGGGCCCATCAAGCCGGACCCCGTGACGTCGGGCGCGCCGCTGAAGCCGGGCAAGGTGTGAGGGAGATGGGGAGATGGGGAGATGGGATGGGGGGGAGCTGAGAGGTGTGATGACGGTGTTGATGATGGTGACAAGGGCTCGGGCAGACAGGGAGCAACGTGGATGGAGCCCACATATGTGAACCACTACATTTCCTTTCTTTTTCCTATAGCGATTTACCCAAAAGGCTTGATTGACTTGTGATATTACCTTCCCAGTCCGAATCGTGACGTCGGGCCTGTTGACCGGCCCCGGACCCCGAGCCCCGAGTCTCCGGGCCGGGCCCCCCGTGTAGTCAGTAGCCCAAGCCCGCGGACCCCGACGGACGGATAACCCCGCGTCATCTCCCCCATGTCCCCCGCCTAGCAGTTCCCCCAGCATCCCCGGCAACCTCGCACGCGCCCATCGAAAGCTCGATCGACGAACAAGCCTGTCAACCCAGCCTCCTCTTATTCATACAGTGCATCTATCCTAGCCCAGGGTTAGCCCGACGAGAGCTCGTCTTTGGCTGGAGACACGCCGGGGGGGCTGGTGGTAGCCGCTACGCCAACTCCCCCCCCTCCCCCCAAAAGGCTAATCTAGCCGATGGGATGAATAATAAGCTTGCGAGTCCGCGGATCTGCGCGTTGCCAAGCCGCTGCCCGCGCGTGGAAACCGGGTTATTCCCGTTCTTCTAGCCACATTGTCCACATGATGGAGAGTGCCGAGAGCAGGAGAAAAAGGGCCAACCTGCTAGCAGATTGGCTCGCGGTTGGTCATGGACACAAACTCACACTAGACAAACAGCTGCCAAGTCCCGCATAGCCTTTTGGGCATGTCTCGCTTCCCGACGTTTTGTTCCGCAAATTTCGCCCCGTCCGAGGTTTATGGCAGGCCAACGTGACCTTGCCCGCCTGATTTGTAAGAGGGTGGGAAACGCGAGGCTGGTCGGACGAGCTAAGAAAAAACATAAACCATACCATATCCCTCGCCCGCCCACCCCTTGTCTCTTGGCTCCGTCCGTCTAATTCCACTAGCTAGGTAGCATAAACTAGGAACCATCATCAACAAGAGACAAGATAGAGAGAAGCAGGCGCATTAGTCGGAGCCGAACCCGGTAGTTCGTATTGCAAAAGCCCCCAGCCAGTCGCTAGGACGTGCCACCGGGGTGAGAGAGGGGGTTCCCTGTCTCCGGGCCTGGCGAACTAGTCCGGCCGTCCTCGTTCAGCGGAGGCAGGGGGGAGACTACTGGAAAGCCAAGCGTCAAGGCAAGGCCCAGCCTCGCCTCTATTTTACCTCTCCTTCCGCCTAGCGAATCGCGAGAGGTCCGCCTCGGGGAGATCGGACCCCCCGTCCCATCACCCGATTCGCGTTCCTTCTGTCCCACCTTTCTTTCGTAATCACCTCCCCCTTTCTCTCCCCCCACGGACCAAGCCTGCTCTGCTTTGTCACAGAATATACTGGCCATGTAGCCTTGGGTTTACGGCAGTTCGTAAACAGGGGAGGGAGTCAGGTCGGATCTAGCATGACACATGGACGTGCGTGCCTCGGCACAGAGTTTAAGAGACAATGAGAGGGATAGAGAAACCGAACGCGCTATGGAAAAGGAACGAACAGTTCACGTTTCGCCACACGCTATCGAGACAAGCTCAGGACGTGGCAGTACCGTTTGTCTCCAGCTCTTCTACCTTTGGACGTGCACTCCCCGCCTCCCCGCGAGGCCAAAGGAGCGCGCCGGCTCGAGTGCCCACGGACGTCTTGTGTCGTTGGTTTCCCTCATACACGTTAGCAACCCGCTGACTATCCGCTATTTATCCAACCATGCAGCATACTTTTGCCCAGATGCGGTTATCCCAAAAGTCAGTGCGCTCGTTTTCAAAAAGAGGCCGCTCTAATGCCAAGGAGGCTGCTTCCGTCCCAAGAAAAGAAACAGAGACAGGAACCTGCGCCAAGAAGGACATGGATATGCTGAGAAGACAGTTTAGATGGCCGCGCCGGGCTGTACGTAACACGCCGTCGCCTACCGCCAAGACAGCCAAAGGCGGGATAACCCGGTGTCACCACACTGACTCAACTCCCCCCTTTTCTCTTTCCCCAGACCTGGAGCATATCCCGCCCGGCCGATCCCCTTCGGGGAAGTGGGAGAAGACCCGGGCTAGGGAGGCTTGCCATCAGGGCTCCCTCCCTAACTCCCTCTGAGGGGTATGGTCAGATGCCATTTTGCAGCGGGCAAAACCTTAAAAACAAACAGGCGCCAGAGTCAATGTAGACCAAAGACTGCCAAAGCATCGGCGGGCACAAGGTTGGGGCAGTCGGCCCTTCGGAGTCCCAGCCCAAAGGCCGCCCGGCTCAGCCCCTGGCACTGGCAACCCCACGAATCGCGCGAACCACGCCGCCGGCGCCGCGACCGTCTGCTTTGCGCGTGGGCCACAGGCTGTAGCGCACAGACATACATTATACCTCGCCTCAACTTCGGCGGGAAAAAAAGTGGCCTCATTTTCCACGGCTGTCCAAGCAAGCCACCAAGCACCGAGCGCGGCACGCCACGAAACATGACAAGAGGAAGAAAAGCGCCGAAGAAAGTGTGGAGCAACAGGATCCCCCAGAGACGCCGTCGTCCACAGTAGCACACGCACGTGTTCGTGGCCGTCTGTGGGAGCCGGCGGGTGTGATTCGTAGGGCCTGGCGGCAGCTCGCACATCACCATCACACCAGCGACAAGCAAGTCCGCGCCGCGCCTTGCAGCTTCCAGCCCTGATGCCAGCAGCGAATCGGATCCGCCCACGCAGCCTGGCCTTGTGGGCGCCCGCCTTGTCGTTGGCCCAACAGGAGGGCCAGCTCCGGGGGGGGCGTGGGCCGGCCTGTGGCGGTCGCAGTCAGTCCTCCGCTAGTCGCATGCAGCAAATTGCGGGACGACGTTGGGAAGAGCCGAGCCCCAGCAGCTCTCTTGTGGTGGCTCCGCCAGCCTCTCGCTCCCCTACGCCGTCTGTGCAATTTCCAAGCGGGCCGACTTCACCTTCAACTCGACGAGAAGAAAGGACAAGACTTGAGACGGATGAGTTCCAGCCCTATCTGGAAAGCGTCCCACCCAGACAGAGGTAGACTGACCAGCTGCCGGTCCACCCAAAACATGGTTTGGCAGCGAAAGCAAAATCCCGGATTCGTCATCATCTCGTTCTAGAAAGCCCAACTGATCGGATCAGCTCGACAAGGGTGACGCCTGGTTGCTAATTCGGTAGTACTAGCCACCGAGGTCGGAGAAGCACGAGGGCCCTGAACGAGGTCAAGATGAAATCGGGCAAAGTAAAAAGAAGGCCAAGGCAGGGTCCGTCCCCGCCCGCAATCATCTGTCAAGGAAATAACTCGGGGTCAAAGGATCCGCCGCATATCAGACGACGAGGTAGGTGGCAGGTAGGTGGGCAGCTCCAAACCTGCGGCTCGTATAGGTGGCCTTGTCTCGGGCGCCGTATATGCGCCGTCACCGCCTCCGATTAAGGATATGCACATATACACAGCAGGCATAAGCCTCTCTGCTCGCATGTACCAAGAGGGTATGCCGCGTGGAATGACTCCATCTCGATGGCTGCTCCGCGTGCTGCAACGTGCTTGATCCGGACTCTCGACGCGGAATCTGGCAGCCGACCCGGCGTATCCTCGGCAGGCTCCCGTATGCGCAGCGCCCCAACAAGGATGCGATGCGCCGCCAGCCGGGCTCCACCGGGGGGGCCACCGCCTCGCCTGGTGGTCAGCCCAGTCTCGGTGTTTATGCGGATCACACAACGGAGACGTGTTCCGGGACTTGGACGGCGGCCGGGTGGCTGGTCGGATCTGGACCCTTCCGGCAGACGCCTAGCGCCCCTTTCACTTGTTCCTCTTGGCGCAACGCAACATGCTGTCACTCAGGTAGTGCCGGCGGCGGGGGGGAAAGTGGAGGGCCCACTAGGAGAGGAGCCTTGGGTGGTCGAGGGGCGTTTAGCCATGTTTGCTTTTTGCTGTCAAAATGCGGCTACACCGCCATTACGCCTCCATGCCGCCTCCACGCCTCCTGGCAGGGCCTTTGCTTGGCCTTGGGCCTAGACCACTCGGCCGCCCAAGCCGGACCGTGTCAGAGCCGTCGCCCAGCATCATGTGTGGTAACGCAAATGTGTTTTCCGCATCGGCAGGAAGGTTTGGTGGCGAATTCAGAGAGCAGTGCCCAAGAGAAGAAAATAGGTGCTGGCGTGGTGGCGGCGGTGGTGGTGGTGGTGGTGGTGTAGTAAGCAGTCGGTTGGTTTGCGACGGGGCCGCGGCCGCCCTTGGCTTTGTCCGTGCTTACTTTGACTTGAACGGGCTCCGAGCAGCGTCTCGCACAGACTGAGAAACCACATACCCTTGGCGGTTGGCTGCCTGCAGTCTGTCGGCACAGAAAATCGGCCCAAGGCCGCGGATGTTGTGTCATGTCTCAACAAACGGACGGGAGAGTCAACCCATCTGTTCCCGGCGAGGATGGCGCTCGCAGAGCCCCGACGCCCGTGCGTGACTTCGAGGCTCGACATCAGGCTTCCTCCCAGGCTGATCCTCCAGAAGGCCACCAAGGCTTCCATGAGCCGAGCCGACCCCACTGCTCATGATCTGGGGAAAGGATGGTGCCAGACAGCGACGGCCCTTGAACAGTCCGTTCTCCTTCCCACGAGCAAATCTTGTTTGCCAGGCGCTTATGGGGGGTATGGGCCATCCTGTCCCGGCGGCACAGTCCAGGCGTCATGTTTCACTGGTGGCCCGTCGTCTGATATGGGCTTATTTTTGTTCAGCCGGGCATGCCTCTGACGCCTGTCGTTGGCCGAGTCGAGTAAAGAAGCAGCACAACAGGCGTCCGCCATGCAGGTCTTGAAAGGGATGCTGGCTGTTGCCTCGTAAGTCGGTCCTCCTATCAGTTTCTATACATTGAAGCGCCGACCACAGACATTCCTGCAGCCGGGGGCAGGCAGTAAGACTCCTGCACCCAAGCTGACCAGCCGGCACGGCCAAGCACTCACCCAGGTTGCCAGGCTTCTCGCATCTGACATGCTGGGGTGCTGGTCCACACCAACCCTTTTCCGTCATGCAAGCGCTTGCCGTTGGCGGGCAGGTCGTCGGATGTGCAGACGGGCTCTTTGCTTTGCCTCAGGATCCTCCCATGGCCAGGACTCGTGTGGCAGCACACAGACCTCGGACGGTCGCAGACGCGTCGGACCAATCGGGGCCTCGAGGCTGCGTGGTTTCCCAACCTTCACCGCCATGGCGCCGTTGTGCCAGAATCTGCAGCTTCGTCCAGCCTCGGTTGGAGGCAGGGCGTAGGCCGCCAAGGGTCCCGTGGTGCAGGAGGAGCGCTGTGCTCTGAGTGGAGGGGGGATTTTGGGACGTGACGACGATGGCGGCGGTGGGAACGAAGGAATGCTGCTGGAGGGTCGCGTTTCCCTGCACTGCAGGACCACTGCCACCAGGGCCACTACCACCAGGGCCACTGCCACCAGATCCCTCCCTCCCCTGCGAGGGCTTTGGGATGGCTGCGGCTAGGTTGGGTTGGGAAGGGGGAGCTGGGATGGCGCCGCGGTTTCCCTCAGGTTCCTTCGTTTGCCTTTCCAGGGCCGACCTGGCGAACCAGGTTACCGTGGCGGCAGACTCCTCTCCTTCTCCTTCTCTTCTCTTCTGGCGCCGCCGCCGAACGAACGTGACACGTCCCTGTTGCTTGGCTTGGGTTGCATTTTCCCCTTCGCTCGCACCTTGCATCATGACTCCCTTTTTGGACCACGGGCGAGCTAGTCCGCAGTCGGGCAAGCGTTGACAAGGGGGAACACAATCGGGCAGCCGTGAGTGGAGAAACTCGCGTGCGCCTGAGGGGTTTTCTCCCTTGGCCGGTGGCCGGTGATGATGGGCTTGCTTCTTGGCTTGCAGGGTGGGAACTGAAGGAGAGAGAGAGCTGCAGGCTGGCTGCAGGCTGGCTGCGGTAGCCCTGTGCTGTGCAATCACGAGCGGCTGCTGAGTGGCCGGCAGTGGCGAGACGGGCCCTCGCCCAAGGAAGGAAGAGAGAGGAGTCTGCAACCCCACACCGCCTTTGCTCCTTTTGTGCCTTCTCTTTCGTCCAACCTCTGATGCTGTGTGTCCAGCCAGCCGACCAGGCTGCTTCGCGCTATGCCCTGCGCCCGGACCGATCGGGCATAGCGCCGTGTGTTTTCTGGGGGTTTTTTCTCCCATCATTTTGTCTGCTGTTTCGTTTGGCAAATTTCGTTTCGTTTCCCGCCATGGCCCAAGCTCCCACCTCCCTTGCCGCGTCGCCAATCGGGTGGCCGGGGCCTGCCTGTCACCTCGTTGGTCGCCGCGCTCCTGTGGCACGGGCGCAGAGAGATTGATCACCGTCACCACCTTCATCATAAGTCGTCACCGTCATCACTGGGCCAAGCCTGCAGTGAGATAGATACGCAGTAGGTGCACAACGTTGCGTGATACAACACCCAATAAAGGTGCCGGCGCGGGAAATGTATCAGGAAATATCAAAATATGCAGGCAGTGAGAAATTCCCACCTAATAAACCACCTGCTATCGACGGCACAGCCGTATTGGGTGCTGACTCTGTCTCTGCTCTGTGATTCTCCGGTACCTAACCTGCCGACCCAAAGAGAGGGATCTCGGTTTCTTTGACTTATCGCTACCCAAACTAGGTCAGTCTCGGCACTTCTCTGCCCGGTCAGACCAGGCGGACAAAAAGTAAAAAAAGGGGGAAAGCAACCCAAGCGGAGTCACCAACGAACGGGTGACAGGGTGCTGAAGCTGAACACTAGCACACAAGCGAGCGGTTTTCCCTCCTCCACAGCTGGGCTGACGACAACATGGGGAGGGAGAAGGACTGGAACTCACTTCCCAGTTCTTGTCCGTGACCCGGCTCGCGCGGGGCCCACCCTTATCCCCTCCTCCTCCTCCCTCCAGGGCACCCAACCACCAATTTTGCTGCCCTGCCCAGCCAGACAGAAGCACCACGACTGGCCGCGATGCCGGGTGTGGTGGGCTGCTGCAGCCATGCGAAGTAGGCGGAAGCTGCTGCTGTGCTGCATGCCCAACCAGAACCGGCTCCGCTTTTCTGTCGCGGTACCCACATACACATACACATACACACACACACACACACACACGCACACACACCCCACAATCCCTGGCCCTTCCTGGCTTGCCGGTTGGCCAGAGCTCCAAAAAGTAAGGCGGGAGGATTCATCAGCCGGCCGGCCAATCAGCCCGTCGCGATACAGAAAACTTCCCCAACGACGACGCGGGGACTTATGCATGCACCCAGAGAGCGAGAGAGACCTGGGGCCCCTGAGGTTCCCATCCCCCCCCCTTCCCCTCCCCCTCACTCCCCTCCATCATCCATGGAGACCGCCCGCTCTCCGAGGGGAGAGAAACAGGTAATGTGGCAGCAGTGGCAGTCTAGTCTAGTCATGATGCCAGTCAGGCTCAGGTCCGGGGGCTACTCTGTCCCTGCTTTCGCCCGCCGCTGCCGCCGTGCCCTTGCCTGGGTGTTTTTGTAGCTTCTGACTTGGCCCATGTGTGTGTATGTGTGTGTGTGTGTGCCGCCGTATCTCGTGGCAGGGAAGAGAGATTGCTGCTTGGGAAGTTTGAGAGCGCCCATGTCCAAGAGGGAATATACCCAAGACGGGAAAGGTGCGTTGGTGGAATGCGAAGGAATGCCCTCGAAGTGGGATCCGCACCCAGCCCGCGTGACCACTCATGTATCCAACTTGCCCTGCCTGTGAGCCTGTCTGTCTGTCTGTCTGCTTGCCTGCCTGCCTGTATGTCTGCCTGTATGTCTGTCTGCCTGCCTGCCCGCCCGCCTACCTGCTGCATATCTCGATCGTCACCCTCCCCTACGCCCCCCCGCCTCCACACCCCCTGTCCTCCGACATTGAAGAAAACGAAAAGAGGTGATCCTCCACCCAGTTCGGACTCGCGCAAAGAACGTGCGTGCGTGCGTGCGTGCGTGGCAGATAGGGCAGCTCGTTGCTGGGGCGGACGGCGGCGGCGGGCGCAGGTCCATCCGCTGGGGGGAGGCGAAGCTTTTTTTGCAAAGAAACAGCAACGAGAACGCATCCCAACCCGCTCACGTGTCACACATAATTCGTACGTCGTCGACAGGGGGGCAGAGCAGAGCAGGGAGGGCGACGTTTTGTCGTCCCTCTGTTCATCCCATCTCGCTCACTCTCCGTCCGTCCACAGAGCGCCCCTCTCCCAAGCAGCAGCCGTGGATGGTGCCAGCACATCTCTCTCATCTCATGAGCCGATCACGTTGCAAAAGTGGGAGAACTTGGTTTTGGTCTTGTTTGCCTCTCTTTACGAGAGGCGACACAAATCACTTGGTATTATTATTTTTTTTTGGTTTTTGTGGCTTTTTTTTTGCTTCGTTCTTTCTCGGCGCCTCAGTACCAGATATGGTCATATGGCTGAATATCTTCTCAGATCCTGGTAGAGGATGTTGCGCCCTGTGTTTGGGTTTGACCCGCGTCAATGTCTAA
The DNA here is from genome assembly GCF_000145635.1 of Gaeumannomyces tritici R3-111a-1. NCBI lineage: Eukaryota > Fungi > Ascomycota > Sordariomycetes > Magnaporthales > Magnaporthaceae > Gaeumannomyces > Gaeumannomyces tritici. Next base: position 1,831,112 of record NW_008804548.1, on the reverse strand, counting down.
GAAACCAAATATTCGCTTGGCTTTGTTCTTTCGTGATCCCATGTTTCCCCAAGTCGCAAAACTGCAAACGCGCGTGCTGCCCAAATCAAACCTCTTGGCCCCAAGATGGCGGAGGGTGTACAGAGAAGTGGGATAAAAAAATAAAGGGGATAAAAAAATGAAAGTGGTATCACCAAGAAAAGTGTGTCTTGCGGGAACCCTTCCCTCCCGAGCTCCGGATTTCCCTCGAACCTGTGGTCAGGGTCCGCGTGGAAAGCGAGAG
>NW_008804548.1:1824203-1830830 GCF_000145635.1 Gaeumannomyces tritici R3-111a-1 | reverse complement strand
TTTATTATTTTTTTTTTTGGTTTTTGTGGCTTTTTTTTTTGCTTCGTTCTTTCTCGGCGCCTCAGTACCAGATATGGTCATATGGCTGAATATCTTCTCAGATCCTGGTAGAGGATGTTGCGCCCTGTGTTTGGGTTTGACCCGCGTCAATGTCTAAGAAACCAAATATTCGCTTGGCTTTGTTCTTTCGTGATCCCATGTTTCCCCAAGTCGCAAAACTGCAAACGCGCGTGCTGCCCAAATCAAACCTCTTGGCCCCAAGATGGCGGAGGGTGTACAGAGAAGTGGGATAAAAAATAAAGGGGATAAAAAATGAAGTGGTATCACCAAGAAAGTGTGTCTTGCGGGAACCCTTCCCTCCCGAGCTCCGGATTTCCCTCGAACCTGTGGTCAGGGTCCGCGTGGAAAGCGAGAGAAAAACAAAGTAAATGTGAATAAAACGAATACCGCCCAACCGGTTCTTCCGGAGGAAGCCCAAAAAGCAAAAAGCCGACTTGACCAAGTAACCAAAAAATCAAGAGAAAAAAAACTTCAAGCTTTATCTTTGAAGCCCGCCCCCTGTCCTGCGCCGTCATGGAAAAAATCAAAACAGCTTTCGTCTCCATGGCTTGTTTGGTTGTCCGCTCCTTTGGGAACTCGGCGCCAGTGCCCCTGGAAGTAGATGTCGTAACAAAGGGAAAATAAACGAGATGTGATGATAAAGAAAAGAAAGCGGTCCTTCCGTCGTAGTCGTGTCCAGGCTGGAATTAAATACAGTATGAGTAGTGTTGGAGTTGTTTGGGGTATAAAAGAATAAAGACTGAAAAAAGGAAAGATCAAGAAAAAGTACCGGCTTTTTTTTATTGGCTTTTGGTGTTGTCCATTGTAGAGATGGATCCTTTCCATGGGAATATCTCCAGCTGGAAAGGTTCCCTGTGCGCGGACGCAGTGAGGGGATGTGGATGGGTTTCGCTGGCACCCGGATGGCTCCGGATACCAAGGCGAAGAAAACGTTGGGGTGTGGGCCCAGTTTGTATTAAGAACTGGAGTCCACGGTTTTGTAGAACGACGACGGCGGCGGCGGCCGTCCTCATCCGGCATGGTTCCGAGGCAGCTCCATCCACGGCCAAGAGAGACCAAGCGGGCGCAACCGGTTAGAGACACGTCATGGAGACGCCCTGGGTTCCCGAGACCATCTGGAGATGGGAGTGTCGGATAACGTAGTTTAGAGATGCCATAATGCTTTAGTAGCAGGCAAACATAGGGACCTGAGCGTGGTGGGGGTGTTGGTGGAAGGGAGCCGGATGGGGATGGTGCATGACTGGTTGGGGTACCTGGTGCTGGCCGGGGTGCGCGAACTTGTACATGACATCCAGGATGTAGGGGAGTTGGTGCTGGTGGAGGTAGGGGGCAGGTGGCTGCGGGGCCACCTTGGGGCCAAAGAGCTGCTGTTGCGGCTGCGCCATGTGGAAACCCATGTTCATGTGCGGCTGCACCGGCACGGGCTGCTCCTGGGGGAACTGGTGGTGGAAGGACGACTGGTGGTGGAGGTACTCGGACGGGAAGCCGACGTGGTGCTGAGCCTCGGCGTCGTAGATGGCGGCACAGATCTCGGGCTGGGGAGGCGGCGTCACGGCTCCGCGGGGCTCGGGGCAGAGGTCGTCATCCTCCTCGAGCTCCTCGAGGCTCGAGCAGCTCGAGGTCATGGAGCCATCGTCGGAGGATGCGTCCGAAAGCGAGTCGTCGGAGGAGGCGGGCGAGAGAGGGGCGTCGTCGTACTCGAAGTCCTCGTCGTCGTCGTCGTCGACGATGGCGTCCTCGTAGTCGGAAACGTAAGACTCGGGCGAAGCGGGCGGCGAGACTGGGCTTGCCGCGGCGGCCGGGGCCGAGACCTGTTGGGGCTGCTCGGTGAAGCGGTTGCAGGCGAGGATGCGGGCCTTGAGAGCGGGCAGGGTTATCCTCTCGTCGGGGTTCCTGGTAAAGATGGCAGCCAGAATCTCGTTGAGCTCATCAGAGATGGGGAGGATGGTCTTGAGAAAGCCCTTGCTCCTGGTGAAGGCCCGGTAGGTCGAGTCCTCGAACGAGGCCTGCTTCCAGGGGTTGCGGCCACAGGTCAGGTTGACTAGGATGACACCCAAGCTCCAGACGTCGTTGGGGGCGCAGTAGTAGTAGGGCCTCCTGGTGGTGTGGTCTAGACACTCTGAAGAGAGAAAGAAAAAAGGGAGTATTAGTTGGGAGGTGCTTGGGGATGGGGGCAGGCAAAGAGGAGCGAACGGGTCGACGGCGGAGAGGCAATTCCTGGAGAAAAACCGGTCGTCGGAGAAGTCGGCGTCGCTTTGAAGGATGAAAACTTACCAGGAGACATGTAAAAAGTGGAACCGCAACCGTAGTCCTCGGACCTGTCTGAAGACGTGGCAAGGCCAAAGTCGGCGAGCTTGACAGTCTCGCCCTGGTTGGACACCAGAATGTTCTCAGGCTTGAGGTCCCGGTGGTAGATCCCCTGGGAATGGCAGTGCTCCACGGCTTCCAGGATCTGGAGGAAGACCTGCTTGGCCAGCGCATCCTTACCAACGTACTGCCCGCACTCGGTGATGTTGTAGAACAGATCACCTTCGGGGCAGTACTCCAGGATAACGTAGGTGCAGTCGGGGTCGTCGATGATTTTGAGCATCGAGACCACGTTGGGATGCGCCGACGCCAGCCAGTGCAGGCGGATCTCCCGAGTCTGGAAGGCAACCTGTCTCCGGTCCAGGGGGGTGCCATCGGCGTTGTACTTGCTGAGCGTCTTGACCGCGTACCTGACGTGAGTCTTGATATCGACAGCCGAGTAGACGACACCGTACGCGCCCGTTCCCAGGATCCCCGTCAGCTGGAGAGTGCCGGCAAGGAACCTGCCTAACCTGTCCTCGGGAGCAGGCTGGACATATCGGGGCTGGATCGGGGCCGACTGCTGTGGTTGTTGTGCGCACTTCAGGGTCTCGAACGGCGATGGCGATGCTGGCGGCGTCGGGTATCCAAACTGGTACTGCATGGTCCTAGATTTCCAAGTCTCTCCAGGGGCGGGGGTTTGTTGTTTCGGTAGGGATCCGAATTCCCGGCTGGGCGGATCCGGGAAGGAGGCGAAAGAGAGAGAGAGAGAGAGATAGAGAGAGAGACCTGAGGGAGTCGACCTTGCAAGGGCAAGGAGCCAACCAAACCGGAGGACAAAGGAGGCAGAGAGAGATCAGAAGATAAGGAAGAGAGGAGACGGGCTCCCGAGGTCCTTTGTGTTCCTAATCCCGGACTGGAGCCTGACCAAAAAGGAAATCCTGGGCAGATTAAGGATCCTGTCGAGAGGATGTTGAGGAATGCGCGTTGGTGGTGAAAAGCCTTAGGAGATCACCAGGTCCCTTTTTTTTTCCCTCGGTTCGCAACAAAGTGACTTCGAGTCAACGAGTCGGTGTCGCGAGGCGAGAGCGTAGGCTAGGTCGTCGTCGGATGGGGCGGGAATGGCGGATGTGGTGGCGGGTCGAAGTCCTAAGATCTAGCGTGGTGGTCGACGAGGTCCTGAACCTGGAGATAGGGATGGGGGAGAGAGGTAGGGGAGGAGGAAGGAGTGTGGTGGGAAAAAAGGAATAAAAACAAAAGATGGGAGCGTGTAGATGAAGCATCCCGAAGATCAAGGAGGGGGAAGCAAGTGATGATATTCGATGCCCAGTCCCAGAGCTCCTCTCGCTCTCTGCTCGCCGCTCCCCATACGACTTGGCACCAGGCCAGAAGAGGGACAGGGGTGGGTGGAGAGCCTGCGTGGGTTTGAGTGGCTGATGCCCGCCGAAGGGATGCAAGTCTGGAGGGACCCATGTTCCCTCCCATGTCCCCAAGGCGTCCACCAATGCAACCGAGAGCCAGGACACCCCCGTTTGCTCTAAACCTTTGCCTCGTCTGCGAGAAGGGGAGGGGTGGGTGGAGAAGAAGAGAAAGAAAAAAAACGAGAGCAGTGCAGGGGGGGTGTGCGCGTGTGGGGTGGTGTGCAGGATGGGGATGGCAGACCCAAGCCTGCGCGCTGGCAAAGAGACGCAGCTGTGGCCCGTGTCTCTCGGAACAGGCATGGGCAGGCCAGGCCGCTGCGACGCCGTATGCACTGTGCGTGCGACTATTTCCAGGCGCGGACCAGCCCCCGGTCTGGCTGGTGGATCGCCATGGATCATTGGGCAGGCGCCGCTGGGCTTTGATGGGGGATGGGAGTGGGGCTGTCTTGGGCATGCAGTGGCTCGATGGCGTTAGCACGGAGCCCGTTTAGCGGTATGGATGGTGCGGTGATGCTCGTACCACGCCCCCGTCCCCTCTCACACATACTGTTAGTACACACACAACAACACTCACGCCCCCCTCCCGCCAGGCCAGTGGACGAGTGATTTCGTTGTGACATCTGTTATATTGCGCTGCAGTCACACAAGCCCAAAGCCAGCGCCTGAGTGGACGCCCCGAAGGAAGCCCTGGGCCACCGCACCTGGCCTGGCGCTCGCGCGCTGCCTGCACACCCTTGCCCAGGCCGGCCCCTGGCGAATGACGAGCCACCCGACCCGGCCGACAACAGGCAAAAAAAAACGGGCCCTCTGGTTGGGGTTGTCTCTTCTGTGTGTGTGCTGCCTCTCTCTGTGCGTGCGTGTGCGTGTACAGTATGTGTGTGTGTATGTGCAAAGGTGCATTGGCAGTGCGATGAGTCTGGAGTGGCGAGTTGGCCGGTGCTTCTCCTCCCGCTGCTACGGCAAATCACTGCTCGGCGCTGACTCTGGAATTTTCTGCTGCTCTGGTGACTCCCAACAGCTGGGCCCAGAGTCACGTAGGCGGCTCTCCCCCGATTATCTTGTGCACATTGACCGGGCACAGTCGCCATACCGATGCTAGTGTTTGTGTCCAGGATCTGCTTCCACGACCCTGACCTCACTCGCAGTCCTGCCGAGCAGCCGCTCGACGAGGCTGCGTTGCTGTGACCTTGTTTTATTTGCTATTTTATTTGCTATTTTATTTCCTTGATATGTTTGTTTTCCCGAACCCGTATCATCCCTTCTAAGGTTCATGGAACCGCCTGTCTCATGAGCAGATTACTAGGGAGGCTAGCAGGTTGAGCGCAAGGATACAAGCCTCGTTGAGACCACTCCGCATGGCATGGAAGAGCCTTGGACGGCATAGTTTCCCATGGTGTTCCCTCTGTGCTTCCATACCCATCCCCTGGGGAAGGGACCAGGTCTAGGGACTCGGGTTCGCAGGAAGAGACGAGGTATAGCGGAGATCTCCTCGCCCGAGAGCGAAGTGTGTGGGGTGCTGGGCAGCAGGAAACAGACTTTGGGGCCGACAACTCAAAAAGACCAGAGACAAAACGCCTAGTCTGGGATAGCATGCCATTCGCGCCCCCCGGCGGAAACCTTCGGTGTCCGTCTGGCGATTGAGAAACCGTCGAAAAGAACGGTTGGAAATGCCACCCACACCACGACCAACCCAAGAAACCTTCTTTTTTTTCACTCCTTGTTCGCTACATGCCCAGAGAGCGTCTGCCCAGCGGCGTCAATAGGGGATGGACGAAGCATGAGACAGCGGGAGAAAGAAAAGACGGGGTGACCCCACTGGAAGGGGGACAGTAAGTGCTCGGGGAGCGTATCAGAGATCGGATCGAGCAGCTCGGCTGGGGCGATCTTTGGTGCCATTCCTCTTGGTGATCGTAAGGTCGGCCGGGAGGAGGGTCACGCTTGTTTGCATGCAGTTTGAGAGCAGCAGCAGGAGCAGGCGGCAGGCAGGCACACTGTCGGTCTTGTCAGGCAAATGCAGTGACGCGAGGCGACGATCATGGAGGGCGCCGGACATGCTTGGGCGCTGAGAACGTGTGTGCGTGCGTGTGTGTGCAAATCCCTCCAACAGGGAAACCCGCTGCAAACGAACAGAGTCGGGCTAGAAGAGGGATCAACGCCGCCCGCCCCAGGGGGTCGCGGGCAGTCGTCGGTGGCGGGCTTGGCTGGGCGCAGGCCCTTTGTCGCCGTCGCAAGCCGAGCTCTCACTCACTCACTCCGAACAAGGCAGCGACCATTTGGGACTTGAGGCTTGACCAAGAGCAGTCATGGCACGACCGGCGAGCCAAACTAGTCCGTTTCCCGGCCGTGAAGATCTTGTGATTCCTCAGACATTTTTGCCCTGCCCCAGCACATCCAGCTGACCCAGCGGGAAAACAATGGAGGGAAAGGGCGCTGAAATGGGCTGTTTGATCCTGGACGGCAACCCGTGCAGTCTGCAATGAGAGAGGCGGAAGGCTACGCGACGATGCCTCGGTCCTTGCTCTGCTGATGTCCGCGCCGCCGGCGAGGGAGCCGGGTGGCCAAATTCAATTGATCATTCACACCGCCAGGCTTTTCGATCCGCCCGCCAGCCAGCCGGCCAGCCCTCACAACTCAGGCACCCCCATGACAAAATCGTTGAGACCGCAAAATCAATTTTTTCCTACCAACTCCACCGCCCTCAATCCAACCCACGCACAACAAAGCCTCACAACGATGTCTAAAGAGTTTTCCACGCCTAAAAAAGCACGCGTGCAAGCCGTATGCGATTTCCTTGATACAGAAAAGCGTCCCTACAGTTACAATGCCGTCTACGATGGTTAGCCCCTTAGATTTTAGCCCC
>NW_008804548.1:1815441-1824108 GCF_000145635.1 Gaeumannomyces tritici R3-111a-1 | reverse complement strand
ATTTTTTCCTACCAACTCCACCGCCCTCAATCCAACCCACGCACAACAAAGCCTCACAACGATGTCTAAAGAGTTTTCCACGCCTAAAAAAGCACGCGTGCAAGCCGTATGCGATTTCCTTGATACAGAAAAGCGTCCCTACAGTTACAATGCCGTCTACGATGGTTAGCCCCTTAGATTTTAGCCCCTTTTTTTTTTGCGGTCTCAACGATTTTGTCATGGGGGTGTCAGGTCAGACCTTTTCCTCTGAGCGCAATAGCTCGCAGGGTTGCGAAGAAGGGGGGCCACATGACGCCCGGCGGTGGGACCGCCCCAAGAAGGCGGCTGTGTGCCTGCCTCCCTCCAGTGCTGTGCTGTGCTGTGCTGTGCTGTGCTTTGCTGTATGTTCCAGTCCAGCTGCTGCACGCTCCATTATCCGCGCGCGTTTTCCTCTGTATCATATTTGACTATGCTGCATGGCGCCCCTGGCCAATCGTAGCGCCTTCCCCCCACCACACGGAACGGGGTTGGTCGCACAGTTTGGGGCCCAGCTGTCAGCTATCAGATATGCTTGCTTTTTTTTCTTGCTCTGGCCTTTGGTCACTGCAGCCACCCTGATTTTTTTTTCCCATCAAGAGACGCCGACCAAGCAACGGCAGGGAAACCAACCCGCCCGGATGGGTGTCCCGCGGCCTGCTATTGGCTGGATAAATAGTGCCGGCGAAGCCTGCTGCATGCGCTGCGACTCGTCCCCTCTTGCGGAGGCGCGCCTTGTGCAGCAAGTGATGCATACACAAAAACATGCCCACGGATGAGTCGGCGACAACATGAGAAATCGGCCGTGGCCGTGGCCGTGGCCGTGTGTCCCTCGCCCTCCCCGCTCACCCAAGGGCTGGCTGCAGCTTGCATGGGAGGCACGGAGGGGACGTACATGTAGGCACCACCGCTGTAGGGTTTATGCAGTGCAGCGGCCATGGGCTTGCTGCTGCGGCCTGCCATCAGATCACTGCCATCCAATAACGCCGTCGCCACGGCCGGGCATGGCCAATGTCCGTGTCGTCTTTTTGCCACTTGCCTGGTCGGCGCTACCCCGCTGTCGTCGGACAGGGTGCAAGAAGAAAAGAAAAAAAAAAAAAAAGACCTAGACCGTGGGCCGACAGCCATAGGCTCCACCTTATTTCCTCTTCCTGTCTTCTTCCCCATCATCGCGTTGCCCGAATTGGGGCTGCGAAGAAGTGGCCAGCAAAGATTCAAGCAGCAAAACAGTCTGACAACAAAACCTAAAAGCCGAAAAGACTCAACGCCCTCGTGTTTTCGCTCTCCAGCTGTCCCTCTCGTGGGGCAGCGGCCTTGGGTGGGCAACGATGATGACTCGAACCACGCATCCTCTGGACCACGGTTAATGCCGATATCGTGCCAGATCCCAATCTCCCATATTGCGTCTCTTGTTGCTGCCACTTTTGTGATTCCCACTGTCGCCCTCTCTGGCGCCGTCTCTGGTAGAGAGAACACGTATGTACCTTTTGCGGGAAGGATTTACGGTACCGGATATTTCGAGTCATAGTGGGGCGGCCCAAGGACTTTGGAGCTGACTTGTTGTAGCAAAATGGAAAGAAGGCCAATGGGCGGGCCACATCGGGGTTGCATAAAGGGCACGGCGGTTGAACAACTCAGAATAACTGGGGCTCACGGTCTCCTCCTGACGGGGGCCCTCTTTTCTTACGTGCCCGGCACAGAGAGCGGGGTTGTGGGCGTTCGATTGCTCGATTGCCAGCGGGTTCCAGACAGGGCCGTCCCCTGGCTGTAAACGGCTTGTCGTCGCACACGGGGGAGGAGGAGCCCACCCTTGCCTTGTCCTATCGTGTCTTTCCTTTCCATGCGCCTGTTATTTTCCAGTTCACCTGGCTCTGGGCCACGGTGTGTCGTGTTCTCTTCTCCGTGCCTCTCTCGCTGTGCGTCCGGGGGTTCCTCTCGCTGAGCTGTCCCCCCTTTCTCGCTTCGCCGTCGCGCACCAGTGCCGGCTCGCCAGGTGACAGAAAGAGGATATCCCGTAGCCGCCCCAAAGGGCACACAGCCGTCGAGCTTCCTCGGCAGCGTGGCAAAGTGTGGATCCATGTCTGAAATGGTCCGAGGGTGGGCGCACGCGCACCCGAGGGGGGGGGGGGGAGGCCCTGGACAGGGTCCAGGTAAACAAGATTAGAAACGGTTGATCCAACCTGCCCGGCGGCTGGCTGGTCTGTCACTTTGGGACGAAGACAGCAAGGTGAAAGTTGGCGGACGGACGAGGCGGAGGCCCTTGTCTACGCAGCACCAGAGGCCACAGTGTGTTTGCGGCCAGCTGTGCCGCACGCGTGTGTGTTGGTGCGATGTGGTAGGCGCCCACGACGGTTCCCCCTTGTGCGGATACGCATCTGCTGTGCCAGCCCACTACCGTATACACCGCATAGGTACGTGTGTAGTAATTCTTCATTGCTACATGACGGTTTTTTTTTGGGGTTTTTTTTTCAAACACGTCGTTTCGGTCCACGCCGCAAAAGATGGGTCTCCGCCGGCAGCCGTGGCTGTGAGCAAGACCAGGCCCGTGGCGATCGGCGGGATTTGGGGAGGGTGACATCGTCATCTCGAATCGAAGCGAGGGTTCATCCAAGCCAATTTCCTTTGCGCGCAGCACAGCACCAGTGCAACAGCTCGCTGCAGAGTGAGCAAGGTTGCAAGGTGGTAATGGGTAATAGCCGGCCGCGGTGGTGGTGGGAGCAAGCTCCCTCGGCCTGCTCGCCTAGATCGCGCGCGCGACAATAACGCAAGAAAAGTTCATAGCCCTCATACATGACGGCAGGTGAGGTGTGGTGGTGCCAGCCAGCGAGCCGCCGGCCAGCCAAACAGCCAGACCGGAGCAGAGACTACGACGCGTGTGCTGCGACGCATGCAACCAACCCAGTGGGAAATTGAAACCTGCGCAGCACACCACCGTGACCACACCACACAGACACACGCACACACCAAGTCTAGAAGCCTGGCAGAGCTGGCGAGCGGGCTGGGCGAGGAGATCTGCAGCCCAAGACGAGGGAGGGGGAGGGGGCGGACGAGCCGGCGTGCATGATTGGAAAAGGATGCACTTGGGGATGTTACTGGGAGTTACTGGCAGCAGCGCAGGGCGGTAGGCCAGGTACCTGCGAATCCGGCCGAGGCGCTGGCAAATATGGAGTCCCAATATTGGGCTCGACTTATCGGCGGCCTAACACGCAAGCCCCAAAAGGAATGCGTGGACGGATGGATGCAGAAGGCGAAGCCCCTCGAGCGGGCGACTTTCCATCTCCCGTCATCGCCCTCTTCGTCTTTGGCGTGGGCCCCGCGCCATCCTCCGCCGCCAATAGTTGCATTCCCTGAGGCTGGCTGGCCGCAGGAAAGGAAGGGCTTTCCCTTCCTGGCTTTCCCTTCCCGGTGCGATTTTCTGCACGGGTCAACAGCGCCCAGGGTGTTTGGCCGCGTCTTTCCGGGCGCTAGTCACCTACCAGTCAGCTAGACAAGACCCTGGGTGGTGAGACGGGCTACGGAACGGCAGGGAAAAAAAGAAGGCGGCGGTGCCAACCAAAGGGGCAAGAAAAAGCAGGCACAAGGGAGGGAAAGGGCCAGAAGTGAGGCTGTCGGGTGTGGCATGGGGGGCCGGCCAATCTTGCCGACAGAACGAAAAGCAAAAAAAAAAAAAAAGGAAGAAGAGCAAAGAGAAAAAATGCTAGGCGGCAAGGTCCTGGGGTTTCCCTTCTGCCATCTCCCGAAGCCTTCCAGAAAGAGCCATCGGCCGCTCACGTGTGAGCGGGCCCCACCTGTTTTATTGGAGCGAGGCTGCACTTGCATTGCGTCGCGGTCGCTGGGTCCCCTGCGAAAGGGGGCGCGGTTTTGCCCATTCGGCGCCCGCTCGGCTGCCTTGGCTGCCAATCGGGGGGATCCGCCGCCATTTCTTTTTGCCTTGCTCCGCGCTCCGCTTCTGCCGATGACAGATTTCATCAGAGCAGAAAGACAGAACGTCGTTTGGTTACTGTGAATGTGCCCTTCCCTCCATTTCCCCCCCTGCCCTGACGTCGCATCCATTCCCCATCGTTCTTTGGCGCGGCGAGCCAGACAAGGCCCGGAGGGGACGCTCGCAATCTTGCGAGCAGGGCCGGGCGGCGGCAAGACAAGGCGAGAAAGCAAACAAGCGCGCCCACTAACCCCGGGGAAATTCCCTGTTTTGCCATGCGCCGCCCCGTCCGGCGGTTGCCAGTACCAGGAAAGACAAAAAAAAAAAAAAAAAAAGGAAGATGGCATCGGAAACGACACGGTAGCAGCGTTCCTCGCGCAGTCTCTGCTTTCCCATGTGGCACCCCGTTGCAACCCCCTGAGAGATGAGGTCCAGGGTGGATACGACCAAGAAGGCGCGAACGAACCCAGGCATGCCAGGCCTGCCCCTCCCGGGGAGGAGGCGAAGGAGAGAATCCATTACCACATTGCGACGGGAGCATTCCGATAGACCGCGAATGACGGGCGCCAAAGGGGAGAAGAAAACAAGGAAAGGTGTGTGTATGTGCGTGGTGGTTAGTGATGGCACCCTTTGATGATACCCGATTGGGAATAGGCAGCGTCATAAAAGACTGGGGCCGGTGTGTGTGGAGCGCGAGGTAAATAGCACGGTGCGCGCGTGGGATCCGCACGCCATATTTGAGCCCACCCACACACACAGACACAAAGCACAGACACAGCACCATGGAACGTTATTGGAGTCATGTGCGGCAGCGGGGTCTGTTCGCGCGCGCAGCATGGCTGGGTGGCTGCACGAGAGATGTTGTAATTCGCCCTCGGCCTCGCATCGGCCTGCTGCGAGCCAATCAGACCGGCGGGCCTGGGTCTGCAGGATTCGACCTTTTTTTTTTTTCTTCAGTCCTCCTGAGCCTTCCATCATTGTCCATCATCATCATCATCACACCTCTTTTTTTTTTTCTTTTATTGCCCATGGCTGTGTGAATCTTGGCCCTCCTGCAGCTGCCCGCCAGGCCAGGCGGGAGACGCACGGCCCACATACTGGCCCGAGACAGGGCACGATAGGGCCTGGATGGCTCATCCATCATCTCCCGCCCTTTTTTTTACTTTGGCCTGCATTTCCCTTCTCCTCCCTCCCCAGATGATGTCGCACGCAGGCTTGTCGACGGCACGCATCACACCACAGAGCACAAAAGGGCCCGTGCGGTCGCTTTTTCTCCCCGCCGACTTGACGGGTTGAGATCGCATGGTTCGTGCCCACCCCCGGGCAATTCTCAGACGACAGGTGGAGGGAAACGGTTTTCGGATCTTGGGGACCAGGCAAGGGCTGAAGGGGCACGAGCCTGCTCCATTTTCCCAATCTCGTTTCTCCTTCCCATTCTTTTCGGGGGCCCATCACGGGAGCTTGACAGGCTAGCGATGTCACGCCCGCCCGGCTGTGGTCTGTTCGAGCTGCCGCCCCTCCACCAAGAAGCAGCCGCCGGTGCCGCGGCGTCGACACGGCACAAGGACCCATGGCCACGCCTTTGGGACGGACGGTCGGATACCTGCTCCCGGTCTAGGCTGGGTTTCCTTGTCGTCTAGCTCCGTCTCGAGTTGACTTGTCCACCTTGAGCTGCGCTTTGCTTGCTTTTTTTTTCCACCTCGTAGCCCCTCTTTTACTGTCTTTCCATCACCAGTTGCTTATCCGATGTTTTCCCCCTCCCTTTCGCCGCGGTTTGTCTCAAGATAAACAAGGTAGCCAGTGGCTATCCCAAGCAGCGCGAAAATGACGACAAGCGTCGCATCACAAGGTATTCGCTTCGGTTTTGGACTAGGGCGGCATAGCACGGATGTCATCACATCACGACAGGGCATGGCGTGGGCAATAAGCGCGGGCATATGGGCATGGGTGGGCAAACATGGGAAAGTTCGGGGTGTTGCATGTTTGAAAAAGGGAGGTTGGGCAGATCAATGTTTCGAACGCCTCATCTTCCGCGTCCCTGCCGCGACGATGCCCAGCAACAGAATGGCGGTGGCCTCCTTCGTCCCGTCTCTCGTGTGTGGTTCCATCTTTTGTGATTCTGCTTCGGCGCCAAAACAAACTCGTCAGCCACCAAACCATGGAGAGGGGGGGTCATCAGCCCCAGCCTGTGTTGACTGTGGCGGGCGTTTCAAACGCTGGCAAGGTAGTGTTTAGGCTATGTATAGCGAGATAGCCGATGGATGCAATAGCCCCCAGGGCCCTGTGATATTGGGCCGGGATGGGTCAGCAGACGGGAGAGACCCTGAAGGTCGAGCACTATCTGGTCCAGGGAAAGAAGAGGGTGTGATGCTCAGAGCGGACCAACCGTCGTCTCGGTAAACATTCTTCGGGCGGACATGATACTCTGTTGGGCCGTCCAGCCCGCGACCGGCAGGCATATGGCTGGCTGACGGACAGGACGGCCCTCTCTGGGTGCGGTGGACTGGCGGTGTGACGGAAGGGTGGAGAGGGAAACCAATGCGAGCAATGCCTTTGAAGGGAGGGAGCAAGGCCAGCCAGCAAGACAAGACAAGGCAAAGGTGGCAGCAAGTGGTGGCAGCGGCAAAAACAGCCGGGAATGCGTCAAATATCGTCCCATCTCTTTTCTGTGACGCCCCGACTGGATCAGCAACAGGCCAAGCACGGCCGTCCACCACCGTCCCGGGTCGGGTTATTTTTCTTCTTCTTCGTCTTCTTCTTGGAAGATCAAGAGGCTTTGGAAACGAGGTCCGTTGCACGGACGCACGACTTCTCGTTCCCGTTGGACCACCACTGCCGTGGGCTTTTTCTTTTCATCCCTTGGCGCTTGCATCGCCCGGCCCGCATGACCGCGTGAACGGGCGGGCGCCAGAAGCCCACATGTCGTTGGGGGGGGTTTTTTATTTTCTGTTTATGTTTATTCTTTTCCACGCCGCTGGCACGTTCCCGTTCGTTTGTCTCGTCTGGTCATGACGCATTTGCACGGCCGCCCAGGGGTCCAGGCGGTATTGCACGTACACAGTAATGCCTCGTGGTTGTCTCTCCTTTTTCCGGTGCCTGTTCCAGATCAATTTTTTCATCATGGCACCCACCCGTCTTCATAGCTCCATATGACCGGCTGATCAACGCCACAAAACACCGCATCAACGGCGCCGCTTCTCAGGAAACGCATGCTGCCTTTGCTTGGCTTACCCGCTCGCTTCAGGGCGGGCGAGGTGGATGGATGGCTGGAACGTCACAAGAGAAAAAAAGCTCGGATGGGCCGGCCCCTCTGGTCTGATGCCACCCCTCCTTCTCCCCCCTGGGGCCGCTCGCTCCCGCAACATTCCTCAAACGAGAATGGCAATCACGACCCATAGACGTTCATGCTAAGCCGCAGCGGGTTAAGGTGCTGGGGGTACTCTGCTATTGCGAACCCCTGGTGGAATCGTCTGTTGGCCCACGGCAGGGTTGGGAATTTAGTCACAATTTAGTCATTTAGTCATTTGTTTAGTCAAACTTTACAATAAAATATAAAATTAACAAGAAAAGGTATAACGTTTATTTCTTCATATTCAGGTAGAAAAATGGCAAAAGAATAGTATATTAATTTTATATTACTTAAAAGGTATTATATAAGCGGGTAAAAATGCATTTAGTCAAAATTAGTTAGAAAAAAAGTTGAAAATGACTTAAAAAAATGACTAAATGCAAATTACGTAATATTTAATTACGTAATTAATTACCTTGGGTATTATTTACATAAAACTGAATTTTCTGTATTTAATAACGGTATTTTTATACTTATAACTATAACGGTTAATTTGATATTTAATTTTAAAGTGTGACTTTTTACTGACTAAACAAGTGACTAAAGTGACTAAATTCCCAACCCTGCCCACGGGGCTTAGCGCCAGACGCCGCGTCGGACCAGAGGCTTGACAGGTAAGGGCGCCTTGCCTCGAGACGATGGCAGTGACGACGACGGGACAAAAAAAGCACAGCCAATCTAGGGTTTGATGTCTTGTCAACAAGACGGGAGACCCCTGAGGATTAACGGTTTCGGGATATTCACCCACCACGGTGGGCCTAAATGGAAGGCCTGAATAGAGGGCCTGAATAGAGGGTCTCGATAGAGTACAGGGCCCGGATTAGAGGGCCACTGAGTGCCACTGGGGGCCCAGACGGATGGGGCGCTCGAACGACAGGCGGCTGGCCCGATTTCACTCAGACAAGCGAATCCCACCTTCCCGTCTCGACCCAAGCGCCTCTGCAATCCAAGATCCGATCTCAATTTTCCTTTCGATATCCTCTCAAGCGAGCAAAACTTTGATCTGCCCACCTCGCTGATTTCCTCCGCACTTGGGCACTGACTTGAGGCTCATCTTGGCGCGCTCGTCAACTTGGGGCTCCAACGAAACAGATCGACGCCGAGGAAGAAAAAAGGCTTGGTGCTGTCGTCGCCGTTTCTTGGAGCGAAAGCGTCATTGATGCGGCCGATCCGTTCCCGTTCCCGGTCAGGCTGATCAGAGGCTGATCGGCGCCACTGTGAGACCCTTTTCTGCCATGGGATTCCATGCCATGGATGGGGTTTCCGCATGCTTGTGATGCTGGAACAGCACAGCCCAAGGTGGCGAAACAGTGCGCTGTCGTCCCTTTTGCCCATGTTGCCTTGCCCATCCCCTCACTGCCGCCGCGGGGTTGGCCCTGTC
>NW_008804548.1:1761998-1815112 GCF_000145635.1 Gaeumannomyces tritici R3-111a-1 | reverse complement strand
GCGAAATAGGGTTCACACACCCACCGGTGCCACGCACCCACTCTCACTCCCCCGCACCCTGTTTTTGTTTTGTCCGTGATGCACACAATGCCGCCGTTCCCGTAAAACACGGCCGACATGCCATGTTCGGCCGTGGCACACCACATGGAAACGGCGCCGTCGTTTTGGGGGAGGGGGCCGCCCCGTGGTTGGCCACCACCCCCTCCTCTGGGTCCCCCCGCCACCTAGAGGAGGGGGAAATATGTGAGATAATGTCGGGCGCTTGTTTTCTTGCTGCTGGCGAGGCCATCATGGAGCACATCATGGAGCACAGCCCCAACCAAAATCAGCCCGCCGATGCCGGCCAGCCTTCCCCGTCGGCAGCTAGGCATCGCTAGCTTCGGCTCCGCGTGGGCGAATGCATCTGCAACCTGCAGCCGGTGGGCCGGACAAGCGCGCAGTCATACTTGCTCTCATCCACTCGTCGCCACATGCGATATCAGACGAAGCCATGTGGGCATATCTCGTTCTAGCCGTACTAGTTACGCGCCTAGGCTATCATTGCCGTACATAACTGGTGTAGTCACAGGTTGGCAGATTCGGATTCACACACACCCCTCTGCTTTTCGGAGGCCGTTTCGTTCAGCGCCCGACTGGATCATGGCCTGTCTGTGGCCTGGCGATCAGTCCCGTTGTGCTGCTTGCGCGCAGACAGCCTAATGTCGTGCAAGACGGCTTGTGCGGGCAGAAACACGACATGAGAGGGTGATCGTCGCTGGAATGATGGCATTCGAGATAACGGGGACTGTGTCTTGTTGGTATAGCTGCTGTGCCCGTCGCACCAATCACCCACCTCCGATCCGCCTCCTCCCTCCCCTCCCACTTCCCTCCCTTCGCCCCAACCCAAACGGGGGCTGACGGGCCAATACAAAAAGTCACTCCACTGGCGCAGGGCGGCAGATGACGGCTCTGTGGCTGGACTGTGCCGTGGCCATGGTGACGATATCACCACATGGAGCTGGGGCTAGTCGACGGCCAACACTACCCGGCCCCAGCTAGTAATATCAAACTGCAGCCATGTTACGGGGCCCGGTCTAGTCCCGAACTCTCGTGTCCTGCTTGCCGGTGAGTTTTTTTTGTCGCGACGCGGCTTGGCTCCCTCAGCTGTGTGATATTCCATTCCTCTGTTTGCTGCTTGCTTGCTTACTTGCTTGCTTCCTTCTGTTGTGTGCTGTGCCACTCGCCGGCTGTAGTGTGCGGGTTTTAACCTCACCCGTCTCCTTTTTTTATACACACACACACACACACACATCATTCCTTCCCACTTCCCAAAAAAGCAATCCCATGTTTCCAACATCCCAAAGGACAAGCAAGCCAAGTGCCCTTCAAAACCCACGCTAGCCGCCCCGCCCGCCCGTCGCATTACTACAGCGGGCGTCACAGAGGTAGCATTGGGGGCTGTATGTACGGCACATGGGAGGGTCACCTCAGGCCGCGCAGGTGGGTGGCGGGTTGTGCTCACAAGTGTGGGAGGCACGGCACTATCGTTGCGCCGCCTGGCCGCCTTTCGCCTTTCCTGGCGTCGATTGGAATGGGTAGTGGGAGAGAGCGAGCGTCTGGCGCGGGGGGAAGAAGAAGAAGAAGAAGCGAGAGAGCAGTGCTGCGGCGCAGTCCCACCACCCCTCCGGCATATCAGCTATTGATTCTTAATTCCACTTGCCATGTCCATGACTCCCGAGGTGCGTGAGAGAAGATATGCGAGACAGCGAAGCTAGCATCTCGGATCCAGCACAACACCCACCATACCATGGCCGCCACCACCACCGCCGCCGCGGAACCATGGGCTTGACATGGCACGGTTCCGTATGGGTGGCTTACTGTGCCTCCTCGGGTCTAAACACCGCCAGACAAAAAGCCCGACTCAGCCGGCGTCGGTCTGGCTGGCTGTATGTGCAGAAGCACAAGCGGCGCTTATCCATGTCGCCCCGGTCATATTCCCGGTAGTCTGAGGGGGGTGGCGCCACCGGGAAGGACAACGGCAAATGCAAAGAAGAAGACAAAGGTCAATATGGACTAGCTGAAGCTCGCTTGAAACTCGGGGGTGTGCATATGTTGCCCATCTCGATGAGGGAGGCTATTAACCTGGGGCTCCCCTTTTGGCACCATATGGGCCTAGTACTGATTGTCAGCGTTGACTAGTGTCGACTCTCTACCGCCCACCTACTCAGCCGGAAGGAAACATGCATTGCTGGATCGAAAGCCTAAATCGCCGCCCGCCCCGTCAGGCCATATGGGATGTCGGGGCAAGCTATCCGATCGATGGCGGCGACTAACTAGCGTCAAGTCTTCCGCAGCCATGGGTCGGTCTCCCGCCGCGGTGGCATGTCTGCCCACCCCCACCCATGATGACGATGGTGTACAGTGCTTCATACCAAACGGCGACGGGCACATGCTTCTTCCCCCCGTACGCTTGCTGGTCCTGGAACTGCTTGGCACATCTGCGTTGCGCACCTGTGTTTCCCCATCCTCGACCTCGCAGGCGCGGAGACGGTGGTGTGATTTCTTCCCGTCTTGTCTTTTTTTTTTTCTTTTTCTTTTTTTTGTTCTCCATCATCTAGTCATAGGACAGGTCAGGGCGCGCACGAATCACCTGACGAGTCTTCTCATCCGAAATCCCGCCCGTCCTCTGGACATGGTCTCCCGGGATTTCGACAAAAGGGAAGTTTGGGGGGAAGGATGAGGAGGCAGGTTGGCAAGGGCGGCGGCTGTCTGCACGACCTGGGGCCACTTTTCTTGCTTCCACCGTGAGGGGAAGCAAAGTGATGGCCTGGCCGGCGCGCTGCCGTCTACATCCCGCAGCTGAAAGGAAGGAATCACCTCCCGAGGTCCGGACCCGGATGCTTGCTTCGCCACACGGGAGGCCGCAGGAGGGGGGGCGACTGAGAATAGCCCGAAGCGTGGCCTTCTGCGTATGTACACACGTTTGATGTTTATACACACAGGGGCCACAGATAATAAACAGGAAATGACATGTCAGATCTCAACGGGATGCCATCTATATACACATTCCGTGTGCAACCGGCCATCGCCCACCAGGGCTAGACCCGAGAGCAAGGTCAGCGAATAAGCCGTGTCACCAGCCTGGAGAGTTGCCCGGGCAGGGATCGGACGCCGGGGCGTGGAGGAGCCCCAGGAGGAGAGCCGTTTTTGTTTCTCGGCACCCGGCCTGGCCCCCTCCACATTCCCTCCCCTCGAACCCCCTCCCACCGTCAGCGCCGGGGGCGGCTAGCGACAGCGTGGACGCGTTGTAGAGTTTGCCTCTCCCCGTGTGCCCCTGCTCTTTCTGGGATGGACTCGCAGGATGTCGGGTCTCACGGGCGCGCGAACATGAGAGAAAAGCCAGAGGCAAGCAGGTGGCAGCAACACAGGGCACAGGTCCGGGCGACATGGAGCTATCGTCTGCGTGTTCCCGCTCGCCCGGCCTCTCTTGGCCGCTTCGGGTCTGCTGAGGTAGAGAATAGAGGATATGCCGGGACTGATGTTTCATCTCGCGCGCGCGCGCTCTGAAGGGTTTGCAGAAGCAAGCAAAAATGAGACGGAATTTCCCGACCATACGCACGCTTCATGTGCGAGGCCCGCCTCTTTGCCCAATGTTGTAAGCCGCGACTTGCACACAGCAGAGCCGAGGGGAACCTGGCACAGCTTTTGTTGCCAGCACGCCTGTTTCCAAGGTGGCAATGGTGGGCTGTAGGACACCGGGAATCTTGGCCATAAACGGGAGATACAATAATCTGGGCGTGGCATGTACACCGAAAGGCACGCCGTCGCACCAAGGTGGCCCGTCTGCCGTCACTCTCATATCCATGACCGCCGCTTGCCCGGCCCCCCCCTTTTTTTTTTTGTGATGGCACTTTTGACGTGCCGCAAAACGGGTGCCCCTCCTGTGACGCAACACGTACACGGGGCCGGTAAGACGACGCCTGTCTGCGGGCTCTCTTCCTCGCCCTTGCTTGGCTCGGGGCCTGGAGTCTGAAAATAGGAAAGAAAAAAAAAACTACAAGGAGCTCAGCTAATGAATGGTTGGGCAGAGGCCTCGCAGGTCGCCACCACCAAGTAGATCGGGCGAGCCCCCGATAGCCGCCCGTGTGCTCCCCAACGGGCGATCAAGTTGCCCAATCATGCCCGTCCCCAGCAAGACATTTTCCGCCTGCCTCGCGGCGCCACTTGGGCATCGTGGCCGCGGCGGCTGAGTTGACTCCCTCCCGGTAGGCTGACAGCACACACTCCTCCATTATCAGAGACACACATACGCGCCCTTACTCTCATCGTCCCCGGGAAGGAGGTTGTCCAACGGCTGCTTGCATGGGTCGAGAGCTCCTCTCAAAAAAAAAGGGGTGGCGGGCTATCGTGGAGGAGCACCAACGGCCATCTCCGTGCGTCACGTTGTTGGACCGCCTGGCGTCGTGGGCTCTATACGCCACGGAACTTCCAAGTGGCAAGTCGACCAGCCCCGGAAATCTACAAGTCGTGTCACCTCTGGAAGACGGTAGTGCTACCCTCAACTCGCTCCCCCCTCCCTTCCCCTGTAGTGGCCCGCGGCAGCCTTGACCGAGTCGCGAAAGCGCGTGAGCGAAAGCGGCCAAGTCGGGCGGGATCTGAGGATACACGAGAGGCAAACAGGGAGGGTAGAACGAGCAAGGCTGTTCTTGGTCAAGAGCGGCACAGTCCTACGGGGGGAGGGATCGGATTCTCTGCAGATTCCGCGGCGCAACAGGCTTCTTCTTTTCCGTTCATGAGCCCATTAGGGCACTACCTAAAATCCCGATATCTAGTTGTGACCACACGGTGGAGGAAGCAAGGGCGAAAGAAGCGCTATCGCGGCCGCGGACGTGGAGGCCGCCCCCAACTTGCTGACGTCTCTCCCTGAGCGGCTGGGTGTAAGAAGGAGCAGTAAACAGAGGAGGCCCCCCCCTCCGCGGGGTGAGCGGTGGCGAGCCCTTGTCTAGCCCCATGTGCTGCGTGGGCAGCCTCTTGTCTTGGACACGCCCCATGCGTCAGTGATGCGGCGAAGGCTTTCACAGCAGCAACAAGTCCCCTCCCTCCTCGCCGCGACCGAGAGACAACGGGCAGGGCAGGAATCCAGCAGCACCGCCTCGCTGTCGTGGCGGGCGACCGAAAGAGCGTCGTCACTGTTCTAGGCTCACGAAAGGAAAAGGGGGTGTTGTGGCATGAGCAAAGTGAACCGCCGTCAAGCGGGCCTGATCTAGAAGCTTCGCGGCCACCGCGACCCAGACACCAAGCCAAGAAGGGGGGGACACGTAATATTGCTTGCTGCTATTTTTCTTTTTCTCTTTCCCTCTCTGTTCCACCGGGCACGAGCCCGTGTTCCAGCCCTTTGGACGACGACCACCCCCCTCCCCTCCCCTTGTGGACAAACCAGACCCGGACAAGAGACAAGGTTCCGGATCAGTGAGTGCCATGGGCCAAGACCGCCGGACTGCGGAAGCGTCCCACACGAACGAAACCGAAAAAAAAAACGAAAGGCCTGGTCGGCCGCCACAGACGCACCGCACCGCGCGCGCGCCCCCTTGCTAGGTCGCTCTGCTCGGCCGCCTCTCCTCGACCCCCATACATCTCCATATGCGCGGCAGCGTACACGGAAATAACCAGGCCGTGACAAAGATAGTAGACTCCCACCCGGCCTTCTATTCCTGGTCTCTTGGTCCTTGACTCTCCCGCACACGGACGGCCCTCTGGAATGCGTAAATGTCTCGCGGATTACTCGCCATGACGGAGCGCAAATCCAGTCCCTCACACACAAGGCGGCGCAGCTGAGACACCCATCTGATGGCAGGTCAGCAACAGAGACATGCCTGCTGGGGAGGAGGAGGAGGAGGAGGAGGAGGAGGAGGAGGAGGAGGAGGAGGAGGAGGAGGAGGAGGAGGAGGAGGAGGAGTAGGAGAAGGGGTGTAGATGCATCCTAGATTCATTCCATGGGCGCGTGGCCCAAAGCACTCCCCCCAATATTAGACGCGACTCAGTCCTCGAAGCATGGCCGCCAAGACGTTAGGTCAAACACACGACGGATCACACAGGGCCGGGCGGCTGTGGCGGCCAGCACACATCCTTCACGGGGATGCCAGAGCGGCCCTGACCTGGCATGTTTGACGTGTTTGGTTTATTTGCGTGGGCCAATGTCCGCTAGTCACGACCTTGCTGCATCGGACGGTGCTAGAGAGGCAAGAGAAAGGGAACATCCCGATATACCTACAGGGCCCACCAACATGGGATGATATTGCCTGCTCAGCCACCCTGGCTGTCGTGGCGTATCATCCTTCTCCATCCTTCTCCATCCTGCAGACTAAAGGGCAAGCGACAAGCACACGATGATCCAATCACGATGATCCAACTCCAACATTGCATTGTCACTGGGGCAGAAGCATAATCTGACTGCGTGCGACGCCGTACCTCGCCCGCACCCCCGCCCGCTGAACACATCTGGCTACGCTCGGCCAACCTATCGCCGTCCGCCGGCCGAGTGAATCTTTTGGGCAAAAAAGGGGTGCTTGAGCGCGTCGGCCGGAAGGATCCGCTTGTCGGGGTTGACATTGAGGCAGCGGTCCAGGAGGTCGTGGAATAGATTCAACTCCCTGGACTCTGCCTCGGTCATGCCGGCAGACGCGGCCTGCAGGCGGGCCCTCAAATCCCGCGTCGGCTTGATGGCGGCCAGGGTCCGGACGGTGGACTATCGAGATGAGGAGTTAGCAAGGCAGAAGGCCAGTGCGAGTATTGTTGGCTATTTGGAGAGCAGCTGCATGGGGAGGGGTGTCTGCAGTGGTATGGGGAAGCGAAACCCGCGGCTGTTGGGACGACTGGTCGGCTTCCATAGAGCCAGGCGGGGAAGGCCTCACGTAAGAGATAGGAAGGGTAGGCCGAGGGAGGGGCGGTTGAGGAAATCCGGGGATGTGCCTCCACCAGCTTGGGGGCGGCGCATGTGCCAGCCTAGCCGCCATCATGGGTCGTCCAAGAGGGGGTGCAGTGACGCCATGTGACATTTGCCGCACGAAACAACCCGATCGACCACGGCCCACAGGCAACGAGGCCATCACCATGCCTGCCGGGGTCGGGATCCTGGCCGCGACCCAAGGGAGCGGCCCATCCAACTCAAGAGTAAGCCAACAACCTCGGACCCAGGCCGCCGAAAGCGAAGACGTGAGGCCAGGGCTTGGTTTTGGGTCCATGGGGTAGGGTAGACTGGGGCCCCTGCCTATCCACTGCGTGGGTGGCCTGGCGCTTACCGCGCGGCTCCAAAAAAAAAAACCACGAACCAGATGTGGGTAAAAATAGATTTCCGCTTTGATTTGCCGACAGAACCAAGAATTTGTCGAGTGTACGTACGGGTAGGGAAAAGGGGACCAGGGAAAAGGGACCATCAAGCGACAACAAACGTACCTTGCCCAGGACCTTGTCCCGCTCAAAGCTCCTAAAGTTGCCGAGCTCGTCAAAGTGCATGTGCCAGAGCTCGCCGCGCTGGTACAGCTTCCGGCTCATCTTGCCGCGCACCTCCATGATGGCGCGCAGCATCTGGTTGTTGCTGTCGCCCGTGAACAGGATCTTGCCCGTGTACATCTCGTACAGCGTGCAGCCGATGGACCACATGTCGGCCGAGTAGTCGTAGGGTATGCCCAGGATGATCTCGGGCGCGCGGTAGAATCGGCTGACCAGATAGGGCGTGATCTCGTTGTGCGCTGTTGCCGCGTCCGACCTGTCGATGGCCGTGCCCAGGTCGCAGATCTTGAGCATGCTGCGTTGCTCGTTGACCTGTTTCAAGGGTATATACTATCAGCAAAGCTCGCTCGCACGTATGCGTCTAAACCGGACTTACCAGGATGTTGTCAGGCTTCAGGTCGGCGTGGATGATGCTGCACTTGCGCATGTGCCCCAGCGCGACAAAGATCTGGTAGGCGTACACGCGCACGCCCCTTAGGTTGATTCCCACGTTGTTTCCAAACTTCTTGAGCACCTCGCGCAGGTTGAGCGACAGGCTCTCAAACGTCATGCATAGATGGCCCTTGTACTCGAACGCGCGCTCGAACTTGACAATGTGCTTGCGATCCTCCGGGTCCGCCTCGTTGAGCTTCTGCAGGATGGCAATCTCGGTGAAGCCGCCCTTGCGCAGCGCGTCGTTGTTGCGCATGATCTTGATGGCCACCAGCTTCTTCGTCGTCGTGTCCAAGGCCCGCGCCACCCCGGAGAACATGCCGCGTCCCAGAGTCGACTGGAGCTGGTAACGCCCGTCGAGCATCTCACCAGGCCGGATCTTGTAGTATCCATCCTTGTCGTCGCCTTCGAGGATGCCGCCGCCGTTGGCGAGCTGTGGCGCCGCCTCCTCTTCGGCGGCGCTTGCCTTCTTGGGTGGAACATACCTCTCGACCGCATCGTTGAACATGTCAAAGTCGTCGCCGCCCTCGTCCTCGTCCTCGTCCGCATTGACCTGCTCGTCCTGGGCCTGCGCATCCGCGTCGGGAGCCGATCTGAGCTGGGCATCAGGGCCTTCTCCGTGAAGACCAACATTTCCATGTCGCATCTCATCACGGCGCCCGTCCTCCTGCATATCCACGGTGGGGTCATAGTCAGCTGCAGACGGACCGTCCTCCTCGGATTTGGCCTTGCCATGCGTGTTCATGAGGTCCTGGTCCGTCATGTGCTCGAGGTCGTCAGGCGTGCCGGCGTCATGACCAGGGGCCGGAGATGCAGTGGGTGAGCCAACACCTGTTCCGGTTAGCCGTTGTGACCAGCGAGGGTGATTGAAGCGATCTCGCTTACCGGAGAGAGGTGTGCCAACCTCGGTCCTGAGCGGCGTGCTGACGTGGGTCGATCCGGGCGTGCTCGAGGCCGCTTTCTCGGTCTGCAGAGCAAGAAGCTGCGGTTGCATCGGGGTCGAGCCCCGAGATTTGCGCAGAAGTTCCTCGCGCCTACGTCGTCGACGCTCGATCTCGGCTTCTTCGTCGAACGCCTGCTCCGGCTCCCAGTTGACCAACCTGTCTTGCTCTGCTTTGGCTTCTTTGCTGCAGTTGGGTCGACTGTTAGCGAGCGCACCGCCACAAGACATGGGGCGGGAAACGTACTCGGCGGTGCTCTCTGATGGCCTGCTGCCGTGCTTATCCGCAGAACCTTGACCAGATTTAGCCTCGACCTTTTGGAAGTGACTGCGGCCAGTCACAGGGGCCCGCTTGGACATGGTATCATCCCGTGACTGTCTGTCATAGTGGGCACTATACTTGTGAGACTCAGCCTGATCCCCGCCATTCTGACGTCGCTGATCGCGATGGCCGTCCTCCCGGCGCCAGGAGCCCCTGTCGTGCTGTCCGTGCTGTCCGTGCTGTCCGTGCTGTCCTCTATCGCCACGCGACGGTCGGTAGGGCGATCTGCTGCGGTTGCGGGCGCGTTTGCTGTCGGGGTACCTGTCGTTGTCGCGATCGTCGTAGCCGAAGTCGCGGTCGCCGTGGGCATCGGGGCGGTCTAGATCCTGGTAGCCGCGGCCGCGAGGCTGGCGGCGCGAGGATCCCGAGTCTTCGTAATGGCGGGACCGCCGCGGGTCGCGGTCGAAGCCGTTCCTCGAATCGCCATGGTTGCGGTCGCGGTCATTACGTGCCCGTTTGGAGCCGCGCGGGGAGCCGGATCGGTGGGCGTGGTCGGGCGAGCGCGAGGGAGGGCCGCGGTTTCTGTTGGAACGGTCAACACCGCCTCCCTCACGATGTGGCAAAGTAGTTGTCTTCACATGACGACCTCCGTTATCGGCGATCTCGCCTTCATCGGAGCTGAATGAGGAAACCATGGTGTTGCCGTTTGATATCGTCTGTGTCGCAACGGCAGGTCCTGGAGCTTTGCAGCTCGATGTCCCGTGGGTTAGAGGGTATACTGAGGAATCACTGGCGTATGGGTGAAGACGGATACGATGGATGCGAATCGATCGAACCTTGGGTCGGGACTCAGGTCATGTCGTTGTGCGCCACGACGGGATGCGGTCGCGCCGTTTCAATCTCCAAGCAGGCTCAGAAGGGGCAGCTTATCGATTCGCGAGAGATAAGCCCGACGCCGTGGGGTGTGGCAGGCTCGGACAGCGATATCAAATGCGCGAAAGCGATGGTGGAGGTGAGCAAACAGCACCACGTGAATGTGACTTTTGGAGCCATGAAATCATCAACCTGCTCTTTCGCGAGTCACAGCCTCTCTCTAGCGGATGGAGCTTTGTGTGGGTCTAGACACCAGATCCGCGCTGGTGATTGGCCAAACTGCGGACAAGGCTGGCGGTTGGTGGAGGGGCATTAGCGCTGCGCTGCGGCCGACCCTTAAACTCGTGTCAGCGCCACGCGTGCAAGGCCTCGATTCTTTTAGTTTAGCTGGGGATAACTCGTCGCCAACCTCTGATCTCTCGACCTCGGATCTTTTAACCGCATCGCAAACACAGGAACAATGGGTGGCGCAAACCGTGAAGGTCAGTGTCTTGGATTCCTGGGCCATGTCGCCGCCGCCCCTCGCTGGCACCGTAGACCGACATTTCCGCTCCGCGTGCCCCGCAAGCCGCTGACTGACGTGGTCCTCTTTTTTCTCTCCAGGTGGAAAGGTGAAGCCTCTCAAGGCTCCCAAGAAGGGCAACAAGGACCTCGACGAAGACGACAAGGCCTTCCTCGAGAAGAAGCGCGCCGGTTAGCCCCCCCGACGTGCATGCCGATTACCGCCCTGATCGTGTCCGCTGACTGCTCGCCTGGCGGCACTGCCAAACAGAGGAGAAGGCCAAGAAGGAGATGGCCGACAAGGCCAAGGGCAAGGGCCCGCTGAACACGGGCACCCAGGGCATCAAGAAGAGCGGCAAGAAATAAGCCCTGAACGAGAAGCTGGCTTGGGGTCTCGGCGGTTGAGAGATGGGATTTCTTGCTATAGCATACACAGCGACGGAGTTGCCCGGACGGCATCTAATGACAGTTGGAAGGGTCACCATCGGCTAGATCATTGCCGTCTCGCATTCTGGCCCTACGTGCTCAGGTGCTTTTGCTATCCAATGCACAAGCACCGCCGACCATGTAAATAGAAGTGCATGATGAGGGCATGGCTGGAGACAGCCAGCAACTTGACAATGCACTGGTCGGCGGTGACGGTTAGCTTTTGCTCAGGTTGAGAATAGCAGTCCAGCTAGAGGGTTAGGGTCCCGGGCTGAGAATCCCAGCAAAAATACCAATGCTGGCCCCGTATAAACCACCTCGGCACCCAACAAAGAGCAAGCCATGTGAAACAAGGCCATCAATGCAGTAAGGGGTATTACATGTGATTTTCTGGCTCGTATTCCGGCGGCGGCATCGAGTTTCGAACAAGACATAGATAGTCCGGGTGATTTTTGCTCTTTGTTTACTCCTTGTTTACTCCTTGACCACCACCACCTCACCCCCCCATAATGACCGCCCACGCGGACCAGCCCGGCGTTCGCCGCCGCCGCCCCTCATCCCCCGGCCCCTCTCCGGCTGGCGTCGCCAAGGCGGCCTCACCCGCGCTCCTGATCCTCTGGGACGAGCTCGAGGAGTGGCGGCGCGACAACGCCTACATCCTGGGCGGCTACCGGCGCACCAGCAACAGCTACCGCGCCTGCGCCGCCAGCCTGGCCTACCTGCACAACGAGTCGGTCAACATCTGGTCGCACCTGCTGGGCGCCGTCGCGTTCTCGGCCGCGGGGCTCTGGCTGCTGCGGCGGGCTTCCGCCCCGGCCGTCGTCGTCGCCGCGGCCCACGCCGCCGCGACCGCCGCCGACGGGGCCGACGTGCTCGCCTTTGCGTGCTTCTTCGCCGGCGCCTTCCTGTGCCTCGGCATGAGCGCCACGTTCCACGCCGTCATCAACCACTCGCCCGGCGTGGCCAAGTGGGGCAACAAGCTCGACTACTCGGGCATCGTCTGCCTCATCGTCGGGAGCTACGTGCCCGCGCTGTACTACGGCTTCCGCTGCGACCCGGGCCTGATGGGGATATATCTGGCTGCTGTGAGTTTTCCCTCTCTTTCTGGGTCTGATTTTCACACACACACACACACACACACACACACACACACACGGATGGCCACAATACTAACAACCCACACACCCACCCTCAGATCTCGACCCTCGGGCTCGGCTGCATGGTCGTGTCGTGGGTGGATCACTTCCGCACGCCAGCCTGGCGCACGACGCGCGCCCTCATGTTCGTCGGGCTCGGCGTCTCGGGCGTCGTCCCCATCGTGCACGCCGTGACGGTCGACGGGTTTGCCGCCTTGGACGCGCGCATGGGCCTGCGCTGGGTGCTGCTCCAGGGCGGCCTCTACATATTTGGCGCCTTCCTCTACGCCGCCCGCTGGCCCGAGCGCGCGTTCCCGGGCCGCTTCGACATCTGGGGCAGCTCGCACCAGCTGTTCCACGTCTTTGTGCTGCTTGCTGCTGCCTCGCACCTGTACGGCATGGCCATTGCGTTCAACTACCGCCACGGCGTGGGGGCGAGCCAGTGCTGAGTGTGGATGAAGGGCGGGAGGGATGGTTCTTGTCTTGTCTTGGGCTGTATAGATTCGCTTGCTTTTATCACACCTGGTGCCGCTAGAGGCCCGTAAAAGGAGGTTAGACTCGGGATTAATAGAACAAAGACTACGCAGCGACTTGTCCTTCCACATGTGCATCACTCAAGCCCCAGGTCCATGACGCGCAGCAAGCCCGACCCCATGGCCGCCGCCGCCCACCAGCCGACGTCGAGGTTGGGGTTCCAGGCGATGGTAACGACGCGGGTCTCGGGCTCGTGCAGGATGATGCCCTTGATGGGGTTGTGGTCCTCCGGGTAGTCGTCCTCCTCGTTGCGCTCCACCAGGTCGGCCGAGCCCACCTGGGCGTCCCGGGCTGCGGCGGCGGCGGCGGCTGCGGCCACGGCGCCGTGCCTCTTGGCGACGCGCTTGGCCTCCTGCATCTTGGTCTTCTCGCGCGCCTTCTTCATCATGCCGCGCGAGTAGTCGTTGCGCGGATTGTCGTTGACCTCGGGCTTGAAGCCGTGCAGGAACCGGACCGCGCCGCGGATCTTGGGCGTCGTCTCCTCAGCGGCGGCGGCGGTTTTGTTGCCCCCCTCCTCCTCGACCCGCCGGTACTCGTGCTGAAACAACTTCATCTTGTACAGCTTCTCGTTGCGCATATAAAACACCTTGTGGAACGTGTTGAAGGACCACAGCGACCCGTCGGCGCACCCGACGAGCGTGTACGGGTGGCCGGCGCCCGTGGCGAGGCTGACGGGCTGGCTGAAGCCCTGGAACACGGTGCGGGGCTGCGACGGGTAGCGCGCGCCCAGGAAGGCGACCGTGGTGGAGCCCGGGGTCGAGTTGGCGTAGAGGCAGACGAAGCCGCGCAGGTGCTCGCTCCAGCAGAGCGTGTTGGGCTGCAGGTTGGCGCTGGGCGCCGTGTGCGCCGCCGTCTGCACCGCCGGGTCCGTGAAGTCGGTCAGCGTCGGGCAGCCGCCCAGGGGCACCGACGCCACCAGGTACGGCTGCGACGGGTAGCCCGACCGGACCTCGACCACCTCGACGTGGTGCACCGTCTGCCGCTGGAGCAGCATGCGCGGGTGTATGGACCAGATGGAGACGGTGCCGTCCTTGCACCCGAGCGCCATGTGGTTGGCGTCCATCCAGGTGAAGCATGTGGCTGTGATTCCCGGCTCCTCTTCTGCAGGGTCGAGCGTGGCCATTGGCTTCTGGATCAAGTCTGTGTCCGGGGTGTTGGGTGTGTTAGGTATGCGACCCATGGGCCGGACTGCTAGAGTAACAACTTACCAAGCTCCGTCTCGCCGTCCTTGGCAGGCTCTCTTGCCTCGACGACGTAAACCTTGCCGTCGCAGAGGACGGCCATGAGCCCAAGAAACCCCTTGAACTCGGCACTTGCAGCGATGGGACACCATTCCATGCGTGTCGGCCGGCCCCAGTTGAAGCAGAGCGCCGACGCTCGTCGCGGCGGCTTCCTGGAGGGTCTGCGGATGCCCTTCTCGTCCAGCTCCGACGTGAAACTCCACAGCTGGACGCTGCCAGACGTCATGCTGTTGTCCTTGGGCAGGTCCTTCTCGGACCAGTAAAAGGCATGGTCCGCAAACGGCGCCACGACGAGGGCGAGGATCTGGTCCGCGTCGGCCTCGCGCCGCGGCGCCCAGCCCATGGCCAGGGGGATGCCTCCGACGTCGACGAGCCAGCCGGCGGGCTGCTGCTGCTGCTGCTGCTGCTGCTGCGCGGGCGACTCCTCGTCGGTCGGCTCCCACGTCTCGGAGAGCGATATGGCCTCTCCCTGGGGGATCACCACCTGCCTCTGGCTGTCGTGCGGCCCGAGGAAGGTGATGAGGTCCCCGTCGGGCGACCGCGGCAGCAGCAGCAGCATCTTCCTCCTCCGCTTGGCGGGCGCCGGGGGGGCGGCCTTTTGCCTCGCGGCCGGGTCGTCCAGGACCGCCCTGTACCAGTCGGCAAAGGCGCGGCGCTGGTCGGCCTCGAAGGCGGGCGGCAGCCACTGACTGGGGAGCACGCAGTCCGGGTCGGCCGGGCCGGGCGGGCGGCCGCGGGCGGGCAGGACAAAGTTTGCAAAGTGGTGGCGCAGGTCGTCGGCGACGGCGACGGCGCGCGGGTCCGGGCCGAACATGGTGGCCAGCAGCAGGCCGAAGCGGTCGTGGCGCTGCAGGGTGCCGGCGTAGACGCGCAGGCTCTTGTTGACGTTGTCGGCCGAGTAGCGCCACACCTCGCCGTCCGTCTCGGGCAGGCCCCGGCGCTTGGCCGAGGGGAGCCCGCGCGCGCTGGTGCGGTGCGCCGCCTGCGTGCGCCGCTTGGTCAGGCCCTTCCACTCGCCCCGTGGCTTGCGCTCGAGGGGGCCGGTTGTGGTGGGCTTGGGCTCGGGCTCGAGCTCGGGCTCGGGGTCCGAGGCTGCTTCGTAGTGCTGCTGGCGCGGTGGCAGGCCGCCCGATCTCCGGCCGCCTCCTCCGGCTGCGCGGCCGCCGCGTCCCCTGGCCCTGGTCCTGGCTCTCCCCCGGCCCGCTGTTGCGCCGCCTCTGGAACCGCGGGCTGGTGCCTGGAACTCGGCCGCATCGCTGTCTTCGTCGTGGACGGACGCGTCCGAGCTGGGATCATCCTCTTGGTCGGCGGCTTCGTCCTCGGGCGCGTCAAAGTCTCCATCACCATCGTCCTGCGACTTTCTTCGACCCCGCGCGCGACTGGATGACGTAGCCGCCTGGACCTGTTCGTCATCGGACAGGCCGTAATTAATGGCCTTGAAGCCTGAGGATTTTTGTCTGGTTGAGCGGCGCGTCTTCATTGTGGGTGTTTGGTTTTTGCTGGTGAAGCTTGAGGAGGACTCAATCTTGAGAGGGCAACCCGTGGAGCGCCCAAATCCAGTGAATTCAGCGCTGTCCCACCGAGTTTTACCGAGCGCACTGCCATTGTAATGCTGACCACTGACTCCCGAATAGCTCCATCCATGACCAAGACCACGACCAAATTGATTGCCAAATCAAGCTAACTTCGACCATTGGTCATTGCCACGACACGATTAGATGTTTCCCACCCCACGCGTGACTGCCATTCGACTGCCGGTGAATCTTGTTCTGCCAACACCGCTCCTTGACTGGCGTGGTTTCGTCTTACACGCACTCGGCAACGACAGAATCCCACAATGAATGCCCTTACTTGCATTTTTTATCGATTGCCCAATGCCAACTTGCCCGAGGCGGCAGAGTTTTGTCGGGATTATCGACGTCCAGTCACGGTATTCGCCTCGACTTCGTTTACTGCCCCGACTCCCATTCCCTTATATGCCAGTCAGATCAGTTTATATATAGGAAACACCGAGCCCCATCGACTCTCGTTTCCATCCTTTTGTAAAATCCAGAACCAGTCTATGAGGATCGCCTTGATACCTGATCTCAGACTTCCTCCATGCCACTCCTATCGACAAAAGGGCTCTTCGCCCTGCTAGCCGCGTGTGCGGTTGGCGGCACCTCGGCACACATGATAATGCGAAAGCCTGTACCCTATAACCACCACGACACGATGCCATTGACTCAAGTCAACCCGCTCGATGTCGCCGCGCACCCCTTCCCCGGCCAGGGGCTGAACAAGGTGGTCGAGATGGCCAACTACACGGCCGGGACTCCCGCCGAGGTCTCCTTTACGGGAACCGCTGTCCACGGCGGCGGCTCCTGCCAGTTCGCTATCGCCTACCACGACGACTCGGTAGACCCGGCAACCCTCAGGGACCCAAAGGCCTGGAGGGTGCTCGCGTCCGTCATCGGAGGGTGCCCCGCCGAGGCTGTGGGTAACCTCGATGAGACGGGCAGGGACAGCGACGGCCGCTTCGAGGGCAAGGTTTGCGCACACTTTGCCGAAAAGGAGTGTAGCAAGACTTTCAAGATCCCGCTCCCCAAGGAGCTCCCCAACGGCCGCGCATCGTTTGCTTGGACTTGGTTCAACAATATAGGGGCAAGTTGTCCCTGCCGTGCTTAAAGAGAGTACAGAAGCTAAGCCTTGTGGAATCGAGATACAGAACCGAGAAATGTATATGAATGTGGCTCCCGGTTCGTTACTTTACGGCTAATGGCGACGGTAAATGTCATGTTATTTACATTCTATGCGTCAAAACGTGATAGTCATCGTTTCAGGCGGCTCAGATCGAACGGCCGGCTTCAACTACCTCGAAACTCTCCCTCCACTCTTCATCGCCAACATCGCCGGCGACCCGCTGAGTACGTGCGCCACAGGAAAGGAGGGTGTCCTCGGCTTCCCGAACCCGGGGAAGACGGGCATGGTCATCCAGGACGCCGACGCGGAGTCTTCAGGAACCTGCGAGATGCCCAAGGCCCTCAAGCCCGAGTTCGAAAACGACATCACGCAGCTCAACCACGCCGGCGGGGGCCCCGGCGCCGGGAACAGCTCCAGCTCGCAGCCGCCGTACACAGGGCCCATCAGCAGCGCACCGGGCGGCGGCTTCTCTACAATCCCTAGTGTGCCCACGACGCTGATCACGTCCACCACTAGGCCCGCGGTCGGCGCCGACCAAGGCATGACGACGACCGTGACGACGACGGTCCACGCAACGGTCTATGTCACGCTGCCAGGCGCTGCTACCAGCTACGTGACCGGTGGTGGCAGTGCCGCTTCCGGGATGCCGGCTCCCCCAGTCTCGGTGGCCTGCAAGGAAGGGGACGTCATGATATGCATCGGAAGCACGCATTTTGGCCTGTGCAACCACGGCAGCGCCATCCCGCAGCCTGTGGCGGCGGGGACTGTGTGCTCTAGGAACCAGATTGTCCACCAAGGGGCTTGAGGTGAATCTTTCATCCCCATGAGGCTTTGCGGGTGTTGTGGACGTATTAGAAGTCCACCAGCGGTTATTGTGAGTGGTTTACACGCGAAAAGAGCACAGTTGGTTGGTTCGTCCGCCGTAGCCTGGCGGCCATGTATATAATGAATTTGATAATGCATCTATCCAATAGGTCAAACCATGCACGCCAAAACCAAGCCAAAAACGCCATGCTAGAAGAAATGCAGTCATTCCCACCAAGAGCCTAAAAGCCTCAAGGCTTCGAGCCTCACATAAAAGCAAAAAAGACACCAATGGCACCCAGCGCCGCAGCAGCAGAGACGGCCACGCCCGCGGGGGCGGCGGCCTTCTTGCTGGTGGTAGCCGCAGCAGCAATGCCCGTCGTGCCCGACGAGGACGAGGAGGACGTCGTGGTCGTGCTGGAGCTCGAAGTACTCGACGACGACGACGACGACGAAGACGAAGACGAAGACGAAGACGACGACGAAGACGACGACGAAGACGAGCTGGTAGTAGTAGTAGCCTGACTGCCACCCGCAGTCCCAGACCCGTACGAGCTGGTGCTGGTGCTGTTACCGCTCATCATGACGGTGAACAGGCTCCTCCCGCCCTCGCAGCTGACGGTGCCGTCGACGAGGCCGACGCGGGCGCCGCCGCAGCACACGTTGTTGAGCATGTTGCCCGGGCAGCCGCGGTACAGCGGGTTGGACGTGACGCACGCCTCCAGCGGCAGCCGCCACTCGACGCCCGCGCCGGAGCAGTCCGGGTCCGTCGACGACCTGCAGCACAGGCCGCGCTCGGCGTCGTAGGCGCCCGGGCACGGGAGCGGCGGCACCGGCCGGGTCGTGCCGACGGGGAAGTTGAACTCGGGGCGGGGCGGCGCCGTGGTGCAGTAGGCGGGCGTGCCGGTCGTGGTTGTGTCCGAGGTCGAGGTGCTGGCGGAGGAGGTGGTCGAGGTGGTCGAGGTTGGGACTGCCAGGGCGACGGCGGGCAGCAGCGCCAGCACGGCTGCGATGGCGCGTGTGTTGATGGGGCCGCTGAACTGCGACATTGTGATGTTTTCACTTGCTCACTCTTTTGTTTCAACTTCTCTGCCTTGTCCCCCGATGTGACTTGTCGTTTTCTTGGTGGTTGTACGAGTTTCTTGGATATCGACATCAAGGACGGCAGATGCGATGCCAAGAGGCATCTTGCCATTCCAATGGCCAAGATTGATCTTTATAGCCAACAAGAGCCATGTTTGCCGCATTGGTTGCTGTTTGAATGTCGTAGTAAGCCGACACCTGTCAGCTCCAGTAATCTGTAGGGGTCGTGGCTGACTTGACACCGAGGCGAAATACCGAATCTGGATGCTGACTGGCGCTACAGCCAATTATATCGCGGCGGTGCCTGCCACTGCAGCTGTGTGGCCTTTGCCATCTCCTGTGGATCGACTAACCCGCCACGCAAGTAATCGATAAAGGTTAATGCTAATTGCTATAGGTTTAATACAATAATTTTATTTCAAGCCGTCTAAATCACATGACCCTTGGGCCCGTGCCCGGATGCTCAAGGCTTCTGGGGTGCGCGGCCATCCGGCCCTAGCCACTCTGTGGCGGAACCCTTGTCAGGAGAGCAGGAACCATGGCGGGGCCAGGGACCACCCCGCAGGGAGGTCACCTGCCGACTTATGTCAGCTAAGCTGCTATGGTTGTGTATGAGGTTGGGGCCAAGGCACGTGACCTGGACCGCCCACGCACAATCTGCCGTGGTAGCCAGAAATCGCCTACCGGGATACCTCACACAGGTTGCTATGAACATAGCAGACATAGCAAGGACCTAGTGTACGTACCTCAAGGCATAGATACTTTTTGACTGAGGCCTCGGCATCAGTCAACCTAAGTTAGCTTCCAAGTATCCCTTGGAGCAAGCATTCAGACCGCACCCAAACCCTTTGTGAATCCCCTCAGTTGTCCACGTCACATGATACTACTAATCACCTCCCTAGGCGCCCTACCTTAGGAGCAGAGGCCTGACTGTAACGCGTAGCGTTTTTAAACAGAGTGTTTGCTACTCCTCGCCTAGCGACCACGTATTAGGAAGGAGCAATGTAGTCACTGAGATAAAAGCTGCGGTATTGCAGTTCCAATGCCTAAAATCCGAAGGGAAGGGCCGAATACATAGTGCTATACCTCCAACGCCACTTAGCTTCACCCACAAGTAAACTGGAACGTCCCACGCCCATTCCCCCAACTGCCCGCCATATTCCGCCAACTGTTATTCAATCGTCCGGAATACTCCCAGCTGTGTTTGCCAACATAAGCCTTAACGAACGACACGCGCCCAGAGGCGTAAACATCCCCCTTGATGGTGAAGTACCCGACCGAGTCACTGCCACTCCCGGTGATGGCGACAGACTTGCCATCGTCCCGGGCTCGCCTTGTTGTCAGACTGAGAATGCTCAGCCCATCCGTCCTCCCGTCCGAGTAGTAGTAGTATCCCCGCCACGGGCCGTCCAGGGCCTTCTTGATGCGCGTGAGCCGGCCCTCGGGCTCGGGTTGAACCTTGACGCGCGCCCGGCGTCCTGGGTACGCCTCGGCTATAAAGCGCTTGTCCGCGTTGGACAGTGTCGAGTTGGGCTTTGTGAAGAATTCCCCTTTTGTGAGACTGGACGGAAATGAGTAGAGCATGATGGACTCCTTGTCAAACGACGAAAACTGCGTTATGTCGATGCTGTAGGCCTTGAAGATGTTTCTGCGCACTTTTGGTTTGTCCCAGCCCAAAGTCTGTTTGTAGTACTTGTACACGGCCTTTTTGTCCCAGGGTATGTTCCCCGCCGGGCTCTGGTGCTCGTGGATGCAGCCGAGGGCGTGGCCAAACTCGTGCAGCACGGTGCGCGAGAACTCCATCTCGGGCGTCGTGTCAGTGAACCAGCCAAAATTCATGGTTGCCTGGTCCTTGGGCACGTTGCGGCAGCTGGTGCCGATGACGGACCATGAGCCACCACCTTTGATAAACGACACACGAATGTCGGCATCGCCTCTCTTGACAAAGTTCATCTTGAGGTTGGCGTGCTCGAGCCAGCCACGCGCGTACTTTTTCACCATTTTCTGCACGTTGCTCGTCCCACCGAGCAGCTTGATCCGGATGGTCTCGCCAGGGGTCCACATGTAGTCGCTGACCATGGCCATGTCGGCTATCTCCTCACTGGGTGGCTCACCCCCGCCCTTCGGGGCCGACGACTGAGCGTCAGTGTCGTCAATCTCATGCACAGGGTCGGGAATGATGGTGCAGAGGTGTACGGACTCCATTTGGAGCGTTTCAAGAATGGGAATTAAGCAGTGGAGCGTGTGTGAGAGGTTGGGTAGTGAAGCTGGTGTGGCCTGTAAATACCTGGGAATATGATTTAGGGAAAAGTGGTAGTGAAAAGCTGGGGAGAGGTGGGTTGGCTATAAGTTGAGAACATTGGTAGCTCTTGGATAACTAGTCTTCGGTGTATTGCTTTAAGGTGAACTGCGCCTGGCCTTGCCCCCAACCTTTCGCCTCACGAAAGGCTACAAGTGGGCGTTATGGACCAACATAGCGGCATCTTCTTGGGGAAACTCCGATGCCGCCTACGCCGGGCGGTGCTTGCACATCTTCCCTTCGCCGCCCAATTTTAAGGCAAGCTTAGCTGTTTAAGCCGACGGGATGGTGGGAAGTGGTTTTAATTGGTAGGTACAACGCAGCAACACTACCGCTGCCCGCTATTCCTGCACGGCTTTCAAGCCGTTGCTAACGTGGACGCTCCTAAGGACATGAATGGAGTCATTGGCCTCAAGATGGTGTGTGGTGGTTTAGATTGATAGGTGTAACGCAACAACGACAATGCTGCTCGCTGCTCCGACAGTTTTCAAGCAGTCGTCAACGTGTACACTGCTCAGGACACGAATAAATTAATGGCTTTAACTGGTGGTTTAGATTGGTAGGTGTGACTGCAGCAACGCTGCTGCTGCACGCTGCCACGCTGCCACGCTGCCCAAAAAAAGTTGGCAATCTTTCAGCCTTTCAAGGTGGTGGACCCATAAATATCTATCGGGGAAAGGGCTGCCATCTTGTTTTGGGCATCGTGGCTGCTTGGGCACGAATAAGTCATTGGAACCACCTTCTCTTCGTCGTGCCTTATCACGTGCCATTTCTCCAAGTGGTGTTCAGCCAGCCGGGAGGGTATGTGCCTATCCCCCGTCGCAAAGTAAAGCAAACCCAAATGCGCCAAATACAGTCGTCGTCCATGGCCTTTAAGGGTTGGACGCGGAGCAAAGACTCGTGGTCTCCCGATATCTCCCTGTTGAGAAGAGCGCCGCCGGTCATTTCGCAAACACCAACGACATTTTTCTCCAGCAACAAATTATATTTCCAGGCTCCCTGCGTGCTGAAAACATGGGCGGGAGCCAATCCTCCCTTGGCGCCACCGACACAAACCGCGATGTTGGCTCGGCACAGCAAGCTGGGCAGTTGATGGACTTTGACGAATCATTCCTGCCCAAAGTACGTCCTCCACTGGGCCCAGCCGCGGATTTCGGCCTGAGCTCCGGCCAGGTGATCAAGATATTCGGCTGTAATCCAGACAACTTCACCAGTATCCCCAGCCGGCTCGTCGTCCCCGTCCTAAAAGGGCGTCGTGAGAGTGACGGGTCCTTCTGGACCCGTGGCTGGGTCTACATTGTCGAGCCGCAGGAGTGGGTTCCCGTCGTTAGACACGGCGACTCCGTCACGGTGTCCGAGTTTGCATCGCCTCGATCCAAGATGCGGAGCCTGGGCATTGCCGAGTCCAAGTTCAACAGTAGCTGTAAAGCCAGCATATATTTCCAGCACGGTGGCTCTTTTTACAGCACGAGATCCGATGTTCGGCAAACTGCCAAGCTCGCCTTCGAGTATAGCGACACATCCGCGACTGAGGCTCAACTTCGCAGAAATGGAGTAGCCGACGACACTTTGGTTCAGGAGCTACTTCTCTACCCCATTCTACGATGCAAAGGCATCAAGCGACAGCGCATCGACTACATCGTCAACATGACGCGCAAGAGCCTAGAGTGGGCGGCGAAACCATCCTATACCGACGGCCTGGAACGTGTCCGCGTCAAGGCGTCACGTCTGGCGAGACGGATTGCTAACCTGCAGCTCCACCCTGTACCGGTTTACGGGAGCGAGGGCGAGGATGAGGCGCGTCTGCTGCCCGTTCCCAAGATTGGGCAGGACGGCGACATGCAGGTGATGACATTGCTCAGTCGCGCAGATTGGCCGGACTGGTATATTTACGAAGCCCCGTTTGAGGAGTGGACGAAGACAATCGACCTGGCAGCTCCTCAAAATGACGTGGCGGTCCGGCCTAGCAGCTGTTGGACAACTCTTCTTGACGAATTTCTTGGGGAGGGGTCTGACGATAATGACAGTGTATCTACGGATGGGGAACTTGAGGTCGGCGGAGAGAGCAGCTCTGGGAAAGGGCCCGGGAATTCGAGGAAGGGAGATATGGGGCTGCCTCGGGGGGAAGGGATTATGGTTTCGGAATGCCCGTTCTAATCGCAGCGATATAAATAAAGATATCTGGGTCTGGTTTAAATAGCTTGAACATTGTAGCTAGGACTTGTT
This sequence comes from Gaeumannomyces tritici R3-111a-1, assembly GCF_000145635.1. Taxonomy (NCBI): domain Eukaryota; kingdom Fungi; phylum Ascomycota; class Sordariomycetes; order Magnaporthales; family Magnaporthaceae; genus Gaeumannomyces; species Gaeumannomyces tritici. The sequence goes on along the minus strand of NW_008804548.1, from coordinate 1,792,185 downwards.
GAACACCTGGCTATCTGAGATCAGGTACAGGGTGTATCGTACCTTGGCGAGCGACTGTTAACTAAAGATTCACACGAGGCCTTCCATTCCCATCCCAAGAATCATTTCGCCCACCGTCTCAAGCCTCCGTCCAAACATACCAGGGACACGTACGCTCAGAAGCCCAAGTCAGCCAGCGAATGAATACCACCCTCAAAATCATTCTTCAGGGGCACCCCAAACCTGTCCCACTCGCGTTCCTCCGCCTCGGCTGCATCTACCGTCGCCAGTTCCTCGTCCTCCGACTCATCAGTTTCCACGTAGACGCCCTCAGTCCCCGGTGCAGGAGCCATAGCATCCATCACCTCCATTCCCGGCGGCATCGCCGCCATGGGCATGTTGCGCGCTCTCCCCGTGCCAGCGGCGCCCCTCTTCTTGGTGGGCAATCGAACGCCTTGCCGCCATGAAAAGAAGTTGTCCCGGTCCCACGTCTGCTTGACGCGCCGCAGCTCCTCGCGGTTGTCCCCGTAGTATGCCGCCTCGTGCGCATCCCGCCGCAGCTCTCTGTCGGGGAAGTTGATGAAGGCTGCGCGTCCGTCGATCGAGAGCGGCCGGAGATCCTTTTCCATCTCCTTAAGGAAGCGCTTCATATCTTCCCCAAGCCACTTGTCCTTCCACTGCAGCATGATGTAGGTGTGGTAGATGCACGAGCGCCATGGGAATGCCGTGGCGTTGGCTTTCTTCTAGTTTGCCTCGCCGCCCGAGTGAATCCACGTCACCTGCAGCAGCCCCTTCTCGCCGACAAACTGCTTCCTAAAATCGCCCATGCTCTTCCTGATGCGCTTAGTGGCGTCGTTGATCGTACTGCGATTGTTGCCAAAAACGAAGGAGGTGTAGATGCGGTAGAATCTGTCGGCCGAGGGCAGAGCCATAGCGATCTCTTCGGACCATTGCTCAACAAGCGTCTCGTGGAGGAACCGCGACGATTTCTCGGCCATGGTGCGGCGCTTCATCAATTTTGCCAGCTCTTTATCCTTGATGTACTTGTCGATGGTCTTGTCCAAGTCGGTCTTCTCGCCGTCGTGGTAGATCAGGAACCGAATGCCAACCTCGCTTCCGGTCTGGTCGAGATCGCAGATCCAGGTGCTGTCGACAGTGGTGCTGTTGGGCCACTTGGCTGTATAGAAGCTTCTCATGGTGTCCATGAACTTCTCCATGGCATCTGCATCCGGCTTTGGGAGCCAAGTGAACCTTCCCGCCACTACCTGCTTCCCTGCCAGACGCTGCACTTTCATCTTGAGTGACACCACAACACCAAAGTTGCCTCCGCCCGCGCCGCAGAGCGCCCAGAAGAGCTTCCTCTCGTTCGAGTTGTTCTTGTCACTTTCTTTGACAGTGATCACCTTCCCGTTCGCCGTGACGATGGTAGCCTCAACCAGCGTATCACACCCCATGCCAAAACTTCTCGTGAAGGGACTCAGGCCGCCGCCCAAGATGAAGCCACTAACTCCGACTGTCGGGCACCGCCCTCCATTTATGACGTACCCATCGTGGCGACCGTTGACAAGCTCCTTGTAGGCGTGGCCCCATTTCGCCCCTCCCTCCAGCGTGACGAATTCCGGAGTTCGCGACCCGGGCGCCATGTCGAGTTTCACCTTGTTCATCCTGAGGAGGTCCAACAGGATACCACCATCTGCGGTGGACGAGCCGGCGTACGAGTGGCCGCCGTTCTTGATAGTAACACGGAGCTTCTTAACTCGCGCCTCGTTGATAATGGCTTGAACCTGCTTAACATTTCTGGGTTGAACAACACACAAGGGTCGGGAGAAGCGGTAAAGGAGGTTCTCGGTTGCGACAGCGCGTTCGTAGTCCCGCTCTCCAGGCTTCAGAAGCGCCGCGCCTCCTATTTCGGCACTCGTGATGGGAGCTGCCATGGCTCGCTCTGGATGCCCGTTAAGGTGGCGTGGTCAACATCTAAAGCGCCCACTCTTCACAGGAGTGGCTGTGGTATATATGCGTAGGTCATGTAAGCTGGTACCCCGCAGGCAGTATATGGAGGGGTCTGGGCCCGCGCGTGTTGCGCAGTTGCCCATTGATTCCATGGCTGGTGCCCAAGTAACTATTCTCTTCTATGCACGCGATCGGCCCAATCGGCCCAACGGAGGTCCCTCCTTCGAGGATCTCGAGCCCCTCCGTGGATACTGAAATAGGTAGTTACTATGCACCGTTCATGTCAATCGGGAAGCACTATTACGAAACACAAGGCAACCTAAAAGGGGAATGCCGCCAAACCGGCGGGAAATCTTTAATGGAATCCTTCTAAAGGGACCGCTCTTCCAGTGCCTCAGGCAATCAATACCCGTGCCTAAGGCTTCCTTCAAACTGTATGGAGTGCCTCCTTTGTGACAAACCTTTACAAAGGAAAGGGAGAAGAAGGAGGAAGAAGGGTAATAAAAATTGAAAAAAAAGGGTAATTGGTAATAAAGTATAGGATACGCAGTCAATGTTTGGCCGGTGAGGTACCAAAAAATCGAAAACATTGAGTTTGGTTAGAGGGAAAAAGAAAAGGGGAAGAGGGATGGGGGACTAAAGGAGAATATAAAATTCGACGACGGGCTGTTATTCCCAAACGCTCGATACGGCCGGGCGCCGCGCGAGCCTGGTGGTTTTTACGACGAACTCGGGAGTGACTTCCTTACCAAGAAGCCGCCGGTTGCGAACGGGGTTGGGAGTGCTTGTTTAAGGTGCTGTGGCTGTCACCAGTTTCCCGCCCGGACAGCAGGGCCGCGATTTCCCCTGGCACCTGAGCCTTCGCTCAAGGAGGGGAGTGGAATGCTTTCTTCGTGTTGCGGCGTCCCGAACTCTCAAGCTTGGCCGTTAGCCGGGAATATACTCCTCTATACTATCAAGCAGAGCACCAGCACCCAATGCCGCCGACATAACCGAAAGAGTAGCACGAGTTTACGAGCGCCAGTGTTAGCCCGGGGATACGGCACTGCTATCACGGCAGCGACGGCTCGGCTGCTTGAAGCCGGCCCCTCACATACCTCATGTGTCCCGCGCAGATGCGGTTTTAGCCGGAACCGCTGAGTGGCCTGCCGTGGCAATGTGGCATATATGATATTACGACCTAGGCGGGAGTGACCAGACCCATTTGTATTTCGAGGGGCTGGCACACTCATGGCGAGGTCGCATATGTATCAATGGCCAACGTATGCTTACCGGTACTTTGCAATCACAAACATGCAGCTTGCCCCTCGACAACATGCAAGAGATATTGGGAGCAGGACGGCACGCATGTAATTCGTCGAGGGCCCTGACAGCCCGCGCCTAAATCCGCTACTCGGGGCGATAAGAAGCAGTGCTGCCCTCTTTGCATGGAATTCATTAAAAATCCGGATGGCGCTAGAAGGGTTGCAGGAGGGGGCCGCGGCCCGGTCGGAAGAGGTGGGCGAGACGAAGCAGAAGTATTTAATATTGACATGGGAACCAAGACCGCACCCAGACTGTAACGCCGCACCACGCACCACTCGACACTCGCCAGCCGCACCCCATGATGCCACGCTGGAACCCCCTCATCCTCAGCCTGGCCGGCCTCCTCCACCAGGCGGGCCAGGCCGCCAGCCAGGACCCCGGCCCCTTCGACCCCTCAAAGGCCGTCATCCCGCCCATGCTGCGCTTCCAGTGCTCGCAGCTGGTCGTCGAGCGCCTGGACCCCCTCGTCAACCCGGGCTCCGTGCCGTCCCCGCACCTGCACCAGATCGTCGGCGGCGACTCCTTCAACGCGTCCATGGAGCCCGCGGCGCACGACCCCGCCGCCCGGTCCGGCTGCACCTCGTGCACCTTCAGCCAGGACTTTTCAAACTACTGGACCGCCGTGCTGTACTTTCGCGCCCGCAACGGCACCTACAAGCGCGTGCCGCAGGTGCCGAGCGAGGGGCTGAGGGGCGTCGGCGGCATCACCGTCTACTACATCCCGCCGCTGGGGCAGAACAAGACGACGGCCTTTAAGCCCGGGTTCCGCATGCTCGTCGGCGACGTCGGGCTCAGGGGCCCCGCGCCCCAGGGCAAGGTCGACCCCAAGGTGTGCCATCGGTGCATGCCCAAGACCGGGGACAGCAACAACCTGAACTGCGCGCCGCCCGACAGCGTGACGCTGCCGAAAAAGTTCTGCGCGGGCGGCATCAGGAGCGTCATAACCTTCCCCACGTGCTGGGACGGCGTCAACCTGGACAGCGCGGACCACAAGAGCCACGTCGCGTATCCGGTCAAGGGGACCATCAAGGACATGTACGACTACGACGGGGGCGTCTGTCCCGATAGCCACCCTGTCAAGGTCCCGCAGGTCATGTATGAGGTTATTTGGGATGTGAGTATCCTCCTCGCAATGTCTAGCGGCGGCACGTTTACTGAAAGGCGGCATGCTACTACCGACAGACGACACCGTTCAATGACCCGGACCTGTGGCCCGAAGACAAGTCGCGGCAGCCTTTTGTGTGGAGTAATGGTGATGAGTACGTTTTCACTGCCATTGGTACATCTGCATCGACCCTACGCGTGCAAGGCTGACATGCTCCAACAGACACGGGTACTCCCAGCACGGTGACTACGTGTAAGTGTTTGAAACTCATCCTTTTTACAAGCTAGAACCTACTAACACACCCTAGCTTCGGGTGGAAGGACGACGCCCTCCAGCGCGCCATGGATGACCGCTGCTTTGGCGACGTCTGCAAGAGTATAGAGACGCAATCTCCCGAAAAGGCGGCCGAGTGTGTCAAGAGCAGGACAGTGAACGAGGACATTGACGGATGTAAGCTGTCTTGGCAGTGTAGTGACTCCCTGAAACCCGAACTAACCATGTACACTGAACAGGGCTCACTGATCTTCCGGGCATGGCGGGTATGAAGAAATGACGATGGGGGAGCTGAGAATGGGACTAATGACGGGGAGGAGCATTTGTACAACGGGTAGGTAGTTCAATGCAGTCCCAGACATCTTTGACGCAATAAGGGGTGTAATGGCCGAGTAATTATCAGCCATAGCAGCGCGCTTCAACACGGCCCAGCCGCTTGGTGTGGGCTGGTGGGACCTGAAAGACGAGAAAAAGTATCCTGTATGTTCGGATCTCGCACTCCGGCCCGTCAGATCGAAACGTCCCGGAAGGATCAGCTATCCCTCCGCTCCGCCAAGCGTCAGACTTGCATAACCCCAGCCCCCACGCTATTCTTGAAGGATCCGGATCGACGGCTTGGCAGGCAAGGCCACCTCGACAACAATTGCCTGCCAGAAACGGGGGCTGCGATAACGAATGCCCACCTCACACCTCCGCATGCTCTAGTCTTGTTCGGGCAGGTCGCGGCGGCGCTGCAGCAGCCCATCATGGGCCCTCGAGTAGCGCCGCGGCGGATGGATGCCTGGCATCGGGCGTCCGAGGTTCCCGCAGAGGACCACTGCGTGTATATAAGTGTGTGCTGTACCTGGCCATCCGCCCATGTCCTCTAGATCCCCCGACTCTGTTCAACGGCCCGCTCCGACATCAGGCACGCAACCCAAACAACAAGACCTCAAAACAGCCAAAAAAAAAAAAAAAAAAAAATGAAGCTCCTCGCCGTCCTGACCGCCGCCCTCAGCGTCGCGGGCCTCGCCGTGGCCCAGCAGAACTGCCGACAGCTGTAATGCCACCCCCCTCTAGCCGCAGCCAGAGGCATGCCCAGTACTGACCTAGTGGTTGGAATGCAAAACAGGAACGAGCAGTACTGCGAGTGCTCGGGTTACTGCTACCTCACGCGCGACGGCGGCTGCAGCCCGCCGCTGCGCTGGGTTGGGCTCTGCCCGCTGTAAGAGAGCGGCACAGGCACCTTCTACGAGTGTTGCAGAGAAGGGAAGGGAGTGGGAGGCGTCTAGATGGCTAGAGCGGAAGTTGGGGTGTTCTTGACAGCAAACCAAGAAAATAAAGCCTCCAAGTGGAATCTCGGGTATATTGAAAAGGAAAAACGATGAAATCACACAAAGACAAAGCAAATGACGAACAACACACCCCCAGTCCCATCACAACCACAAACGCAGTCCCATAGCCCCCTACGGCGCGCCGCCAGCCCCAGGAGGTGCACCCCCAGCCCCCGGCGGGACGTTCCACTGCGGCACCGGCACGGGCGGCGGCGACGGCATCGGCCTGGCCGGGTCGGCAATGACCGGGTCCGGCGGCGGCGGGTCGATGGTGTCAAAGAAGTGATCAAAGTAATTTTTGATGTTGGCATCGGTCTCGAGGTCCGACTGCTCGTGGGACGGGTCGTCGTCGTCGACGGCGGCGCAGCCGGCCTCGGCCGCCTCGAGCAGCTCCTTGAGGCTCGGGCGGTCGCAGGGCTCGTCGGCCATCATGCGCACCACCAGGTGGCGCAGCGTGTCCGAGATGTGGGCGTGGCCCGGCTCGTTGAGCGGGTGCGCGTACATCCAAAACGTCCTGCGCCCGTCCCCGCCCGGGTCCGCTTCCATGTTGGGCAGGATCGGGATCTCCTTGGGCACCGGGGGGTTCATCGGGGCTCTCTGCATGATGATGACCCACATGGTCTTTGGTTGTTTAGTCTGTGACCTTGGAGATCGGGGTTGGGGTGATGAGGCAAAGCTTACCACTCCAATGGCCCATACGTTTGTCCACCAGCCGTAGTTGCCAGCGACATGTTGATACGACGTCCTAAATTTATACTTGGGCTTTCCTAGTTGTTTCCAGGGGTTCAGGTAGCAATAATCCCACTGATCGGTAAATTGCTCCTAGATCGGGTGAAATATTGATGGTTAGGCTGGTGGAAAAGGTATTGCAGAGACAAATATAAACTTACCGGCGCCAGGTACCCTTGCTTGCCCGTATGGCGCAGCACCCACATCATAAAGCTGTCCTCGATGCCTAGTCAGATTATCTAGATCCATACGAGGCTCGACCTGTCCTGGGATCACGTACTCATTCTCTCTTAAAACGTCTCTATGCATGGGCTTGGTGGTTCCAAAGTCGCCAATCTGAGCCATGGGCATAATTGGATGGTCGACGTCGCTGGTCAGGAAGACTGGCGACAGACGTGTTAGCGGAGAAACGAGAAGCATGGGTCGGCTAGAGAGCATGGGTGGACTCACTGTTGTAGGGGTCAAGGTCAAAGTGGACAAAGTTACTAAGGTAGAGTTCATCCATCGGTGGCAGCTTCTCTTGGATCAGCGGGGGCCAGTCCGGCACGGGCTGCCCGCTGGCCTCGGCCTGCTTCCTGACGGGCGACCACATGGCGATGCACCCGCGGACGACTAGTAAAGGGAGGCATCGAAGCGTCAGCGATGCGTGAGGAAGGCAGGATCAGGGATGGTTGCCCGGAGAGGCGGGTACTCACGGCACTCCAGCAGGCGCCAGCAGAACTTGTCCCTGACGGGAATCCGCAGGCGCGCCAGGAGAGCGACCATCTTGTCTAGGGCGCCCTTGTCGGAGAAGATCTGGATCAGCAGGCTCTTCTCAGCGTCAACCTTTTTGATGGCGTCGACCGTCTCTGCATCAAGGTTGAGGTGATGCAGCTGCAGCGGCACCGCGGGGTTGCCGTGCTCCTCGTTCCCGAGCATCTCGTGCACCTCGGCGATGGTGGCCAGCTGCGTGATGTGCCGGCAGCGCTTCAGCCACTTTAGGGTTGGGTTCGCATGTCAGCTGCGGCGCTTCTTTTTCATGGGAGGAGGGTGCTTACAGTCAGGACGTTCTTCTCGTTCCTCATATCGGTGCCTCTCAGCGACATCTTGACCACAATGCGCTTCTTGGCACCCGTCTTCTGGTTGACAACCTCGTACAGACACGCGGCGCCGTTGCCTCCGGCGCCCAAGAGGCGGACAAAGCGAGCCCCGGCCGCGAGCAGGCCCCCGCTGTAATCGTTGATCGCCTTCCGAGGGAGGGACTGGACGACCTCGGCCTTGTTCTTCCCCTTCAGCCTCCTCTCGCCCACGTTGCGGAAGTGGTGTCTCGACACCTGGTCAGCGTCCGCCATGCCCTGGGCCATTTTTGAGTTGGCGCTGTTCAGTTCGCGGATCCTCTCTCGGTAGAAGCCTGTGGGAAGCTTGAGCGTTTGCCATATGGGCTTGCGATACTCCTCATCCCAGCCCTGGCCTCTGCCCTTGCGGTACTCAAAGAAGCGGTCCGATTTCTTTTGCATTTCTAGTATGAGCCCCGGGGGGAGCGGGAGCGGGTGGAGCGGCCCCGCGGGTGCTCTAACTGCGAGGACATGTGCCGGACCGATGGGCATTGAAGGCTGTGCGATGGGGAAGGCGGGTGCCGCGGCCAGCAGAGGCGGGTGGAATACCGGACCGGCGGGCAATGCGGGCTGTCCGATAGGAAAGTAGGGTCTTACGGCTGGTAGAGGCGGGTTAAATACCGGGACGCGGCCTGGTGGAAGCTGCGAGGGCCCCGCCGCATCTGGCACCGCCGCGTCCGGCACCAGAGGGCTAAAGTCGGGGGCTCGATCTGGAAGTTGCGCGGGCATGACTGCGCCCGGTAGCAGCGGCTTGAACGCCGTGGCCCGCATCCCTGGCAACGGTCCAGGCACCGGCGCTTGGTTCATAGCGATGAAGTGAGAGGCCATGCCCCCGAACTGCATGCCTGCAGGTGGTCGAGGCGGGTTCGGCCCCATGTGGGGGGGGCACAGGCGCGGGAAGCCCCTGGTTCGGCTGCCGGAATGGCGGGATCGCGGGTACGGGCAGGCTCGCTCCTGCGTCGGTTCGCTGGCGCTTCGGAGGCCCCTGAGACACCGCCGGGGACGGGCCTGGGTTGTAGCCGGCCGGGGCCCTTGGCGGCGGCGGAGGCATTAGGTTGAAGCCCCCCGCCATTGGCGCCCTGGGACCGGAAGCTGCGGGGTTCATGAGGCCCGCGAAGCCCCTTGGGACTGGCGGAGGCGGAGGCGGCGGCGCGAGAGCGGGCTGGCCAGGGGCAAGACCCGGTGGCGGCAATGGGCCGCCATCAAAGGGGTTGGGGTCATTGAGATCATTGGGATCATTGGGGTCGTCTTCCGCACGTCTTTTTGGCGGCATCTTTGCGGTGTGATGGTTGGACTGCTAGGGGATGGGAAGGTGAGAAAGGAGGGATTCAAGTGCGAAACGAGGAGCTTCGTGAGATGCCATGTTCAACATGCGCCGCCGTCGCGAAAGGCGAGGACAAATACTTTAATAAGACTGACTGGATTCGGAAGCAGAGAATAGGAAACAAAGCGTCGCGCCGCTCATTTGGCCCGGATGCGGATGTTGTTTCTCGGGGTTGGTCATCATTGTCGAGCACAGTGCAGGAAGCGAGCGACTAGCAAGATTGAAATTCGCACTGCCGTTTGCCGTTTTCGGCAGGTCCGTCCTGCTAGCACATTATCTAGCATTTGGCACAGAAAAAACACACATAGAGCAAACTGTCCAAAAAGCACATAATTTGGTGGAACAAAGGAAGTTCCAAGCCTAGTTCCCTCTCTGCTGCCCCTGGCCGTTGCCGGCTCCCTGCTGCCCCTGGCCGTTACCGCCTCCCTGGATCTTGGCCAGCTCCTGGGCGGCGAGCTCGTCGAGCTCAAAGTCGATGTCGATGCCCGCGGCCTCGTTGGCGGCAATCGCCTCGGCGACGACCTCGGCGCTGGCCTGGGCCGCCGCGGCGCTGGCGGACTCGAAGGCCGGGCCCTCGGTGATGGCACCGCCTAGACGGGGGAGAAGAAGAAGAAGAAAAAAAGGAAAGAAGCGTCAGTGAAATCGAGCAATCGCTTCAGCCACGGCCTCAAAAGGCGAAGGAGGTGGAGGGGGGCGGTATGGCCGGAAATTGGAGGACTCACCGATGCCGGCCTGGGCCAAGACTTCAGCAAACGCGATATCGGCGGCGTTGGCAATGCCCTATTCACCGCCGCCCGCCCTGCTTGTTAGAAAAGAGTCTAAGAGGCGGGGTAGGATGGGTTCTGCTCACGTTTGCGCCGTTGTTGGCCCTGTCGTTCTGGGGGTCCGGCTCCGGGAACGCGACGGGAGCTGGGGTCGGGTCGGGCGCCGGGATGGCAGCGACGAGCGAGGCCGCGAGTAGAACGAGGGCCGCGAAGGAGACCATTTTTTTTTTTCGAGCGTGTTGGAATCGAGAATGACCGTTGGTTAAGGATCGGATCGGAGCACAGCTCTCGGAGTAGAAAGGAATGTTCGTAAAGACAAAGTCGAAAAGGACCGAGAAGGGCAGTAAAGGCGCAAAGGAGAGCAATAGATAGTCGAAGAGCAGCAGCCGATGAGTTAAATACCTCTAGCCATCTCCTCACTGATCCCTCCGGCAGCCATCGGGATGATGAAACGCCCAACGGCATCGCCGTCCCGCCTCCAGGCCGTGTCTGACAACTCGCGCCTTTCAGGTTGAGACCTCATGCTTCATCACCCGGCTGACTGTCGCGGCTGCCAATGGACGTTGCGGTAAAATGCGACGCCGTCTACACTGACACCTTGTCGACGCAATAGCCGGTGCCTCACCAGCCAAAAGGCCGCCGTTTGATCCGCGCGGCTCAGTGCCACCAACACCCGGATAAATCGACCTACTGGGTGAGCTGTCTTGTGAGGCAACACAACACGAAAAAAAAAAGAGAAAAAAAAAGGAAAAGAAAATCCACAGCATCTGTCAGCGCCACAGGTGCATGCATCATCAAAAGGCAGGCCGCGAGGTAAAGATGTCATTATTCATCAAACAAGCTTCCTACGTCCCCTCATACCATTATATACCGTGAAAGCCCCCATCGCTTCAATCAGCACTTGGTAGGCTCACCCAGGCCCAGGTCGGTCGCGGCCAGAAGCAGCTCCATGAATCCGCCCGCAATCTCCCTCAGGTTCGAGTTGTACTGCGACTGCGAGGGATAAAAGGGGCACGAGGCAGCACTGTTGCCAAATCCAAACTCGATGGTGTACGAATGGACCGTGTTCAGGCTGGAGTTGGCAAAGTGGCGTGAGTAAGCGTAGTCGTCGGAAGCTGCATCATGTTAGTCCTAGCCGTCCATGTTGGGATCAAGTGACAGAAAGTTCGGATGGCGAGCATGCCAGCCAACTCGGCAGGGGATGATGCAGGCAATGTGAAAAGTCAATACACACCTCCGCTGGTCGGGTACAGGGCAGACGACTGCATGACCGTGTAGGTCCGGCCAGCCGCCCCGCTCATCCCATCGCCGATGCGCTTAGCAGCGCCCTGGTTCAGGGCGTCCTCGGCGGCCGGAACATACTCGCCGTAGCCCTTACCCACGCCGGGTGTGTCGCTGACGATGCCGCGCACGCTATCGTAGGTGGTGTTGAGGAAGCTCATGTAGGGGTACCGCCCCTGGTTGGTGTCGGAGCCCCAGCTGAAAAGAACGTCTCCGGCGTACGAGTGCAGGTCGACAAACCAGCGGACCTTGGAGTACGTGTCCAGAACCCACTTGATGTTCCGGGTCTCGGGCTCCGAGAAGGGGCTGGTGCCTTTTGTCGTGGAATGACGCGTTAGAGGGCCGTCAAGTGCGCCGGGTTGAGGTCTGGAGCTTACCATGGAAAGTTTCGGCACTCGGGATTGTGGAAGCCACCGACGAGGACACGCTCGAGGCGAAGGCCTTCTCATAATCCCACAGAAAGTCAAAGTTTCTATTCAGATCCACGCCAATCGCGTCACTGTTGCCCCCGGAAGACTTTGGGTTGCGGTTTTTACGCCAGCAGCTGTTGCTAGACTGGTCATAGGCCACACCGTCAGGGTTGGACAGCGGGATGAAGACCAAACCGGCCGAGAGGGCCTTCTTAACGTCGGCGGCCGTGTAGGCCTTCCGGCCGTAGGTGAGGCCGACATTGTTCTTGTTGGCGTAGAGCAGGTCCGAGACAAAGTACAGCAGGCCGTCCGAGGCGCCGCGCTCGCGGGCGTGGATGGCGGCGTTGATGAAGACGCGGTACGCGTCGTTGCACTTGCCGCCGGCGCCGCCGATCTTGCCGCCAAAGACGGTCCGGCCCTCGTACGTCTTGGAGGGGCTGTTGAAGGTGTCGAAGCCGTACGTGGTGGCCAGGGCCTGGAAGCCCGTCTCGATCTCCTTGACGCTCAGGAGTGACGTGTAGGCTGTGCTGGAGGCCTGGGTGCCGAGGCCGCGGGGGGCGACGGTGCCGCCGTTGAAGCGGTCGCCGGTGCCGACGGGGATGCCGTTCCTGGTCGAGGCCTGGCGGCGGCCGATGGGGCTGCTCGTCGAGCCGTCGCGCCCCTCGGGCAACAGACAGGCCGAGGTCAGCAGGGGAGCCGAGGCGGCGGCGAGGGTAGTGATCAGCTTCATGATTGCGAGCGGCGTGGGGAGGCAACGAGCGAGACGGAGCGACCGAGGCCAAGGCGGAAGCCCTTTTATGTATGATTGGGGATTGACCAAACGGCTGCCGCCACAGCCACAAGGCAGGGCCAGAACGTGCGGGCGAAAGTCACGACGAGCCATGCAAGCAATGCGACGCCAACCTGGGGAGGGGAGAGTGCGAGAATTCACGACAGCCACTCGTCTGACTCGATGCGACCCAACGTTCCCGCCCTTGGCAGTTGTAGACCCCGGCTGCCAAGCCGCATGCGGAAGGAGCAAACATCACACCTGCCGAACGCGAACATCACGGCAGATAAGCGGCCGGGTTGGTGGGCACGGTGGGTCCTGGAAGAGTTTGAGGAACGACAAGACCGAGGGAGGCTCAAAGCTTATTAAGGCAGGTAATTGACAGGAGCTTAGTCGGATATCGATTTAATGGCATTGACCGCGGGTGCTTTTCATAGCAACCGCTCCGAGCCATTGCGTGCATATCCCTGGCAGCCTGGTTGGGTTTGCCCCCAATTGCCGGACAGGTCAAGTGTTTGAAATGAAAAAGTCAATCTACTTCTAACCGGCTTTGACTGAGCATCCCTTCAAGGGGTCAGTGGTACTGTTACAAATGATAGCCAGCCGGCTCATAACCCGAGCATCTCCCAGTCTTCATCTCCCAGTCTTCATCTCCCAGTCTTCACCTCCCAGTCTTCCTCTCAAGCGAAGCGTCAAGTCACTATCACCTAGGCCGCGTTGCCATTACCATTGCCAGTGAGCGCGACGAGGGGATTCGGGGCCGCGTTGGCACCCGCCTTGTTGCCGTTCGCACCGCCAGCAGCCCCCAGCAGCGCCGCCAGCGGGTTGCCGTTTGCGTTGTTGCCTTGTCCAACGAGGCCGAGGATGGTTCCCAGGGGGTTGTTGTTGTTGTTGTTGCCGGCCGCGGGCGCGGGCTTGGCTGCGGGCTCGGCGGGCTTGGGTGTGGCAGGCTTGGGTGCCGCGGGCTTGGGCGCCGCGGGCTTGCATGCCGCGGGCTCCTCGGGCTTCGGGGTGGCAGGCTCTGCAGGCTTGGGTGTAGCAGGGTCGGCGGGCTTCGGCGCAGCGGGCTCTGCGGGCTTGGGTGTAGCGGGCTCTGCGGGCTTGGGTGTAGTGGGCTCTGCGGGCTTGGGTGTAGCGGGCTCGGCAGGCTCTGCAGGCTTGGGTGCGGCGGGTTCAGCGGGCTTGGGCGCAGCAGGCTCAGCCGGTGCGGGTTCGGCCGGCTTAGCCGGGGCAGCAGCGCCGCCTGCGGGAGCAGCGCTGAGCGCCGCGATGCCCTTGTCGAGCGCCTGGCCGATCTGGTCGACGCTCTGCTGCGCGATGCCTTGGCCGATGGCGGGGACCTTGGAAACGAGAACCTTGCCGAAAGCCGTGCTGTCCGTCTTTTGCTGCTTCAGCGTGGTGACGGCAACCTGGGTGACTCCCAGCTGGTCGAGCGCCGCCTTCTTGCCTGCCAAGGCGGTAACGGTGTCTTGGGCCGCCGTGATCAGGGCGCTCGATGACTGCTGCAGTGAGAGGGCGTCCTGGAGTGACAGCTCCTGGCTGCCTTGGATATCCGCCGTCGCCTGCTTGATGGTCTTGCTCAGTGCGTCCGATGCCGACAGGATGGGAGTACCCGAGTTGATGTCATTGCCGTCCAGCCCCTGGGCCGCCGTCTTGACTTTTCCCAGGCCATCCTCCACCTGCTTCAGCGCTCCTTGAATTGTTGCAAGGTCTCTCTTCGTCAGGGATACTGGGGCTGCCAGGCCCGTGGCCAGAAGCAGAGAGTTGATGATGATGGTGCTGGTCTTCATCTTGCCAATATGTACAAGGGGTACAATATGTAAAGGGGTACAATATGTAAAGGGGTACAATATGTAAAGGGGTATTGAAAGTGAATGTCTTACAGCTCTGCTGCAGTTGTGCTTCAAGCTGACCTGTCTAGCAGGGACTCAAGTCTAAATCAAGTTGAAGGTTTGATGCGTAACTAGAGCCGACAGTTGGTTGGCACTCGGGCGCGACCATCGATATTAATATTGCGGCGAAGCGGCGGCCGTGGGCCATCGCCGGCTCGTCCGAAAGTGCCGTCTCTGCCATCATCGCGGCAGGCTGACTTCCCGGCCGCACGGGCGCCATCACGAGGGCCAGAACTTCAGTCTGCGGGATGTGGCGAGACATGCCCATGCGATTTGACAACAACGAGTGGTATCATTCTAAGCCTATTCGTCCAGTCTTCCATCTCCCCGGCCCAGTGGGCAAGTAGCACTGTAGCGAAGCTAGAGCCAATTGATGTCCTGTTTGCGAGGAGGCGAGGGCGTGATGGGCACCAAACATAGACGACGGAGCCCTCCATCCCCATGTTCCAAACCAGCGATACCGAGCCAATTGAAACCCGAGTCTGGGTGTCAAAACACCGATGTGGTCACAGGCAAGGGGTACTTTGTTTGCTGATCTGCCAATGTTTACAGTTTCTGACGACGCTAGCAGCCGCCAACATGGAATGAGGCGCACACAGGCCGTTGTCCGATCTATTGCGACACTTGAGATGTGGCAAATCATGGCGCCGACCCATTGGGATTGATTTCGCGGGCCAATCAAGACGGGAAGTCTGTCCACTGAAGTCTGTCCACTAGGCGGCGACACACGCCAGCTAATGCTTAGGCCAAACCCTTTGACGAAACAACAGATCCGGCCCTGAGCTCCCGTTTCCTCGGGACGGAACACGAATCATGCCAATTATGCCGAAGAACCCCTGCAGCAGATGGACCCGATCGCGACCCTCGGACTTTTTATCATCAGCAAGGATTCTAAACCAACGCCTTCCCGCTAACCGCTCATCAGCACATCGCCCCCCTGCCAAGCGGCGGCGCCCGGCACGTCCACGCCCGTGAACGGCTTCCAAAAGGCCGGGTCCTCGGGCGGCGTCTCGGGCAGCCGCCTGCGCCACTCCTCCCTCAGCTCCCCGGTCTCGCCGTCGTACGGCGCCCGGCGCTCGACCCAGGCCGCCCACACGCGCACCGCCTCGGCCGCCTCGGCCGCCCCAGCCTCGAACCACTCCCTGTGCCGGCACCCGCACCCGGGACACCCGCTGCGCTGCAGGCGTCTGCGCTCCCCGAGCTGCGCGTGCACGAGCTCCTCGACCCGCAGCGGGTGGCGCGTCCGGGCCGCCGCCACCAGCACGGGCGCGTAGCCGCACCGCGCGCGGACCTGCGCCAGCCGCGACGCCACGGCCCGCTGCGTCGTCATGCCGACCTTGACGTGTCGCGTCGGCGGGCACACGGCCACCGAGTCGGGCAGCGTGAAGACGTAGACGAAGCCGCCGCGGAAGTCGCTGTCGCTGTCGCTGTTGTTGTTGTTGTTGCCTTGCTCCCCTCCCCCGGCGGCCGCCGCCTTACCCTTCTTGCGGACCAGGTCCGTCGCAGTCAGGGGGCGGCGCAGCCGTCGGGTCACCTCGCGGTTGGTGTGGCCGCCGGTCCTGGGGGTGGTGTGGAACGGACTGAACTGGTGCACCTGCGGCAGCGGGCGGAAGACGGTGGCGAGGATGGCCCCGTCGGAGCTGGTGGGCTCTCTTGGGTCCTCGCCGCTGCCGTTGCTTCCGACGCTGTCTGATCCTGAGGAGCTTTGGCCGTTCGGCGCACCACTGTCGCGCAGGGTGTCGACTACGGGGGGGACCTTGCGGAGAAGTTTGCGGTCCGACGGGCCTGATTTACTGTCCTCCTGCGAGCTGCCGGCGCCGTCGCCGTCGCCTGCGGCATTTCCTGTGGCTGCTGCCACGTCTACATCGGATCTAGACGCAGTTTGACCTACATGTGCTACTACCAAGGGCGGAGCTGGAAGAGCCGTGCTACTGGTCGGCTTCTGCTCTGGTATATCTTTACCGGTGCCCGCTGTCAGCTGCCCTGTATTTCCTTTCTGCTCCTCTCGCTGGCACGGATCTGCAGGTCGATCCCGGACGGTGAGTCCTGACAGCCATTGGGCAAGGGATTCCTCGATTTCAAGACAGCTCCTGGAGGCACGGTCTATGTGGCCACGGACAAGCGGCCCGGAGATGGCGGGCCTAGCCACACGAGCAGCCATGTTGACCAAGGGGAGGTGTTTCAGGGCTATGTTGAGGATGGCTATTGGAGTGATGCCCCCGATGGGTCTGTGCTCTGCAGATGAGCGCGAATGGCGGTCTCGCACTTATATGCTCTCACCGCTGGGTCCGTGACTTGCATGGACTCAAACCCAGTCACATCTGATGTTGCTACGCCCGACCGACTCACTCCCGCCTACTGCAAAACGCCCCACTCCAAGACGAGGGTCGAGCAGTAGTGACTTGCAGGGACGCAGCATGAATAGCGCAGAAACCAAGATCAATGTCAACTGTCAAGGGCCGGCAGGACATATGCATTAACGACGAGCCGAATATTACCCCAACGCGAGTGGCTCAGCCCGAGGCGGCGCTCATGTGGCACGGGACGGGAAATAGATGAGGCTATAGCACTGCTTCGCTATGATTTCCCCTGATCTTGGATGAAGCCGCTCTCTAGAGCCAGAGCTGATATTCTTACATGTTGTCTCCTGTTGACGGTGGACTGTCGAGACAAAGGAAATATGTGATGGCTAGGTACATCATGATACGTACCAAGGTGGGCGGATAGAAGGGTACAAAGGCCCTTGCAACATCCTTATTTCTGAACATGAATTAACCGAGGCCGCCAAAATAGCAGCGGCTCAACTCAAGGAAAAAGGGAGCAAAGTGGCAAGGAGATAATAAAAGAGAGCTGCCTATTCCGAGGGCGGGCATGCAAAGCGCTATGTATCATACCATCCACCACCAACGCCTCCTCTTGTGCCCCCCGAACGTTAATGCGAGTAGCAGCCGCATGTCAGCAAGCAAAGCAGCCACCCACACAAGGTCCTCCCGCGGGGGCTCTGTGGACGCACGGTGCTCGTGCTCGTGCTCGTGGGCGTGCTCGTGGGCGGGGGCGGAGGCGGAGGTGGAGGTGGAGGTGGAGGTGGAGGTGGAGGTGGAGGTGGAGGCGGAGGCGGGGGCGGAGGCGTGCTCGTGGGCGGTGGCGGAGGTGAAGGTGAAGGCGGAGGCGGGGGCGGATGCGACTCAGGGGAGGTCTCCCGAGGCTCAGGGGAGGTCTCCCGTGGCGGGGGGCTCCCACCCAAGGTCGTCGGAGGCGACGAACGCCCCCAGGAATCGGGCAGATGGATGCTGCTGCCTACCGAGCTGAGCCCGGTGACGGAGCTGCCGGACGCGAAGGAATCCCTCCACCCGGGCTGGGAAGGGGCCGGCTGCCCGCCGCTGCCCGGTGGCGCTGGTGGGTTCGACTCAGTTGGGGCGACCGGGCCGTCTCCGTCGATGCTGTCAGTTGCTACACCGTCCGGTAAGGGTGTTAGGTTGGGTATGAACATATCCGTTGCCCCGCTTGGACGTGAAAACCCCCCGCCACCGCCTGTACGTGAAAACCTCCCGCCACCGCCGGGCCTCCTCTCGAACCGCGGGCGGTCCATAATCGAGCGCCGTGATTTATTATCGCGGGGCTGCTCCCCTGTGATCTGCTGCTCCTCTGTGGCCGGCTGGTTGCCCGATGAGGCCTGAATTTCCTGAAGCGGCTCATCTTTGTAGGCGGGCTGGTCCCCTTCTGGTTGTTGGTCTCCTCCGGTCTGCTCCTGCTTGGCCGCCTGCTTTTCCGAGGGTAGCTGGCCCTCCCCCAAGGGCTGCTGCCCATTTCCCTCCGCCGCCGGTAGCGAGTTGTTTGCGAGCGGCAGGTCCTTTGTGGGCGACATGTCCTTCTCCACTTCCTTCTTTGGGTGTGGCTGCCCCGGGGCTGGCTGCTGCTTGGCGGGCTTCTCTCCCGAGAGCAACTGGGTTTTCGAGCCGGGCAGGCGGTGATCTTCCGGCGCGTGCTCCACCACAAGCTGCTCTTTTGACGCCGCCGGCTCCTCGGCGATGGGTGCGAGTGGCTCCCCAACGATGGGTGTAAGTGGTTCCCCGACGATGGGTGTTGGTAGCTTTTCGACGATGGGTGTAAGCGGCTCCTCGACGGTGGGTGTAAGCGGGCGCTCTTCGAAGGTGGGTGCAAGTGGCTCCTCGACGACGGTTGTGAGTGGCTCCTTTTCCGTCAAGTCATTATCAGACTGCTCTGTAGACCTCCCCGTTGGGTTCTGAAGGGGCTGCTGTAGGTGCCGCGGTACATCCTGCGGTACGTCTTGCTGTGCGGGCTGCCCTGTTTGCTCATCTGCGGGCGGCCCTGGGAGCAGCCTCATAGGCTGTGCTGGGGGCTGTGCCGGGGGCGGCTTTGTGAGCTCCCTTCCAGGCTGGTTCGCCGTCGGTGTCACCAGCGAGTTTCCAGCCGGCTCGGCATCGAGCAGCAGACGTTGGATATCCTCGGGGTCCTGGGGGAAAGGGAGGGCCCGCCACTCCCGGGAGTACCACCACACCTCGGACCAGCTGATGCATAATCCATTTTTCGGGTCACACATGTCCCCGCGGCGGCTCGCAAGCGCGTCGTGATGCCCGGCGTCTTTGGCGGCCTTGAAGTGCTGGGACCAGCACAGCGCGGCATACCTCACGAGCTGGTGGTCCGCGATCCGGCCCTTAACCTTGAGCTCCCACTCGGCGCCTTCGTCCGCTTCCTGATACCGGTCCCCCGCGTCCTCGAACGAGGGCATGCAGAGGTACGCGGCGCACATGTGCCCCAGCATAGCGTGCGCGTCCTTGGGCGGCGTGTAAATGCTCTCGTGGTGGGAAATGTCCCACCGTTTGCTCTTAAACCACGCGGGTGTGGTGGTCAGGTAGTCGGTCAGGGCCCGGTGGACGGTGGTGACGTGGTTCGTGGGCGAGATGCTGAGGAGCTGGCCACACGCCACGGCCAGATGGGCTTTGAACTGGTGGCTCAGCCGGCGCTCGATGTGAGGGGCGTCCATGGCCGCAAGAGCGGCATCATTCGACTCCTGCAGTCCCAGGGCCCTCCCGAGTCGGTCTTGGTAAATATTGGTCAAGGCAAGGGCGGCGTTCAGCTCTTGCAGTCCCAGGGGCTCCAGGCCAAACACCACCCATAAAAGGACGTTCCGCGTCGTGTCCCAGGAGGTGTCCTTTCTTAACTCGATGCTGCCGATAATCTTGTCGAAGAGCTCGGCGAGCGATCGTGGGAGTTGCTTTAGCTGTTCCTCCAACTGGTGCTGCCTAGGCCTGTTGATCCTAATGTCGGCCATCATGACGGTGGCCCACAGGTAGGTCCCCTGGGCGCCGTTTGTAACGGCGTCACACAGCTCGTTTTGGAACTGCTCCGAGTAATCGGCCTGCCTTGCGAACCCACGCAGGGTCTCCCTGATGGTGTTCCGGATGTCTTGCTCGTTGTCCTTCTTTGTGATTTCGTACACGGTGAACCCTCGCCTCTTATCATTCAGGCTGTCACACCATCGTGACAGCACGAGGACGCCAAGGCCAGGGCGCCCATGCCCTCCCATCTGCTCTTTTTCGAATTTCTCGAGACAGTCGAGGAAAGTGGTTTGGTCACCTTCTGGGATTTCATCGAACCCATCCACGACCATAACAAGCCCTTTGTCGCTAGCTAGCACCCTAGCCACCATGTCTTTCCACAGCATCATCAAATCCCCCACTTCCCACAGCACAACATTGCCGTCCGCCCACAGCACAGCAGTGCCGTCCGCCCAACGAGCTCTCGATAGGTCAACCTTGGTATTGCGGAGATTTTTAAACTCCTTCTGGGCAATAGTGGTACTCCAGATGTCCGGATATTTAGTGGCAAGCTGGTGGATCGTGGACCGGAATATGGCGTGACTGGTGTTGCGGTCCTTAAACCTCCCATCAAGAAAGCATCGGACAACCTCTGTCCCTCCTAGGTGGCTGATTATATTTCTTGCAAGATATGTCTTTCCGACGCCCGTGTCGCCGTGGATCCAAAGCTTTTTGCTCGTGCCATCTTTCCACGCTTCGAACTTCTTCGTCGTCAGTATCCATCCGCCGGTGTTCTCTGTCGGACGTGGCATGTCGGACTCATCGTGGAACCCGTCGGTGCATAGAGACTTGCGCAGAGCATCAAGTTGAGACTCTGCTGAACCGTTAGCGCCAACTCGATGCTTTATGTCCTCGTCACCGAACGGGAGCCTGAGGACCCGCAGCTTACCATCCGTCCCAGTCGCCTCTTTCGTCAGCTTCTTGAGGGCCTCCAAAACGGGTTCCAGTCGGCCGCGCCCGGTCTCGTCGTCACAGAATTTGCATATGCCGAGGTGATCTCCCGACAAGGGCTGGCTATCGGCCCCATCGAGATAAGTGTCGGGCTGGTACACGACCTAGGCGGATAGAAATACGGGTCAGCTGGAGATGGAGCGCGTTTGACAAGACGCCAAAGAGGGCCATCTCATTCGACTCACCACCTCTCCCAGCGCCTCTGTTTCATCTACCTCGTAGAAGTTGACGACGGAAACTTTGAAGCCTTTTCGAGCGTCTTGAAACCCGGCTGTAAGATCCGTAAGGGTGTTGCTATTTTTCTTGATATCTTGAATCATCTTGGGCGACGGTAGCGCTAGCCACAACTTATCTACTACCGTGCCCACGGAGCTTGGACTGCCGTACCGGGCAACCACAGCACGCAGAAGCCGGGTCGCAAACTTTCTCCCGCCTTCGGAGCCGCCCAGGTGGTGGGGCGTTGCAAAGAAGACCTGTGGGTGTCAGTCGAGCTGATTAGCCGTGGTTTCCCAACTGATTCCCCTCGCGACCAAGGCCGATGGGTGACGGTCGGTGCCCAGGCGGGGATACCTACAATGCCACAGGTTGCTCTTCCGAGATGCCTGTATCTTGGGTTGTCACGAGCAGAGACCAGGGCCTAGATTTCACGTGTCAATGCAAATAGCCGCCTCATCAGGGTCGTTGCAAGTTTACCTGTTTGATACTTTGTTACAGGTCAGCATGGGACTGTCCTCGGGTAGAGGGGACAAGTGGACACATACATTACGCCGCCCAAGCTGTGGCCGACAAAAATGATGGGTCTCTGTTTCCCGGGATCGCGGTGGCATTCATCAGTGCTGAGCTGATCGAGGAGATTCCAGGCGCGCTCCCGGATGCTGGCCTGATTCGCCGTGCCTCTGATGGAGCCGTTGTACTGGTAGCACAGGACGCGGACATGGAGCTGCTTCCCCAGCAGCAGCTTGCTGGGCCATATGGTGCCGTCTTCGGCGGTCCATGTCTCCATCCTTTTTTCGCTTGCCGGCCTCCGCGGCGGCGATTCGAGACCATGGACGAAAACGATGCTTCAAATGCGGCACCACCGTATACGACGGCGTTAGTCAGAGCTGTTTGTTCACGGTGAGGGTCTTCACGGGTGCGCTCACTCAGCAACTGGGGGCTTGCTTCCGGCGTTCCCCGGGACGGGGAAGAGCGTTTCCAGTTTCATTCTTGCGCAAGCTGTGAAGCATCATCTCCATCGGCCGGATACCCATTCCTCGATTTGGGGAGGGCTACTGACACTGAATGAAAGGTGATGGGAGCTGTGCAACTCTGTGCCAGCCAGCGTGCCTGCGGCTCCGAGGGAGGACAGCAAATAACCCAGTAAGGATATAGCGTGTGGGACCAGGCGCAAATGGAATTACACGACGAGGTAGCCTGCACCTAAGTACCTAAGCGGCTTAGGCTGTCATTTCAGCCGATCAGTCTTCTGCAGCCAAGCCGCTAGGATGGGCTGGGGTCGAGGCAGGCTGGGATGTGCCAGGCATCCAAGTTTTCCGGCGGCTGTGATGGGGAAATTCATTCAAGTCGGGATCAATCTCTTAGTTCTAAATCCAGTACTCGTGCTTGCGCTTTTTCGACCGATCCCGGTGTCCAGAATATACAACCCCCATTCACCCTTTGTCAAATCCGAGACCGCTCAGCGCCAGAGCTCCTACTTTGCGGCCATGCCCACGCGGTCGCGATCGAGATCGGAGTCCCGGGATGTGGCTGACCCTGATCATGAACAGCTCATCTCGGCGCCAGAAAATGGCAGGGCAAAACGGCCGACCTCGACTCGGAGCCGCGAATCTTACGAGACCCAAATCCTGGAGGCGTCAGACCTGTCGTCTCAAAGCGTGAACGCCACACCAAGAAGCGTGGCGTCCAGTTCTCACACAAGAGAGGGCAGACAAGGAGGCCCCGGCTTGGCAGCCAGGCCTCCGTCGACCCGGTCGCTCATCCGCAGAATCTCGTCCATGGTCCGCAAGAACAAGAAGGGGATCGAACGCCAGAAGGATGAGCTCCACACGGCCCAGCAAGAAGCAGAGCAAACCAAAAAGGAGAACGCCATGCTCAAGCAGCAGCTCGAGGACGCAAACAAGACGCTAGCGCGCCTCGAATCGAACCTTATCGAGCAGGGGTATGCCCTACAAGATGCTGTCGAGGAATGCCAGACTCTGCAAAGCCATCTCGAGAACAGCATTTACGTCCCCCTCCTTGGCGAGCCGGAAGGTTGCCCACGTCTGGCTTCCGAGGTCTATAAAAGCAAGAAGTACAAGCGCCGGACTTGGGGCTAGAGGCAAAACCCGCTCATGAGGCACATCACATATATGACAAGCAGGCTGGGCAACAACTGCCTAGTTCTCGTCCAATAAAACACTTTTATTCCGCCTGATAACAGCAAATGTTTTCCGGCCAATCAAAAACTCCTGCTCCATATCCCCGCATTCTGCAGCTAACTGACAAATATCAAACGCCTTACTCATCATCAAACGCGCCCATTTCCTCCAGGAGTGCGTTACTGTTGGCCAGGTCCTCCATGACCCCCACCAACTCCTCGTTGAGACTGTCTGCCTCGGCTTGCAGACTCGTCACCTCCTGCTCTAGCCTCTGTTTCTCCGCCTCCAGACTTGCAGCCGTCTCTGTCAATGCGCTCTTGTCGTCCGTCAGTTGCTTGTTCGTGGCCTCCAGCTCCGCAGACGTCTTTTCCAGTTCGCTCTTTTCCTCCGTCAGCTGCTTGTTCTCGCACTCCAGCTCTGTAGCTGTCGTTTCCAGCACGCTCTTCTCCTCCGTCAGCTTTTTGTTTTTGTCCTCCAGCTCTGCAGCTGCTGTTTCCAGCGTGCTCTTCTCCTCCTCCAGCTTGACCTTGTCTGCGCTCAAATCCTCCACCGATTTAGTCAGTGCGCTCTTTTCCTCCGTCAGCTGCTCATTCTGCTCGCCCAGATCTGCAGCCGCCTTTGTCAGTGTCGCCTTCTCCTCCTCCAACTTGACCTTGTCTGCGTTCAACTCATCCACCGACGCTGTCAGCTTGGCCTTGTCCGCGTTCAGCTCCTCCACCGACTCTTCCAGCTTCTTCTTGTCTGCGCCCAAGTCCTCAACCGACTTTTCCAGCTTCTCCTTTTCCGCACTCAGCTCCGCCACATCCCCCCGCAGTTTTTCCTTATCGGCCGCGGCGCTTTTGAGCTGCGCCTCTAGGAGTTCCCTCTCCTTCTCCAAGCCGCCGGCCTCGCCCCTAAGCTTTTCCAGCTCCGCCCCCACCTCATTATTTTTCTGCTGGAGGCTCCCAAACCTCTTCTTGATCGCCTCCCTTTTCTCGGTGACGAGCTGCTTGTTCCGGGCCGCGGCCCCGGCAAGGCCGCTGGCAAGCTTGCCCCCAGGGACGCCGGCCGTGCTGTGCTTGGCACGGGGGCTCGCGGGAGGAGTTTGGGGGTTGGCTGAAGACATGATGGGTGGCTGCCTGTTGTGTCTGATTGGCTGCTAGTGGGTGCTGCAGTAGGGAGGGTCGCTAAGGCAAGCTTCGGAGGGTGTTGTGGGGGGGAGGCTTGTTGGCGTCTGATATTGAGTGGACAGAAACCGCGCAGGCGCAGAAAATGTGGAGGATGTGCGTGTGTTTTATTGTTTGGCTCAAAGAGGTGACCTGTCATCTGTCAAGGGTGACCTGTCACTTGAAGAGCACCAACTGGCACGTCCACGACAACGGGCCGCTTTTATAGATATCTCTTGCCCGGGCCAAGCTCAGCCTTACCTCTCTACAAGGTAGATATTCACCTCTTTTGGTGCGGTCTTTGGCGCGCTCCTTTCCCATCCTTGCGGCTCTGTTTGACACCCAACAATACACCAGCTCGCTTGTCGCGCTCGGGCGGTCATGGGTCCTTGCAGACGCCGAGCGTGCAGCTGGACGCACGCTGCAGCATGGGCCGGCCAGTGGATAAGCAGCAGGCTGCATTTCGACAAATGCATCCCTGCCCGATAACTCGCATCTCAAACGGGCCCGTCATAGATAGACTCGCGCACGACCCGAGAGAGAGGCGAGCCGCCCACACGCCTAGGAGGAGGGGAGGGGGGCGGCAATCGGCCTGAGCCGCACCCGGAATCGGGCTCCATGGGGCTCAGTCCCAAGGGCTCCGTCTCCCGTGGGGTAGATTCTGCAACTCGGAATCGATCACTAGCGCACGACGATGCGGCCGAGGGCTTGACAGCGAACGCCGAGAAGTGCGAACGTGGCTCCATACACAAGACGAGCAGGACGCCCCGAGGCCGCCTTTCTTGCAGTCGCCTTGCAGTTCGTTAGGCCCCAACGAGGCAATTTCCCGCCATGATGAGGTCACAGGGTGGGGCTGCTGCGCTGCCTCTCGCATCGAGGGCGGCTCTGCGCAGTTCGCAAGTTTGCGGGTTTGTGAGCCAGGCCGCGGAGTTGCGCCAGACGACCCAGAAGGAAAGAAAGCCATAGAACTCGGATGGAATTTCGAAAACTGCGAGCGCGAGGTCACACGCACTCCCCCACCAGACAAGCACCGCTAGCGCTCCCACTCCACCACTCCCTGCTCGGTCCCTATATGGGCGACTATTCGCCGGTCCAGGCCGTGGCCGAGCCCCTTTGCGATACGCGCAATGTGCCAGCACGTCGTCCGGAAGCCCGGGTCGGCCGCGCTCTCGAAGCGGCAGAGGTTCAGGTGGTCCGCGGCCAGGGGCACCTGCTCCTCGTGCTCCAGGTTCATGCGCGCGCTCATCTTGTCCACGATCGGGCCCCTCGTCCCCGGCCACGCCTCGGTCTCGTAGAAGCTCACGATGGCGAACCGGCGCGCCATGAAGCGGAAGTCCTCGCAGATGTTGGAGATTTCGGGCGAGCTGCTCGTCAGGGAGTCGACGAGCTCGGACCGGCGGCCCCTCCAGCCGAGCCGCCGCTTCGACACGGGCGCGAACGCCTTGGCCATGGTCAGCCACCGGGACCGGTCGGCACCGAGGTGAGGCGTTCCATAGAGCAGCTATCGGCCAGACGCCGTGTGAACTTTTGTACATGCAGACAGACTTCAAATGTAGGGTCCGTACTCACAAAGCCGTGTGTTGCAGACAAAAGGTGCTGGTATCGGCTGTCGGTTTTGGCCGCATAGAGAGCCTGCCTCTCAAGTTAGCGGACTAGTCCAAAACGGCAATCTCCGGAGACGGTGCCTGCCTGACCTGCTTCAGGACGATTCCGCCCAGGCTGTGGGCCACAAAGATGATGGGCTTGCGAAAATCCCTGTCATCCCGCAGATCCCGTAGTCTAGCCAGCATTGCTTGGGCGTTGCCTCTGATGCCGGCCACGGACGTGTTTCCATAGACGTCGGCGTTGTATGCAAAGGACAAGACGCGAGCATTCGGCAGCTCACTGGGCAGCAAGTCCCTTGGCCAGCAAATCTTGGTTGCTTCATGCGTCCATGTCGTCAGGTAGTCACCGTTCAGGCCATGGACCAGGACCAGGCTAATGAAGCATACGGTTAGGCTATTCGTGCAATATTTCAGCCGAGTGATACGTACTCAAATGTCGCCGTCAGACCTTGCGAGTCGGGGTCGTGCAGTATCTCAATGACGAGGTCCCTTTTTGGTACCATGCTGCCGCCTGGCGAACTTGGCTAGGATGGCCCACAAGCTGGCCTAGCAGAGAAGTATTGGCTAGGGCTACGTGGTCAAGCAGGATCCAGGAAGGGGTTTGAGATGGAGAGGGATAAAAAAAAAAACTTTTCCGATAAGAGCCCGGCTTTCCAATGTTTTAGGCCCTTTATGAACCACATGACTGCGCTTCCCAGAAACGTCGTGCTGGCGGTTGCCTCGAAGTCTAGGCCAGATGGCACAGCCCTAGGCCAGCTGCCCCGTGGCTCGAATGCAATGCAGTCTGTCGGGTTGGGCAGCTACGCTACGAGACACACTCGCACCACCGGGTTGGCTGCCTTGCCATATTTACCTCTGATGCCACGATGCCAACAGACACTCAACCCAGCCCAACCCGACGCGAGATGGGATCATTAGGCACCTGTCAGTTAGGGGCTACCAAACAGGGGCTACCAAACAGGGACTGCCGAATAGACAGGCAGCAAGGGGTTACCAGAGATGTAGACAGCAACAAGAGACAACCCCTTAGCAGTAACTCATGCGGCTCAAGGCTCTCGGGAAATAAAACCTCGTTGGCGATCTACTGCTTCACGCAAGCATTTGGAGCCAGATCATCAACCCTTCCCAATGCACAGCCCGTTCTCTGCCCAAGATGAAAGCCACCCCGACCATCTACACTAACAATAATGTCGGGCTCTTTGAGCTTCCCCCGCCCTCTCCCGACTGGGAGAAGACGCATGGGACGCCCGAACTGGAGTAAGTTGCTCTCTCGCACGCCACCACCACAGAACGCGACGACGCTAACCCAGCCATGAAACTCCCCCAGCGTGGTCGCCGTCCACGGCCTCAACGGGGAGTGCTTCCGGACCTGGACGCACGAGGAGCCGACGGGGGAGAAGACGCTGTGGCTGAGCGACCTGCTGCCGCACAAGCTCCCGCGGACGCGCGTCATGACCTTTGGCTACAACGCCAGCGTGGTCGGCAACACCTCGGTGGCGGGCGTGCGCGACAACGCGCGCTACCTGCTCAACTCGCTGCGCGACAAGCGCGAGTACGACGGCACCCACGACCGCCCCATCGTCTTTGTGGGCCACAGCCTCGGCGGCATCGTCATCAAGCAGGCGCTCCGCATGGCGCGCAACGAGCCGCGGCTGGTGGCCGTCGCCGACAACACCAAGGGGATCGTGTTTTTCGGCACGCCGCACAGGGGCACCGACGCGGCGAGCTGGGGCGAGCTCGCGGCCAAGCTCAAGAGCGCCTCGTACGGCACGCGGCCGCGCTCGCCCTTCTTCAAGCTGCTGCGGTCCAACTCCAACGACCTGATGAACCTGTCGGAGGACTTCCGGCCCATCGCGCAAAACTACGCGCTGGTGAGCTTCGTCGAGCAAAACATCATCTCCAAGCTGGGCTTCAACCGCGTCGTGGTGGCCAAGCACTCGGCCGTCATGGAGATGCCGCACGAGGAGCAGGCCTTCATCAACGGCGACCACTCGACCATGTGCAAGTTCTCGCGCGACCCGGCCGACGCCGTCCGCTTCAACTCGGTGTGGCGCAGCATCGAGCGCGCGGCCAAGGGCACCGATGCGCGCCCGGCCCCGAGCCTGTACGACCTGTATCAGAAGTTTGCGCACGGCACGGCCAGTGGCGAAACCGCCACCCCCGCCAAGCCCGGCGCGGGGCGCATCGAGGGTTCGCACGCGGACCAGGCCAGGCCCGCGTGGTCTGCCGCGCCGGTGCCCGAGGGGGTGCGGGTGGGCGGCGGCGGCGGCAAGGTGCACGTCTATGTCGGTTGATGAAGGGCTCACGAAATCCGAGTCACGAGAGGGTGGCGCCCAGGTATTGGCAGGACCCGGCTATACGGATGCATGGCACTCCGTAAAGGGCGAAGGATTCAAATCTGTTGGTTGAGGCTCGTTTGGCTGCCTAGTGGTGTGGAACCACCTCAACACCCCTGTCAAAAGAGATGAGTGAGGCCAGCCATTTCAGCCCTTTAAAAAGCCGTCATCTCGCAAGCCTCTACCGTCATCACCACGCGCATCAGCAGCCCTCAACGACATCCTTCCGGTCAAAAGAATAAAAAAAAGAAAAGGAAAAAAAAAAGATCGAAAAATGCTCTTCTCCTCCGCCTCCCTCGCCGCCGCCACGGCACTCGCAGCCTTCGCCGCCCCGGCTGCCGGCTCGCCCAACGGCTGGTCCAAGACCAAAGAGGTGCCCGACGGGCCCACCAAGCTGTACGACTGCCCGTGCAAGCCCATCATCGACGCCATGGTGAAGTGCCAGACGCGCAAGGGGCCCAACGCCGGGATCCGCGACTGCGTCTGCATCCCCAACCCCGACGGCTGGTACGGCTACCTGAACACGTGCCGAGACTGCCTGTCCTACAACCCGGGCCCCAGCGGCAGCGGCAGCGGCAGCGACCCGTTCTTCAAGGAGCTGGCGGGCACCATCACGCAGCTCTTCGTGTCGTGCACCAACGTGGGGGGAGGGGTCAACAGCCCCGACGGCAAGAGCATCTGCGCCAGCAACGCCATGCTCGAGACGTGCGCGTCGCTCAAGACGGGCGGCAAGGAGGCCAGCTGGGCGAGCTCAAAGATCTTCAAGAGCGGCGTGTCGACCAACGGGACGTTCGTCGTCGACATCCCCGGGGACCCGGCCATGAGCGCGTCGGCCACCCCGTCGAGCGCTGCCAACACGACGGCGTTGAGCACCGGCGGCGGCGGCGGCGCCGCCACCACCGCCCCTGGAACACAGACGACTTCGACGACACCTACTCCGGGAGCGACGAAGCCGTCATCAGCCATGGGCTACGCCGGCTCTCGGTCGCAGGTTGGGGGCATCGTGGGGCTGGTGTTTGCGGTGGGAGTGGCCGTGTTGATTTAAGGTGCATTAGCGAGTGGCGCACGATTTGTGTTTTTTTTTTTTTTTTTAAAAAAAAGTGTAATTAAGCATTCCGCCATCCGTCAGGGGAACTACGCACGGGCCGTTGCGGCGCACACCGCTGATCGACAGTCAAAGCCCGCTTCTCCCCTGAATGGCTTCCTTCTTCTCGCTGAAAAATACAGCAATATCTCCGCCTCACAGGAATGACTACCGTGAACGGCACAGTATGCGTGGTGTGAAAGCCCCCACCAACGGAAAACAAAAAAACAGCACACTTTGAAAAATTTAGCCAATCATTGGCCACAAATGCCGGGAGTAGCCAATCAGAGTAGAGACATTTACCCCCACTTTGCTTGCCGGTCTTCCTAAAGTGTGCTGTTTTTTGTTTTCGGGCCCCCCAAAGCAGTGGGAACGGGGCGGTGGGCTGACTGACCTTTAGGGCCAATTTGGATTGTCCTCCTTTCCGGATGCGGCAAGTCGATGACGATGCGACGTCGGTCGCGAACCAGACGCGACTCTTTTGTCCCCCCGCCAGGTCATGCTTGCGTCGCGAAGCCATGTGACCTAGCACGTGTGTCCGCTGAGCTTAGTCATGTGTCCGCTGACATAATCCGCTACCCGCTACCCCCTGCCTGCGCGGGCAATTGCGTTCATGCTGCCTGCTGGGCCGCCTGGAGCCGAGCCGAGGTTGTTTTGTCTGACGCGTGCAGCGGTTTGTCGTGGGGGGTCGCTTTATCTGGGGAAAAAACGCCTCTCCACGTTCCTCCTCTCCTTTTCCCGACCAAGCAGATCTCTTGGATTACCCATCACGAGAAGCACCACGAGGAACCCATCACCACCTACGTCAACCACACTCACGCTTCCGTCACAAACATCCCTCTCTAATCCACCCAAACCGCCATCATGTCTAAATCATTCACCGTCGCCGACGTCGCCAAGTTCAACAACGAGAAGGATGGCATGTACATCATCATCGACGACGGCGTCTACGACATAACAAGTAGGCTCTCCCCCTTTTACGTATCTCCCTTTATGCACATATGCTTATTCCCAAAAACAGACTTCCTCGAGGAGCACCCCGGCGGCGTCAAGATCCTCAAGCGCATGGCCGGCAAGAACTCGACCAAACAGTTCTGGAAGTACCATGGCAAGCACGTGCTGGAAAAGTACGGCGAGAAGCTCAAGGTCGGCAAGGTCGCCGAGACAGCCAAACTGTGAGGTG